>NC_058083.1:335232824-335557675 GCF_014858855.1 Bufo gargarizans
CTAAAAGGGTATATAATATTCAAGGTGCACATAGGGTCATTCAGAATAACTTCACACACACGCTACTGTGCATTTCCAAGTCTAATTCTGTCACTAAATCCATACCGGTCACCCAGCGCCTAAATACTAGGCCTCAAATTTATATCCCGCTAAATCTCTCGTTACCGCTGTACTGTTGTGGCTGGGAAAGTTATTTAGTGTCCGTCAAAGCACATTTTTTGTTCTGGGTTGAAATACAATTCCCAATTTAGCAATTTCATAATTTAGTGGTAAATCCATACCGGTCACCCAGCGCCTAAATACTAGGCCTCAAATTTATATCCCGCTGAATTTGAATACAATACATTGGGCCAAATAATATTTTTGTTGTTGTGGTGAACCATAACAATGAGGAAAACATCTAGTAAGGGACGCGGACGTGGACATGGTCGTGGTGGTGTTAGTGGACCCTCTGGTGCTGGGAGAGGACGTGGCCGTTCTGCCACATCCACACGTCCTAGTGTACCAACTACTTTAGGTCCCAGTAGCCGCCAGAATTTACAGCGATATATGGTGGGGCCCAATGCCGTTCTAAGGATGGTAAGGCCTGAGCAGGTACAGGCATTAGTCAATTGGGTGGCCAACAGTGGATCCAGCACGTTCACATTATCTCCCACCCAGTCTTCTGCAGAAAGCGCACAGATGGCGCCTGAAAACCAACCCCATCAGTCTGTCACATCACCCCCATGCATACCAGGGAAACTGTCTCAGCCTCAAGTTATGCAGCAGTCTCTTATGCTGTTTGAAGACTCCGCTGGCAGGGTTTCCCAAGGGCATCCACCTAGCCCTTCCCCAGTGGTGGAAGACATAGACTGCACTGATGCACAACCACTTATGTTTCCTGATGATGAGGACATGGGAATACTACCTCAGCATGTCTCTGATGATGACGAAACACAGGTGCCAACTGCTGCGTCTTTCTGCAGTGTGCAGACTGAACAGGAGGTCAGGGATCAAGACTGGGTGGAAGACGATGCAGGGGACGATGAGGTCCTAGACCCCACATGGAATGAAGGTCGTGCCACTGACTTTCACAGTTCGGAGGAAGAGGCAGTGGTGAGACCGAGCCAACAGCGTAGCAAAAGAGGGAGCAGTGGGCAAAAGCAGAACACCCGCCGCCAAGAGACTCCGCCTGCTACTGACCGCCGCCATCTGGGACCGAGCACCCCAAAGGCAGCTTCAAGGAGTTCCCTGGCATGGCACTTCTTCAAACAATGTGCTGACGACAAGACCCGAGTGGTTTGCACGCTGTGCCATCAGAGCCTGAAGCGAGGCATTAACGTTCTGAACCTGAGCACAACCTGCATGACCAGGCACCTGCATGCAAAGCATGAACTGCAGTGATGTAAACACCTTAAAACCAAGGAAGTCACTCAGGCTCCCCCTGCTACCTCTTCTGCTGCTGCCGCCTCGGCCTCTTCCTCTGCCTCTGGAGGAACGTTGGCACCTGCCGCCCAGCAAACAGGGGATGTACCACCACCACCACCACCTCCGTCACCAAGCGTCTCAACCATGTCACACGGCAGCGTTCAGCTCTCCATCTCACAAACATTTGAGAGAAAGCGTAAATTCCCACCTAGCCACCCTCGATCCCTGGCCCTGAATGCCAGCATTTCTAAACTACTGGCCTATGAAATGCTGTCATTTAGGCTGGTGGACACAGACAGCTTCAAACAGATCATGTCGCTTGCTGTCCCACAGTATGTTGTTCCCAGCTTCCACTACTTCTCCAAGAGAGCCGTGCCTTCCCTGCACAACCAAGTATCCGATAAAATCAAGTGTGCACTGCGCAACGCCATCTGTAGCAAGGTCCACCTAACCACAGATACGTGGACCAGTAAGCACGGCCAGGGACGCTATATCTCCCTAACTGCACACTGGGTAAATGTAGTGGCAGCTGGGCCCCAGGCGGATAGCTGTTTAGCGCACGTCCTTCCGCCGCCAAGGATCGCAGGGCAACATTCTTTGCCTCCTGTTGCCACCTCCACCTTCTCGGCTTCCTCCTCCTCTTCTTCCACCTGCTCATCCAGTCAGCCACACACCTTCACCACCAACTTCAGCACAGCCCGGGGTAAACGTCAGCAGGCCATTCTGAAACTTATATGTTTGGGGGACAGGCCCCACACCGCACAGGAGTTGTGGCGGGGTATAGAACAACAGACCGACGAGTGCTTGCTGCCGGTGTGCCTCAAGCCCGGCCTGGTGGTGTGTGATAATGGGCGAAATCTCGTTGCAGCTCTGGGACTAGCCAATTTGACGCACATCCCTTGCTTGGCACATGTGCTGAATTTGGTGGTGCAGAAGTTCATTCACAACTACCCCGACATGTCAGAGCTGCTGCATAAAGTGCGGGCCGTCTGTTCGCGCTTCCGGCGTTCACATCCTGCTGCTGCTCGCCTGTCTGCGCTACAGCGTAACTTCGGCCTTCCCGCTCACCGCCTCATATGCGACGTGCCCACCAGGTGGAACTCCACCTTGCACATGCTGGACAGACTGTGCGAGCAGCAGCAGGCCATAGTGGAGTTTCAGCTGCAGCACGCACGGGTCAGTCGCACTACAGAACAGCACCACTTCACCACCAATGACTGGGCCTCCATGCGAGACCTGTGTGCCCTGTTGCGCTGTTTCGAGTACTCCACCAACATGGCCAGTGGCGATGACGCCGTTATCAGCGTTACAATACCACTTCTATGTCTCCTTGAGAAAACACTTAGGGCGATGATGGAAGAGGAGGTGGCCCAGGAGGAGGAGGAGGAGGAAGAGGGGTCATTTTTAGCACTTTCAGGCCAGTCTCTTCGAAGTGACTCAGAGGGAGGTTTTTTGCAACAGCAGAGGCCAGGTACAAATGTGGCCAGCCAGGGCCCACTACTGGAGGACGAGGAGGACGAGGATGAGGAGGAAGTGGAGGAGGATGAAGATGAAGCATGGTCACAGCGGGGTGGCACCCAACGCAGCTCGGGTCCATCACTGGTGCGTGGCTGGGGGGAAAGGCAGGACAATGACGATACGCCTCCCACAGAGGACAGCTTGTCCTTACCCCTGGGCAGCCTGGCACACATGAGCGACTACGTGCTGCAGTGCCTGCGCAACGACAGCAGAGTTGCCCACATTTTAACCTGTGCGGACTACTGGGTTGCCACCCTGCTGGATCCACGCTACAAAGACAATGTGCCCACCTTACTTCCTGCACTGGAGCGTGATAGGAAGATGCGCGAGTACAAGCGCACGTTGGTAGACGCGCTACTGAGAGCATTCCCAAATGTCACAGGGGAATAAGTGGAAGCCCAAGGCCAAGGCAGAGGAGGAGCAAGAGGTCGCCAAGGCAGCTGTGTCACGGCCAGCTCCTCTGAGGGCAGGGTTAGCATGGAAAGATGTGGAAAACTTTTGTCAACACGCCACAGCTAACTGCACCACCACCTGATACGCAACGTGTTAGCAGGAGGCAACATTTCACTAACATGGTGGAACAGTACGTGTGCACACCCCTCCACGTACTGACTGATGGTTCGGCCCCATTCAACTTCTGGGTCTCTAAATTGTCCACGTGGCCAGAGCTAGCCTTTTATGCCTTGGAGGTGCTGGCCTGCCCGGCGGCCAGCGTTTTGTCTGAACGTGTATTCAGCACGGCAGGGGGCGTCATTACAGACAAACGCAGCCGCCTGTCTACAGCCAATGTGGACAAGCTGACGTTCATAAAAATGAACCAGGCATGGATCCCACAGGACCTGTCCGTCCCTTGTCCAGATTAGACATTAACTACCTCCCCTTAACCATATATTATTGGACTCCAGGGCACTTCCTCATTCAATCCTATTTTTATTTTCATTTTACCATTATATTGCGAGGCTACCCAAAGTTGAATGAACCTCTCCTCTGTCTGGGTGCCGGAGCCTAAATATATGCCAATGGACTGTTCCAATGTTGGGTGACGTGAAGCCTGATTCTCTGATATGACATGCAGACTAATTCTCTGCTGACATGAAGACAGATCCTCTGTTACGGGACCTCTCTCCTCTGCCTGGGTGCTGAACCTAAATATCTGACAATGGACTGTTGCAGTGGTGGCTGACGTGAAGCCTCATTCTCTGCTATGACATGCAGACTAATTCTCTGCTGACATGAAGCCAGATCATCTGTTACGGGACCTCTCTCCTCTGCCTGGGTGCTGGGCCTAAATATATGCCAATGGACTGTTGCAGTGGTGGCTGACGTGAAGCCTCATTCTCTGCTATGACATGCAGACTAATTCTCTGCTGACATGAAGCCAGATTGTCTGTTACGGGACCTCTCTCCTCTGCCTGGGTGCTGGGCCTAAATTTATGAAAATGGACTGTTGCAGTGGTGGGTGACGTGAAGCCTGATTCTCTGCTATGACATGAAGACTGATTCTCTGCTGACATGAAGCCAGATTGTCTGTTACGGGACCTCTCTCCTCTGCCTGGGTGCTGGGCCTAAATTTATGAAAATGGACTCTTACAGTGGTGGGTGACATGAAGCCTGATTCTCTGCTATGATATGAAGACTGATTCTCTGCTGACATGAAGCCAGATTGTCTGTTAAGGGACCTCTCTCCTCTGCCTGGGTGCTGGGCCTAAATTTATGAAAAGGGACTCTTACAGTGCTGGGTGACGTGAAGCCTGATTTTCTGCTATGACATGCAGACTGATTCTCTGCTGACATGAAGCCAGATCCTCTGTTACGGGACCTCTCTCCTCTGCCTGTGTGCTGGGCCTAAATATATGCCAATGGACTGTTGCAGTGGTGGCTGACGTGAAGCCTCATTCTCTGCTATGACATGCAGACTAATTCTCTGCTGACATGAAGCCAGATCCTCTGTTACGGGACCTCTCTCCTCTGCCTGTGTGCTGGGCCTAAATATATGCCAATGGACTGTTGCAGTGGTGGCTGACGTGAAGCCTCATTCTCTGCTATGACATGCAGACTAATTCTCTGCTGACATGAAGCCAGATTGTCTGTTACGGGACCTCTCTCCTCTGCCTGGGTGCTGGGCCTAAATATATGCCAATGGACTGTTGCAGTGGTGGCTGACGTGAAGCCTCATTCTCTGCTATGACATGCAGACTGATTCTCTGCTGACATGAAGCCAGAGTCTCTGTTACGGGACCTCTCTCCTCTGCCTGTGTGCTGGGCCTAAATATATGCCAATGGACTGTTGCAGTGGTGGCTGACGTGAAGCCTCATTCTCTGCTATGACATGCAGACTAATTCTCTGCTGACATGAAGCCAGATTGTCTGTTACGGGACCTCTCTCCTCTGCCTGGGTGCTGGGCCTAAATATATGCCAATGGACTGTTGCAGTGGTGGCTGACGTGAAGCCTCATTCTCTGCTATGACATGCAGACTAATTCTCTGCTGACATGAAGCCAGATTGTCTGTTACGGGACCTCTCTCCTCTGCCTGGGTGCGGGGCCTAAATTTATGAAAATGGACTCTTACAGTGCTGGGTGACGTGAAGCCTGATTTTCTGCTATGACATGCAGACTGATTCTCTGCTGACATGAAGCCAGAGTCTCTGTTACGGGACCTCTCTCCTCTGCCTGTGTGCTGGGCCTAAATATATGCCAATGGACTGTTGCAGTGGTGGCTGACGTGAAGCCTGATTCTCTGCTATGACATGCAGACTAATTCTCTGCTGACATGAAGCCAGATTGTCTGTTACGGGACCTCTCTTCTCTGCCTGGGTGCTGGGCCTAAATATATGCCAATGGACTGTTGCAGTGGTGGCTGACGTGAAGCCTCATTCTCTGCTATGACATGCAGACTAATTCTCTGCTGACATGAAGCCAGATTGTCTGTTACGGGACCTCTCTCCTCTGCCTGGGTGCTGGGCCTAAATATATGCCAATGGACTGTTGCAGTGGTGGCTGACGTGAAGCCTCATTCTCTGCTATGACATGCAGACTAATTCTCTGCTGACATGAAGCCAGATTGTCTGTTACGGGACCACTCTCCTCTGCCTGTGTGCTGGGCCTAAATATATGCCAATGGACTGTTGCACTGGTGGCTGACGTGAAGCCTGATTCTCTGCTATGATATGAAGACTGATTCTCTGCTGACATGAAGCCAGATTCTCTGTTACGGGACCTCTCTCCTCTGCCTGGGTGCCGGGGCCTAAATATCTGAGAATGGACTGTTCCAGTGGTGGGTGACGGGAAGCCAGATTCTCTGCTATGGGACCTCTCTCCAATTGATTTTGGTTAATTTTTATTTATTAAATTTTTATTTTTATTCATTTCCCTATCCACATTTGTTTGCAGGGGATTTACCTACATGTTGCTGCCTTTTGCAGCCCTCTAGCCCTTTCCTGGGCTGTTTTACAGCCGTTTTAGTGCCGAAAAGTTCGGGTCCCCATTGACTTCAATGGGGTTCGGGTTCGGGAGGAAGTTCGGATCGGGTTCGGAACCCGAACCCGAACATTTCCGGGAAGTTCGGCCGAACTTCTCGAACCCGAACATCCAGGTGTTCGCTCAACTCTATTCGGGACCCGAACTTAACCCCCGAACCCCATTGAAGTCAATGAGGACCCGAACTTTTGAGCACTAATATGGCTCTACAATAGTCCTGGAAAGGGCTAGAGGGCTGCAAAAGGCATCAAAATGTGCTTAAGAGCATGACAACTGTTTTGCAAACAAATGTGGATAAGGAAATGACTTAAAATAACATAAAAAACAGAAAAATTTAAAATAAAAATCTGGATCTAGGAGTAGGAGGTTGAGGAGGCGGTGGATTGGTGTTTGTGGTGGTGTGGGTTTACGTGGCGGTGTAGGTTGAAGCGGCGGTGAAGAAGGAATAGGTAGCCATAACTGATTTGTGTTATTTATTTTTATTTTTTATTGGGGTATCCCCCAAAATATTGGGACATATAACAAAATAAAACTAAGTGCACTTGAGTACAAGAATGGATAGTTGAGGCTGGTATAAATGTCTATTCTGCACAAGGTATGGACAAGTCCTGTGGGATCCATGCCTGGTTTATTTTAATAAACGTAAGCTTGTCCACATTGGCTGCGGCCTGTGATAATGCTCTCTTCCGTGCTAAACACACGTTCACACTATACACTGGCTGCAGGGCAGGTCAGCACCTCCAAGGCTGACAAAGCTTTTCCACAATTTGGCCATGCTAACCCTGCCTTCTCAGGTGCTGGTGGTGCCCCAGCTGCGTTGGCGACCTCTTCCACCTCCTCTGCCTTCGCCTTGGGCTTCCACTGTGACCCCACTCTCAGGTGGGAATGCTATCATCGGCATGCGCTTGTAGTCGCGCAACTTCCGATCTGGGCAGCACAGGCTGCCCAGAGGTAAGGACAAGCTGTCCTCTGTGGGAGGTGTATCGTCTGCGTCCTCAGTATCCCCCAGCCATGCACCAGTGATGGGCCCTAGCTGCTTTGGATGCCACCCCGCTGTGAACATGCTTCATCCCCATCCTCCAGTAGTGGGCCTGGCTGGCCAAATTTGTACCTGGCCTCTGCTGTTGCAAAAATCCTCTTTCTGAGCCACTTCTAAAAAACTGGCCTGAAAGTGTTAGAGATGACCCCTCTTCCTCCTCCTCGCCCTGGGCCACATCCTCTTCCATCATTGCCCTAAGTGTTTTCTCAAGGAGACATAGAAGTGGGATTGTAACACTGATAACGGCGTCATCGCCACTGGCCATGTTGGTGGAGTACTCGAAACAGCACAACAGGGCACACAGGTCTCGCATAGAGGCCCAGTCATTGGTGGTGAAGTGGTGCTGTTCAGCTGTGAGACTCACCCGTGCGTGCTGCAGCAGAAACTCCACTATGGCCTGCTGGTGCTCGTACAGTCTCTCAAGCATGTGCAAGGTTGAGTTCCACCTGGTGGGCACGTCACATATGAAGCGGTGAGCGGGAAGGCCGAAGCTGTAGAGCAGACAGCCGAGAGGCGGCAGATTGAGAACGCCAGAAGCACGCACAGACAGCCCGCACTTTATGCAGCAGCTCTGACATGTCGGGGTAGTTGTGAATGAATTCTGCACCACCAAATTCAGCACATGCACCAGGCAAGGGATGTGCGTCAAACCGGCTAGTCCCAGAGCTGCAACAAGATTTCGCCCATTATTGCACACCACCAGGTGGGCTTGAGACTCACTGGCAGCAACCACTTGTCGGTCTGTTGTTCTATACCCCACCACAACTCCTGCGCGGTGTGGGGGCCTGTCCTCCAAACACATCAATTTCAGAACGGCCTGCTGACGTTCCCCTGGCTGTGCTGAAGTTGGTGGTTAAGGTCTGTCGCTGACCAGATGAGGAGGCGGTAGAAGAGGAGGAGGAAGCCGAGTAGGAAGAGGAGGCAACAGGAGGTAAAGAATGATGCCCTGCGATCCTTGGCGGCGGAAGGACGTGCGCCAAACAGCTCTCCGTCTGGGGCCCAGCCGCCACTACATTTATCCAGTGTGCAGTTAGGGAGATATAGCGTCCCTGGCCGTGCTTACTGGTCCACGTATCTGTGGTTAGGTGGACCTTGCCACAGATGGCGTTGCGCAGTGCACACTTGATTTTATCCGATACTTGGTTGTGCAGGGAGGGCAAGGCTCTACTGGAGAAGTAGTGGCGGCTGGGA
This sequence comes from Bufo gargarizans, assembly GCF_014858855.1. Classification (NCBI taxonomy): domain Eukaryota; kingdom Metazoa; phylum Chordata; class Amphibia; order Anura; family Bufonidae; genus Bufo; species Bufo gargarizans. Next base: position 335,241,459 of record NC_058083.1, read on the forward strand.
ACGACGTACTGTGGGACAGCAAGCGACATGAGCTGTTTGAAGCTGTCCGTCTCCACCAGCCTGAATGACAGCATTTCAAAGGCCAGTAGTTTAGAAATGCTGGTATTCAGGGCCAGGGATTGAGGGTGGCTAGGTGGGAATTTACGCTTTCTCTTAAAGGTTTGTGAGATAGAGAGCTGAACGCTTCCGTGTGACATGGTGGAGATGCTTGGTGACGGAGGTGGTGTTGTTGGTGGCACATCCTCTGTTTGCTGGGCGGCAGGTGCCAACATTCCTCCAGAGGCGGAGGAAGAGGCCAAGGCAGCAGCAGAAGAGGGAGCAGGAGGGGCCTGAGCCCTTTCTTGGTTTTGAAGGAGCTTACTCCACTGCAGCCCGTGTCTCGCATGTAGATGCCTGGTCATGCAGGTTGTGCTAAGGTTCAGAACGTTAATGCCTCGCTTCAGGCTCTGATGGCACAGCGTGCAAACCACTCGGGTCTTGTCGTCAGCACATTGTCTGAAGAAGTGCCATGCCAGGGAACTCCTTGAAGCTGCCTTTGGTGTGCTCGGTCCCTGTTCACGGTGGCCAGTAGCAGACGAACTGTTTTGGCGATGGCTGTTCTGCTTTTGCACCCTGCTCACGCTTTTGCTACGCTGTTGGCTTGGTCTCACCACTGCCTCTTCCTCCGAACTCTGAAAGTCAGTGGCACGACCTTCATTCCATGTGGGGTCTAGGACCTCATCATCCCCTGCATCGTCTTCCACCCAGTCTTCCTCCCTGACATCCTTTTCGGTCTGCACACTGCAGAAAGACGCAGCAGTTGGCACCTGTGTTTCGTCATCATCAGAGACGTGCTGAGGTGGTATTCCCATATCCTCATCAGGAAACATAAGTGGCTGTGCGTCAGTGCATTCTGTGTCTTCCACCCCTGGGGAAGGGCTAGGTCGATGCCCTTGGGAAACCCTGCCAGCAGAGTCTTCAAACAGCATAAGAGACTGCTGCATGACTTGTAGCTCAGACAGGTTCCCTGATATGCACGGGGGTGATGTGACAGACTGAGGGCATGGGTTTCAGGCGCCACCTGTGCGCTTTCTGCAGAAGACTAGGTGGAAGATAATGTGAACGTGATGGATCCACTGTCCGCCACCCAATTGACTAACGCCTGTACTTGCTCAGGCCTTATTATCCTTAGAACGGCATTAGGCCCGAGCAAATATCGCTGTAGATTCTGGCGGCTACTGGGACCTGAGGTAGTAGGTTCAGTAGGACGTGTAGCTGTGGCAGAACGGCCACGGCCACGTCCTCTCCCTGCACCAGAGGCTCCACCAACACCACCACCACCACGACCATGACCGCGTCCCTTATTAGATGTTTGCCTTATAGTTAGCGTTCACAAAGCAAAGTAAAAAGTGGTTAAGTATGTTAAAAATAATTAACCGCCAATATAAACCCTGATGTAGGGTATTGCACTCTATTTTATTTATTTTTTTACTCTATATGACAGCGGTAATTGTGGCCTAAATGTGACACTCAATTATGCATGTCTTATCCCACATGTGCAGTATATCAGAGGGTTTTTTCACCCCAATAACCAAAAAGCCGTATTTCTGGCCTAAATGTGACAGTCACTGATGCTTGTCTAATCCCAGATGTGCAGTATATCAGAGGGTTTTTTCACCCCAGTAACCAAAAAGCTGTATTTCTGGCCTAAATGTGACAGCCACTGATGCTTGTCTAATCCCAGATGTGCAGTATATTAGAAGGTTTTTTCACCCTAACCAAAAAGCTGTATTTCTGTCCTAAATGTGACAGTGATCTATGCATATGTAATCCCAGATGTGCAGTTTATTAGATGGGTTTTTTCACCCCAGTATGCCAAAGCCGTGTTTATGGCCTAGACGTGACAGTGACTTATGCACGTGTAATCACAGACGTGCAGTATATTAAAAGTTTTTTTCACCCTAACCAAAAAGCTGTATTTCTGTTCTAAATGTGACAGTGACTTATGCATGTGTAATCCCAGATGTGCAGTATATTAGAGGGTTTTTTCACCCCAGTATGCCAAAGACGTATTTATGGCCTAAATGTGACAGTGACTTATGCATGTGTAATCACAGATGTGCAGTATATTAGAGGTTTTTTTACCCTAACCAAAAAGCTGTATTTCTATCCTAAATGTGACAGTGACTTATGCACGTGTAATCACAGATGTGCAGTATATTAGAGTTTTTTTTACCCTAACCAAAAAGCTGTATTTCTATCCTAAATGTGACAGTCACTTATGCTTGTCTAATCCCAGATGTGCAGTATATTAGAGTATTTTTTCACCCTAACAAAAAAGCTGTATTTCTGTCCTAAATGTGACAGTGACCTATGCATGTGTAATCCCAGATGTGCAGTATGTTAGAGAGTTTTTTTCACCCCAGTATGCCAAAGCGTATTTATGGCCTAAATGTGACAGTCACTTAATGCTGTGTAATCCCAGATGTGCAGTATATTAGAGGGTTTTTTCACCCTAACCAAAAAGCTGCATTTCTGTCCTAAATGTCACAGTGACTTATGCAAGTGTAATCCCAGATGTGTAGTATATTAGAGGGTTTTTTCACCCTAACCAAAATGCAGTATTTCTGTCTTAAATGTGACAGTCACTTATGCTTGTCTAATCCCAGATGTGCAGTATATTAGAGGGTTTTTTCACCCTAACCAAAAAGCTGTATTTCTGTCCTAAATGTCACAGTGACTTATGCAAGTGTAATCCCAGATGTGTAGTATATTAGAGGGTTTTTTCACCCTAACCAAAATGCAGTATTTCTGTCTTAAATGTGACAGTCACTTATGCTTGTCTAATCCCAGATGTGCAGTATATTAGAGTTTTTTTCACCCTAACCAAAAAGCTGTATTTCTGTCTTAAATATGACAGTCACTTATGCTTGTCTAATCCCAGATGTGCAGTATATTAGAGGGTTTTTTCACCCTAACCAAAAAGCTGTATTTCTGTCCTAAATGTCACAGTGACTTATGCAAGTGTAATCCCAGATGTGTAGTATATTAGAGGGTTTTTTCACCCTAACCAAAATGCAGTATTTCTGTCTTAAATGTGACAGTCACTTATGCTTGTCTAATCCCAGATGTGCAGTATATTAGAGGGTTTTTTCACCCTAACCAAAAAGCTGCATTTCTGTCCTAAATGTCACAGTGACTTATGCAAGTGTAATCCCAGATGTGTAGTATATTAGAGGGTTTTTTCACCCTAACCAAAATGCAGTATTTCTGTCTTAAATGTGACAGTCACTTATGCTTGTCTAATCCCAGATGTGCAGTATATTAGAGGGTTTTTTCACCCTAACCAAAAATCTGTATTTCTGTCCTAAATGTCACAGTGACTTATGCAAGTGTAATCCCAGATGTGTAGTATATTAGAGGGTTTTTTCACCCTAACCAAAATGCAGTATTTCTGTCTTAAATGTGACAGTCACTTATGCTTGTCTAATCCCAGATGTGCAGTATATTAGAGTTTTTTTCACCCTAACCAAAAAGCTGTATTTCTGTCTTAAATATGACAGTCACTTATGCTTGTCTAATCCCAGATGTGCAGTATATTAGAGGGTTTTTTCACCCTAACCAAAAAGCTGTATTTCTGTCCTAAATGTCACAGTGACTTATGCAAGTGTAATCCCAGATGTGTAGTATATTAGAGGGTTTTTTCACCCTAACCAAAATGCAGTATTTCTGTCTTAAATGTGACAGTCACTTATGCTTGTCTAATCCCAGATGTGCAGTATATTAGAGGGTTTTTTCACCCTAACCAAAAAGCTGTATTTCTGTCCTAAATGTCACAGTGACTTATGCAAGTGTAATCCCAGATGTGTAGTATATTAGAGAGTTTTTTCACCCTAACCAAAACAATGTATTTCTGTCCTAAATGTGACAGTCACTTATGCTTGTCTAATCCCAGATGTGAAGTATATTAGAGGATTTTTCACCCCAGTATGTGAAAAAGCTGTATTTCTGTCCTAAATGTGACAGTGACTTATGCATGTGTAATCCCAGATGTGCAGTATATTAGAGGTTTTTTTTACCCTAACCAGAAAGCTGTATTTCTGTCCTAAATGTGACAGTCACTTATGCTTGTCTAATCCCAGATGTGCAGTATATTAGAGGGTTTTCTCACCTTAACCAAAAAGCTGTATTTCTGTCCTAAATGTGACAGTGACTTATGCACGTGTAATCCCAGATGTGCAGTATATTAGAGAGTTTTTTTCACCCCAGTATGCCAAAGCCGTATTTATGGCCTAAATGTGACAGTAACTTATGCACGTGTAATCACAGACGTGCAGTATATTAAAAGTTTTTTTCACCCTAACCAAAAAGCTGTATTTCTGTTCTAAATGTGACAGTGACTTATGCATGTGTAATCCCAGATGTGCAGTATATTAGAGGGTTTTTTCACCCCAGTATGCCAAAGACGTATTTATGGCCTAAATGTGACAGTGACTTATGCACATGTAATCACAGATGTGCAGTATATTAGAGTGGTTTTTTTTACCCCAATAACCAAAAAGCTGTATTTCTGTCCTACATGTGACAGTGACTTATGCACGTGTAATCACAGATGTGCAGTATATTAGAGTTTTTTTTTACCCTAACCAAAAAGCTGTATTTCTGTCCTAAATGTGATAGTCACTTATGCTTGTCTAATCCCAGATGTGCAGTATATTAGAGTATTTTTTTACCCTAACCAAAAAGCTGTATTTCTGTCCTAAATGTGACAGTGACCTATGCATGTGTAATCCCAGATGTGCAGTATGTTAGAGTTTTTTTCACCCAAGTATGCCAAAGCGTATTTCTGTCCTAAATGTGACAGTCACTTATGCTTGTCTATTCCCAGATGTGCAGTATATTAGAGGTTTTTTTCACCCTAACCAAAAAGCTGTATTTCTGTCTTAAATATGACAGTCACTTATGCTTGTCTAATCCCAGATGTGCAGTATATTAGAGGGTTTTTTCACCCTAACCAAAAAGCTGTATTTCTGTCCTAAATGTCACAGTGACTTATGCAAGTGTAATCCCAGATGTGTAGTATATTAGAGGTTTTTTTTCACTCTAACCAAAACGCTGTATTTCTGTCTTAAATATGACAGTCACTTATGCTTGTCTAATCCCAGATGTGCAGTATATTAGAGGGTTTTTTCACCCTAACCAAAAAGCTGTATTTCTGTCCTAAATGTCACAGTGACTTATGCAAGTGTAATCCCAGATGTGTAGTATATTAGAGGGTTTTTTCACCCTAACCAAAACAATGTATTTCTGTCCTAAATGTGACAGTCACTTATGCTTGTATAATCCCAGATGTGAAGTATATTAGAGGATTTTTCACCCCAGTATGTGAAAAAGCTGTATTTCTGTCCTAAATGTGACAGTCACTTATGCTTGTCTAATCCCAGATGTGCAGTATATTTTTTTCATCCCGGTGTGCCAAAGCTGTATTTCTGGACTAGCAGATAGCATATGCTGGTGCACTATCGTTGCATAAAATGGCTGCCGATCATATATTCAAATTGACTAACTGAAGAAAGAAAAGTACATTTTCAGCAGTATTTGGCTCAGGGCAGGCTTAAAATAATTGTGCACTGCACCCACAAAACACTTTTTCTATAGATCGCGGAGTACATAAACCAGTTCTTGATAAGATTTCTCTCTGATCTCTCCCTCACAGCAGCTGCAGCCTCTCCCTACACTAATCCGAGCAGAGTGACGGGTTACATGCTGCAGTTGGCCATTGTAGGCATGGCTATGATGGCCTTTTGGGGCAAGTAGTATGACGCTTGTTGATTGGCTGCTTTGCAGCCTTTCAAAAAGCGCCATAAAAATCGCCGAACACCGAACCCGAACTTTTACGTAAATGTTCGGGTCCGTGTGCCGAAAACCCTAAAGTTCGGTACGAACCCGAACTTTACAGTTTGGGTTTGCTCAACTCTAGTGACAGGGAATACCATTTCAGAAATTCTACTTTAGTTGATGTGCGCCACCTCCTTTTCATTCAATGCTTAAACTTGTCCCACATTTGCGCTTCAATAATTTGTCCCACATTTGCGCTTCAATAGCTTCAATAACTTTTCCCATATTTCTGCTCGATCAAAAAAAAATGTAATCCATTTATCTCCCTTGGATGTGGTCTCTCTTTCTCACGCTCCCTCTCCGGTGTGGAACCCTGATTCGCCGCTAACCGTGATTAACATGATAGGCACAGAAAAGAACATTGAAAGTTGATAGAGCAGATATCCAATTGTATCGTGAACATCACGGGGACGTGCGACATATTGGGGCAGTATGTTTGCACATGCCTACATGAACTGACTGATGGTTTTGCCCCATGCAACTTCTGGGTCTCCAAATTGGACACATGGCCTGACCTTGAAGTGGTGAGTGGCTTATTACGCTTTGGCCAAAATGTACACCAATGCCTCATTTAACATCCAGCATAGAGGCAGGGCAGAGTGCTGGTTGCAGAGTGCGATTGCATTTGTGTTTTTGCGTTCGTATCTGTATTTCGCCATAGCAATGTGCACCTGCATACAGGGTTGTGTGGGCTGAACCCCCCACATTTTTTTCTTTGTAGTATATATTGGAGGCGTGGCGATCTCCAAGCAGTCATGCACACCTGACCAGTTAGTCTGCCCTGGAGGCTGGTTTTAAAGTCAGTATAAAACTGAGTCTGCTTATCTAGCACCTACCAGTAGCCATTTGGCTCCAGGAGAAGTATATAGGGTGCTCAGCATGCATGTTGGTACTTGCATCCCTGGATCTGATGAAAGCTGTAATGGCACCGGACGGTGTTAAAAGCAGAGTGTGCTTGGAGTGCATGCTGTGCCTGCGCTCCCTGGACTTTGTGTGGTTGTCATGGCCCATAACAGGTAGGAACTAGTGTTAGGGACCACTCATGGAGGCGACCTTGACGCGGTGAGTGGCTTATTATGCTTTGGCCAATATGTACACAAATGCCTCATTCAACATCCAGCATAGAGGCAGGGCAGAGTGCTGGTTGCAGAGTGCCATTGCATTTGTGTTTTTGCGTTTGTATCTGTATTTCACCATAGCAATGTGCACCTGCATACAGGGTTGTGCGGGCTGAACCCCCCACATTTTTTTCTTTGCCCTTTACTGCCCTGCAGCCAGTGTATTGTCTGGACGTGTGTTTAGCACGACTGGAGAGGGTTATCACAGGTTATATTTCCCAATGTTTTGGGGTGTAGCCAAATTTAAAAAAAATATATATATTTTTGTAAACCTCCTACTCTATAAGGATCTTGTCCTCCTAGATCAAGATTATTAGTTTTTATTTTTGCATATTTTATGTTATTTGAAGTCATTTCCCTATCCACATTTGTTTGCAGAGCACTTGCCATGCTCTTAACCACATTTTACTTGCATTTGCAGCCTTCTAGCCCTTTCCATTACATTTTTAGAGCCATTTTAGTGCTCAAAGTTCGGGGTTTGGGTCCCGACCTCGAAATTTTTTGTGAAGTTCGGCCGAACCCTTCGAACCCTGAACATCCTGGTGTCCGCTCAACTGTAGTCACTGGCCTAGAAAGAGGAAATGGCCTCTTCAAAAACAGCTGATCAGTAGGAGTGTCAGGAATCACCTCTACATTTCAGATATTGATGACCTGTCCTGAGGATAACCCATCAATTTTGAACTCTTGAAAAACACCCTTAAATTCAGAGAAAAGCCTCTGGCAAATTTTTGAAAATGAAATCCACACGAATCTGGGCCTTTTTTATATGTAATAATTTGCCCACTTATTAAAAATAGAGGACAAGAAGAGTCACAAATTATTTCACAAAAACGGTGTGCAGTTTATCATCATTTGTGTTTTTTTCAAATGCCAAACTTCAAAAAGTACATTTTATACCTAATGGTGAAGAGAACTGGACCAATATTTTAAGTCATTTTATGATTAATGTCCATTAAATTCAGTGCATTCCAACTAAATCCGTTTGAAATACAATGAATACATTACATTATTATTTTTAAAGTTAAGTTGAGATAGGAAATTACATAAGTTAAGAAAGGATGGCTGGAACACAAAGCAGGTCTATTCAGAAATTCTGAACTCAGTCCATGTGCGCGACCTATTTGCTACTCTTGAATTTCACACCTTCATTATTTCCATTGCTCCTTAGCTTTTAGACAGATCAATTTTGTACCACTCTTTTATCTACTTTAATATTGTTCCAAGCACTTCTCAGATACAGGAAACATGAATGGAAATATATTGTTGCTTTAGTGCCTAGTGTACTTCATAAATGTTAGATAATCTAAATTAGAAAAATGATTTGCATAATACATGTACTTTTTGTGTGGGAGACAAGAAATATGTTGCCGTCCTTAATGAGCCAAATTATTTCATAAATCTTAGACTAGCTTGTATATTTTCTTTTTCCTTGAATGCTATGAGAAAACAATAATGGATGCTCTTTGGAGCCATCATTTGAGTCATTTGAGAAGGAATACATAGTAAGAAGGTATCATCCATAAATATGAGTCATTTACCTTTAATAAGGTTAGCATATGAGCAGACACATTATCAAAAGATTTTTTTTTATTCTGAACATGGCATATTGCACTGTATTTCATACATAAGGAAGCATTGCCTCCAATGGAAAGGGTACCTTTACATGTGGTAAATGGAGCCTGTATAACAGCACATGAAGGCCATGCAGCTTTATAATAGAGAGCTGCATGACCTCCATGCACACATTGATAAGCACATGAGACCTTGGAAACATTTTCTGAAACAAGGCAATACCAGTCTCTGATCAATAGTAGGGTTGAGCGAACCCGAACTGTAAAGTTCGGGTTCGTACCGAACTTTAGAATTTTTGGGCCCCGGACCAGAACCCGAACATTTCAGTAAAAGTTCAGGTTCGGTGTCCGCCGCTTTCTTGGCACTTTTTGAAAGGCTGCAGAGCAGCCAATCACCAACAGGTTAACTGTCTGACCTTCGAAGCCATCACAGCCATGCCTACTAATGGCATGGCTGAGATTAGCCAGAGCAGCATGTGACCCAGGCTCTATATAAGCTTGAGTCACATAGCGCTGCACGTCACTCTGCTATTACAAGTGTAGGGAGAGGATACTGCTGGACTTGTGATTTTAGGGAGAGAAAAGGAGAGAATCTAACTCAGCGATCTACAGAGAAATAGTTGTGTGGGTGCAGGGCACAATCATTTTACCCTGCCCTGAGCTCATTGACAAAAAAAATGAACTTTTATAGTTCTGTTAGGTGGGCGGGAGCGGCGGACATTTTATGCAAGCTCGGTGCACCAGCACTGCATCTGAGCTTTTGGGACATTGCAAATCACAATTTTTTTGGCAAACGATAATATCTGGATTAGTCAGTGTGCAATTTAGGCTAGAAATACACCCATCATTTTCTGGGGTTTTAAAAACACACTTTTTTGCCAAAAAACTGTATTTTCCTGATCTGCAAGTGTTAAATTCAAGTTTAATATATACAGCTTTCATATTCTGTTACCAAAAAATAACATTTTTGGGCAATCTACAACACCTGGATTAGTCAATGTGAAATTTAAGCTAGAAATACACCCATCAATTTCTGGGTTTTAAAAACACATTTTTTTAACAAAAAAACACTATTTTCAGGCCTTGCAGCATCAGCACGTGTGAAATTACAGGCTTATATACTGCTGTCAAATTCAGTTGTTAAACAAACACTGGTTTGGGCCGAAAAAAAGTTAGTTGGCAGCCATTGATGTAGATGTCATTGTGAGATACACTGGTTCAGGCCATGTGAGATACACCCTCTACATACAGGGGTTTGATTCAGGCATTTGAAATACAGCCATTTTGGGCAAAAAAATCTTTAATTACGGCCTATGTCTGGTTCAGGCCATGTGAGATACACCCTTTACATACTGTTATTCTATTCTACTATTAATTAAACACCCATTTAGGGCAAGATCCTACATTTGAAAAATATGAGGAGAGCATCAAATAAGGGACGTGGCCCAGGTCGTGGTAGTGCTGGTGGAGCTCCTGTTGCAGGGAGAGGACGTGGTCGATCTGTGCCAGCTACATACACAAGTGAAACCCCTTCCTTTGGTGCGAGTAGGCGACAAAACCTGCAGTGGTATTTGGTCGGGCCTAATGCTGCTCTACGAATGCTGAGGCCTGAACAAGTACAGGCGATAGTAGATTGGGTTGCTGACAGTGCCTCCAGTTCCTTCACATTGTCTCCCACCCAGTCTCTTGCTGAAAGACCACAGTTGGCACCTGCAGGCGGTGTCCATCAGTCTTTCACCTCACCCCGTTGCAAATCAGCCAAGCAGTCTGAGCCCCAAGTCATGCAGCAGTCTCTTCTGCTTTTTGATGACTCTGTTAGCAGGGTTTTCCAAGGCCATCCACCTAGCCCTGCCCCAGAAGTGGAAGAGATTGAGTGCACCGATGCCCAACCACTTATCTTTCAAGATGAGTACATGGGAAGACCATCGCAGCATGTCTCAGATGATGACGAAACACAGGTGCCAAACCGCTGGGGCTTTCGAAAGTGTGCAGACCGACAAGGAAGGCAGGGGTGGAGACTGGGTGGAAGATGATGTGGAGGACGATGAGGTCCTCGACCCCACACAGAATCAAGGTCATGTGAGTGACCTATATAGTTCGGAGGAAGAGGCGGTGGTCGTGCAGAGCCACCAGCACAGCAGAAAAGGAAGCAGGGTGCAAAAGCAGAGCGGCCTTCCTCTAGACAGTACGCCTCCTACTGCCCACCGCAGCAAGGGACCAAGCACACCAAAGCCAGCTTCAAGGAGTTCCCTGGCGTGGCAGTTCTTCAGACAATGTGCTGACAACAAGACAAGAGTGGTTTGCACACTGTGCAATCAGAGCCTGAAGAGAGGCATGAACGTTCTCAACCTGAGCACAACCTGCATGACCAGGCATTTAAGTGCAAAGCACGAGCTGCAGTGGAGTAGACACCTCAAAAACCAAGAAAGGTCTCTGGCTCCTCCTGCTTCCTCTTCTGCTGCAGTCGCAGCCTCTTCATTCACCTCTGGAGTGACAGTACCACCTGCCACCCCGAAAACAGAGAATCTGTCAGCAACACCAACACCTGGGTCACCAATTATCTCCACAATGTCCCACGGAAGCATTCAGCTCTCCATCTCCAAAACGCTGGAGAGGAAGACGAAGTACCCCCCTACCCCCCCGCGATCCCTAGCCCTGAATGCCAGCATTTCTAAATTACTTGCCTTTGAAATTCTGTCATTCCGTCTGGTGGAGGCGGATAGTTTTAAAGGCCTTATGGCGGTGGCTGTCCCACAGTACATCGTGCCCAGCTGCCACTATTTTTCAAGGCGAGCCATCCCTTCCCTGCACAACCAAGTAGGGGAAAAAATCAGGTGTGCACTGTGCAATGCCATCTGTGGCAAGGTGCACCTGACTATGGATACGTGGACCAGTAAGCACGGTCAGGGCCGTTATATCTCCATAACGGCACACTGGGTAAATGCAGTGGCGGCTGAGCCTGATGCGGATAGCAGTTTGGCACATGTCCTTCCACCACAGGGCGCTTCAGTTTGCCTTCTGTTGCTTCCTCCTCCTACTCTGCTTCCTCATCCTCTACCAGCTCCTCATCCAGTCAGCGTAACACCTTCACCACCAACTTCAACACTGCCAGGGGTAAACGACAGCAGGCAGTTTTAAAACGTATCTGTTTGGGGGACAAATCCCACACCGTGCAGGAGCTGTGGACCTGCCTTGAACAACAGACTGTTGAGTGGTTTGTGCCAGTCAGCCTCAAGCACGGCCTGGTAGTGTGCGATAATGGGCGAAATCTCGTAGCAGCTCTGGGACTAGCCGGTTTGACGCACATCCTTTGCCTGGCACATGTGCTGAATTTGGTGGTGCAGGGATTCCTTAAAAATTACCCCGATATGTCAGAGCTGCTGTATAACGTGCGGCCGTCTGTGCGTGCTTTCGGCGTTCTCAACCTGCTGCTGCTCGCCTGTCAGCTCTGCAGCGTAACTTCGGCCCTCCCGCTCACCGCCTCATATGCGACGTGCCCACTAGTGTTGATCATGAATATTCGAAATATAGGTACTTCGAAAATTCGCAAATATTTTGAATATAGTGATATATATTCGTAATTTCGAATATTAGTTTTTTTTTTTTTTTTTATCAGTACACATGATCCCTCCCTGATTCTAGCTTGTGGGCCAATGAGAAGGCTACAGTATATTTAACTTTAGGAGTAGTGTTTAATCATCGTAATACAAATTTTTTATTGCACATTTTTCAACTTACAACTATTAGACAAAGTTCAGATTGGAAAAAAATTACAACTATAAAAAAAAGATTATTTATAGCACTATATTAGCTAAATTGCTCTATATTTGTTTTGTTTTTTAAATATTCGATATATTGCTATATATTCTTGTTTTAGAATATTACGAATATTCCCAAAAACAAAGTTACAGCAATATAGCGAATATTCGAGAAAAAAAACGAATATTGAGCAATTTAGCTAGTATAGTGTTATAATCTTTTTTTATAGTTGTAATTTTTTTCCAATCTGAACTTCAGAGAACTCCTGAGAAAAAAATTACAACTGTTAGACAAAGAAGATTATAGCACTATATTAACAAAATTGCTCTATATTCATTTTTTTTCAGAATATTCGCTATATATTGCTATAACTTAGTTTTTTTGAATATTTGTAATTTTATAAAACAAGTATAGCAATATAGTGAATATTTGAAAAAAAACGAATATAGAGCAATTTAGCTAATGTAGTGCTATAATCTTTTTTTTTATAGTTGTAATTTTTTTCAAATCTAAATTTCAGATGAGAAAAAAATCTACAACTATTAGACAAAGAAGATTATAGCACTATATTAGCTAAATTGCTCTATATTAGATTTTTTTTTCTCGAATATTCGCTATATTGCTATATATTCTTGTTTTAGAATATTACGAATATTCGAAAAAACTAAGTTATATCAATATAGCGAATATTCGAAAAAAATTTATATAGAGCAATTTAGCTAATTTAGTGCTATAATCTTCTTTGTCAAATAGTTATACGTTGAAAAATTTGCAATAAAATGTTCGTATTACACAATCATTAACTTGCCGATTGTTCGAGTAAAAAAATCACGAAATATCGCAAATTCAAATATGACCCCTGCCGCTCATCACTAGTGCCAATAAGGTGGAATTCCACCTTGCACATGCTGGCCAGACTGTGCGAGCAGCAGCAGGCGATAGTGGAGTTTCAGCTGCAGCATGCACGGGTGAGTCGCTCGGCTTAACAGCACCACTTCACCACCATCGACTGGTCCTCCATGCGAGACCTGTGTTCCTTGTTGCGCTGTTTTGAGTGCTCCACCAACATGGCCAGTGCCGATAACGCCGTTCTCAGTGTTACTATCCAACTTCTATGCCTCCTTGAAAAAACTCTCCTGGCGATGATGGAAGAGCATGTGGCACAGGAGGAGGAGGAGGAAGAGAAATCATTTCGAAGGGTTTCTGGCCAGTCATTCCCATGTGGCTCCGAGGGTGGGTTCCTGCACCCACAAACCCATGGTACACAATTGTCCAGCAAGGGCACAGTTCTGGAGGATGAGGAGGTGGAGGATGAGGAGGAGGAGATGGAGTAGGAGGTACCATGTTCACAGCAGGGTGGCACCCAGACCAGCTCATGGCCATCACTGATGCGTAGATGGGGGAATACAGAGGACACAGACGATACACCTCCCACAGCGGACAGCTTTTCTTTGCCTCTGGGCAGCCTGGCATTAAAGATGTCGCGAACATAAAATTTTCAGTTCGCGAATGGCGAATATAAATTTACGCAAATGTTCGCGAACGGGCGAACCGGGCAAACCGAGATAGACTTCAATAGGCAGGCAAATTTTAAAACCCACGGGGACTCTTTCTGGCCACAATAGTGATGGAAAAGTTGTTTCAAGGGGACTAACACCTGGACTATGGCATGCCGCAGGGAGATCCATGGTAAAACTCCCATGGAAAATTATGTAGTTGACGCAGAGAAGGGTTTTAATCCATAAAGGGCATAAATCACCTAACATTCCTAAATTGTTTGGAATAATGTGCTTTAAAACATCCAGTATGTGTATACGATCAGGTGTGATGTTGTATTGATCAGGTAGTATAAGGTTTACGCCTTTTTCACAGTGACAGACCAAACTCCCCGTTTAACGCACCGCAAAATACAGCAAAGAGTTGTCAATAGTTGACACACTCATGACATAAATTTTATTCCTCTATGCGACAATCTTGGTGTAGTGATGACTGTGCTCGTGCGCACGTTTGGGAGATTGCAGGCGATGGCAGTTTTTCAAAGCCTGTGGTCATGCTGAGGTAGTTCAGTGACAGTTAAGTGATCCAGAAAACAATGATTCTGCAGTGTGGGTCCATTGTTGGCCTAGTAGGCTTTAATGATCACAAAGAAAATGAATGTTTTTTCTATGAAAATTTTTCCAGCCGATCGCTTTTGGTCTGTTCACAATGAAGCAACGACCTTATCATCTGGGGTGTGCCAACATTGCCAACACACTCATAGAGGTGATCGCTTCATTGTGATACGCAAGCCCCTTCACCACAACAAGTTAACGATCACGAAGGGGAATTGACACATGTATGTGTCTTTTTTTGTTTTTTTGATTTTGCAACCACAGTGCAGCACCAGAGGCCAGAAAAATGAGGCATGTACACATGCCTGAAAAATGAGGTATTGTTGCAGATGCTGCTGTAGCAGCGGCCGGAAAGAAATGTTGTTTTCCAGGCAGAAAGTGTACTAAAACATTGCGGTTTAAACCCTAGTTGGTGGCGGAGAAGTCGCACAAGTCATCCGGCATACAGAGATTAAATACAGCAGTGTGGGGACCATTTTTAGCCCAAGGCATCCCCCACTTCCTCAGACTTAAGGACGTCCTGTAAGCCTGGGTACTTATACACAAAGCGTTATACGATCAGATTCAACACATGTGCCGTGCACAGCACATGTGCCCAAATTCAGTGCCGACCAACAAATTGCTTCCGTTGTCACACACCACTTTGCCGATCTACAGTTGGTGTGGGGTCAGCCACTGATCCACCTGTGAATTCAGGGCGGACAGGAGTGCTGGTCCGGTGTGAGTCTCTGCTTTCAGGCAAGTCAACCCCAAGACGGCGTGACACTGTCGTATCCGGGATGTGGAATAGCCCCTGGGGAGCTGGGGGGTGCTGTTGATGTGGAGCAAGACGCAGCAGCAGAAGAGGACTCAGCCGAGGAGGTTAGCCCAAGGCATCTTATCAGGCCTTTTTTAGTCAAATGCATCCCCCACTGTCAGTCCCTTCAGGATCCATGCCTCATTCATCTTAATAAAGGTGAGGTAATCTAGACTTTTTTGACCTAGACGACTTCTCTTCTCAGTGACAATACCTCCTGCTGTGCTGAAGGTCCTTTCTGACAGGACACTTGAAGCAGGGCAGGCCAGAAGCTCTTTCGCAAATTGGGATAGCTCAGGCCACAGGTCAAGCCTGCACACCCAGTAGTCAAGGGGTTCATCGCTCCTCAGAGTGTGGATATCTTCAGTTAAGGCGAGGTAGCCTGCTACCTGTCAGTCGAGTCGTTCTCTGAGGGTGGACCCCGAAGGGCTGTGGCGATGCGTAGGACTTAAAAAGCTCTGCATGTCCTCCATCAACAACACGTCTGTAAAGCGTCCTGTCCTTGCAGGCGTGGTTGTGGTAGGGAGGAGGATTGCTTTCACCTCTTCCCCTGTTAGATTCTCGTTGTGCTGTGACTTCACCCTTATACGCTGTGTAAAGCATACTTTTTAACTTGTTTTGGAACTGCTGCATCCTTTCTGACTTCCAGTAATTCGGTAACATTTCAGCCACTTTCTGCTTATACCGGGGGTATACTAGTGTGGCCACCCAGTACAGGTCATTCTCCTTCAGCCTTTTTATACGAGGGTCCCTCAACAGGCATGACAGCATGAAAGACCCCATTTGTACAAGGTTGGATGCCGAGCTCCTCATGTCCTGTTCCTCGTCCTCACTGATCTCATTGAAGGTCTGTTCTTCCCCCCAGCCACGTACAACACCACGGGTCCCAGATAGGTGACAACGAGCACCCTGGGATGCCTGCTGTGGTTGGTCTTCCTCCTCCTCAAAGCCACATTCCTCCTCTGACTCCTCTTCCTCAGACTTCTCTTCCAGCGTTGCAGCAGGTCCAGCAAGCGATGATAAGCCTGTTTCCGGTGGCGAAGGTGAACACAACTCTTCCTCTTCACGCTCATCTAAGGCCTGACCCAGCACTCTTCACAGGGCATGCTCCAGGAAGAAAACAAATGGGATGAGGTCACTGATGATGCCTGACTAGGTTTGTCACCTCCTCAAAAGTACTCATGAGCCTACAGGCATTGCGCATAAGCGTCCAGTAACGTGGCAAAAAAAATACCCAGCTCCGCAGAGGCTGTCCTAGCACCCCGGTCATACAAATAGTCATTGACGGATTTTTCTTGTTGGAGCAGGCGGTTGAACATTAGGAGTGTTGAATTCCAATGTGTCGGGCTGTCGCAAATCAAGCACCTCACTGGCATGTTGTTTCGCCGCTGAATATCCGAAAAGTGCGCCATGGCCATGTAGGAACGCCTGAAATGGCCACACACCTTCCTGGCCTGCTTAAGGATGTCCTGTAAGCCTGGGTACTTATACACAAAGCGTTATACGATCAGATTCAACACATGTGCCGTGCACAGCACATGTGTCAACTTGCCCAAATTCAGTGCCGACCAACAAATTGCTTCCGTTGTCACACACCACTTTGCCGATCTACAGTTGGTGTGGGGTCAGCCACTGATCCACCTGTGAATTCAGGGCGGACAGGAGTGCTGGTCCGGTGTGAGTCTCTGCTTTCAGGCAAGTCAACCCCAAGACGGCGTGACACTGTCGTATCCGGGATGTGGAATAGCCCCTGGGGAGCTGGGGGGTGCTGTTGATGTGGAGCAAGACGCAGCAGCAGAAGAGGACTCAGCCGAGGAGGTTAGCGAAGAGGATGGAGTAGGAGGAGTAGAGGAGGTGGCAGCAGGCCTGCCTGCAAGTCATGGTGGTGTCACCAACTCCGCTGCAGAGCCACACATTTCATGCTTGGCAGCCATTAGCAGGTTTACCCAATGCACAGTGTACGTGATATACCTGCTCTGACCGTGCTTTGCAGACCAGGTATCAGTGGTCAGACGGACCCTTGCCCAAACACTGTGTGCCAGACATGCCATGACTTCCTTTTCCACAATAGAGTACAGGTTGGCGATTGCCTTTTGTGAAAAACATTTTTGGCCGGGTACCTTTCACTGTGGTGTCCCAATAGCTACAAATTTTTTGAAGGCCTCAGACTCCACCAGCTTGTATGGTAAAAGCTGGCGGGCTAAAAGTTCTGACAAGCCAGCTGTCAGATGCCGGGCAAGGGGGTGACTCTGTGACATTGGCTTCTTAAGCTCAAACATGTCCTTGACAGACACCTGACTGTGGGCAGATGAGCAGGAACTGCTCAAGGCGAGAGCCGGAGTGGCGGGTGGTTGAGAGGGGGCAAGAAGGACAGCAGTGGTTGACGTGGCTGAAGATGCTGTACCAGGAGGAGGATGGTGGCTTTGAGTTTGTGTGCTGCTTGTACTCATGTGTTGATCCCATAGGCGTTTGTGATGTGAGATCATGTGCCTTTGCAAAGCAGTTGTACCTAGGTGGGTGTTGGACTTCCCACGACTCAGTTTCTTTTGGCACAGGTTGCAAATGGCATCGCTGTTATCAGAAGCAGACACACAAAAAAAAATGCCACACTGCTGAGCTTTGCAATGATGGCATTCTGGTGGTGGCAACAGCATGCATTGATTGGCGTGCTGTCTGGCTGACCCCGGGTGCCGATACATGCAGTCTGACTGTGCCACTTGCGACGATCTCCCCCTGCTTCCAACTCGTCTCCTCCTCCTCTCTGTCTCCCCATCTGAACTTTCCCCCTGTTCTTCTTCTCTTCGAGCGAGCACCCACTTGACATCCACGGACACATCGTCATCATCAACCGCTTCACTTGTATCTGACAACTCAGCAAAGGAAGCAGCAGCAGGTACAACATCATCATCATCACACCGTACGTCCATGTGTGTAATGCTGCCTGACTGAGACATATCCCTGTTATCTACATCCTCTGGCAATAATAGTTGCGCATCACTCATTTCTTCCAACTGATGTGTAAATAACTCCTCTGACAGATCAAATGAAGCGGCTGTGGTGCTAGAGTTGGTGGTGGCGGTGGGCGGGCGAGTGGTAACTTGAGAGGTGCCCGAAGCTGAGCTGGAGGAGGATGGTGCGTCAAGGTTCCGAGCGGAAGCCTTAGAAGATTCAGTGTCCTGTGTAAGCCAGTCAACTATGTCCTCAGAATTTTTTGAGTTCAGGGTACGTGGCCTCTGAACACTGGGCATTATTCTAGGGCCAAAGGAAATCACAGCACCACGACCACGACGGCCCCTGCGGGGTGGCCTGCCTCTGCCTGTCATATTTTTTTTAGATTAGTGGTACTATGCGTGCAAGGTACTGTGCCACCCTATATGAGTGGTGGGCAATGGGCACAGTACAGTTAGTGGGCCTGACACTCACTGGCAGGCAACTATAATTATATTACAGAGGAAAAATTAAATGACTGATCTGCAAGGTACTGTGCCACCCTATATGAGTGGTAGGCAGTGGGCACAGTACAGTCTGTGGGCCTGACACTCACTGACAGGCAACTGCAATTATATTACAGAGGAAAAATGTAATTACTTTTTTTATATGCAAGGTACTGTGCCACCCTATATGAATGGTGTGCACACAGTTCAGTCTGTGGGCATGTGGCCTCTCACACACGGGCAGGCAACTGCAATATATATATATATATATATATAAAATAAATAAAAAGCAGACTGATGTACCAGCCCTAAAAAGGGCTTTTTGGGGTGCTGTCAGGACGCTGTCCTTACAGCAGATGAGTCTTTGAGGACTGGAGTGGACACAAAACACTGGCCTAGCTAACGCTTTCCCTATTAATTCAGCAGCAGCAGCACTTTCCCTGCTCTAACTAACACTGCAGCTTCAGAATGAATCTAAGAGGGCTGCCGTCCTTGCTTTTTTTTTTTAGGAGGTGGGAGGGTCTGGGAGGGAGGGTATGCTGATTGGCTGGAATGTGTCTGCTGACTGTGAGGTACAGGGTCAAAGTTTGCTCAATGATGACATATAGGGGGCGGACTGAATATCGCATATGTTCGCCTGCAGCAGTGAACGCGAACAAGCGATGTTCGCCGGAAAACTGTTCGCCGGCGAATAGTTCGGGACATCTCTACCTGGCACACATGAGCGATCACATGCTGCAGTGTCTCCGCAACGACCACCAAGTTGCCCACATTCTAACTTGTGCTGATTACTGGGTGGCCACGTTGCTGGATCCCTGTTACAAGGACAACGTACTGTCCTTAATTCCGTCACTAGAGCATGATCGTAAGATGAGCGAGTACAAGCACAAGCTGGTAGACGCGCTGCTGGTGGCATTCCCACCTGACAGCGGGGGCACAGTGGAAGCACAAGGCGAAGGCAGAGGAAGAGATCGCCAACGCAGCTGGGGCACCGCCAGCACCTCAGAAGGCAGGGTTACCTTGGCCGAAATGTGGAAAAGCTTTGTCAGCAAGCCATAACAAACAAAACCACCAGCTGATATGGAACCTCTTAGCAGGAGGCAGCATTTCACCAACATGGTGGAGCAGCATGTGTGCGCACGACTACACGTACTGAATGATGGGTCTGCTCCCTTCAACTTCTGGGTCTCCAAATTGGGCACAAGGCCTGAGCTTGTCCTTTACGCCTTGGAGGTGCTGACCTGCCCTGCAGCCAGTGTATTATCTGAACGTTTTCTGGTGAAATTAACCAATTTTTGGGTGTATAGTACCACTGCTAGTAGATGGGTTAAACAATAAAAAAAATTGTCTGTTACATTTTCGGGGGAAATTAACCAATTTTTGGGTGTATAGTACCACTGCTATACCTAGTAGGCTAGTTAACAAGAAGAAAAAAAAATTGTCAGCTACATTTTCTAGTGAAATTCAGCAATTTTTTGGTGTGATGTACCATTGCTATACCTATTAGACCGGTAAAAAGAAATATAACATTTGTCATTTTATGGTCAAATTCACCAATTTTTGGGTGTAATATACCCCTCCTCTACCTAGTTGACAGCTTAATAAATTTCAATAATTTTTATTTTACATTTTCGGGTGACAAACAATTGTTTTCTGTCATAGACCCCTGCTCTACCAAGTAGACAGGTTAATTTCTGTAATTTTTCTGTTACATTCTTGGGTTGACATTATACAATTTTAGACATGAATAAACCCCTGCTCTGCATAGGTGACAGGGAATAACATTTCTGAAATGCTTCTTTAATTGATGCCACCTCCTTTGATTCAAAGCTTAAACTTAAACAAGTTGTGGTCGGGGCTACCCCTGAACTGGGACCCTAACCAGTAGTTAACTAAACGGTTTGATTTGTGCCGTAACCGCAACGTCGTAGGGATGACTGAAGGAGGCCAAAAGAGCAAGCCACCAGAAACTTTATTTACGAGATTCTGACAGGCGCGAGACATTTCAATGTTCGGGTGAGGTATGTATCGTGAATAACAGGAGGAGTGCCAGCGCCCTAATTTCCTGATGACGTGAGCAGGAACTCTGTTCTTGGAAGCTGCAGAAGTGGCGCCAATCCGGAAGGAGTGGCCGGAGACAGATGCCGGGTCTAAGCCTAGGTTGGCCAGCAGGGAGCGAACATGTGAAACAAATTGGGAGCTTGTGAGGTGTGCGGCGATGAAAGGCAACAGTGGCCTCTGAGGTGACGAACTGTCAATACTACTTAACAACTGATGAAATACTTGAACGGGGCACCAGCGGTGAGTGGTTGGGTAGTATGTGACCTGGGTAGGAGGGCCTGTCTGTGAAGTTTTGGTGCACATGAGCGAGAGAATGAAATTATCTGTGTCAGTCTTCAGTTGTCCGACAGTCAGATACCTGCGGCTGCTACGGGCTGAGGTAAACTCTCCTGGTCTCAGGAAGCCGTAGAAAGCCAGGTATATGGCTGCTTTTATCACTAGACTTTGCTGGGCTCCGAAAGGGCTATGGTCTAACATGTCGGACAGCTGACAAAATATTTGCCCGGTGATGGCCTGGCGGCCCGGCCGCGTGTTAGGATTACATTTCTCAAGTCCCCTGAGTGTAGCCTTGACTACGTGAATGGAGAACACTGAGGGAGCTTGCGGTTGACTAGAGGCTCGGAAATGCTGTACACCGGCTAAGTAAGACTTGACTGTGGAGTACGACAAATTTAACTCAGAGTGACAATAACCAATGAAGGCCAGGATGTAGTTGGAAAAATCGAGGACGCCTTGGGGAAATTTGTCTTGAAATTTAAGAAATGCCCTCCATCCTGTTTGATAAGCCCTGGCCGTGTTGGGTGACAGGGACTTGGCCAGTAGAGAACGAGCTGTAGCTAAGTGAGAGTTTATGTCCAAACCAGTGAAGGGAACGGAGGGACTGTGGCTCCGCTGGCGTCTGCGTCGGGAAATACCTGTGAGAAAAGGCCAAAACTAGCTCTAGACAGCACCTCAGCTGCGACATTTTTCTGTCCTGATATATGTGAGCATGTGTAACGAAACTGGTATTGAAATGAAAGAAGCACTGGCCGTCTGAGGAATGGCAACTCCTGCGGGGATTTAGATAATCCGTTATTTAGGATATCCACAACTGCTGCATTGTCGGAAATGAACAACACTGTGTGACCGGTCCACTCGCGACCCCACACATGAGCAGCTGCGACTAAGGGGTAAATCTCACAGGAAGCTGAAGACTGAAGAAACCCTGGCAGTATCTTGACTTCGTCAGGCCATACGTCCGCTAGCCAATGTGTGCCAAAAATGGCTGCGAATCCAGAACTGGGAGCTGCATAAGAAAAGACTATAGGGGAACTATTGGACACCACTGGGATAAGGAAAGAAATACCATTCCAGTTATAAGAAAACAATCCCACATGGCTAAGTCGGCGACTATTTGGTCGTCAAGGCATACGAGGCTGTCTTGGGAGGGAGCTGAAGGAAGGAGAGCTAGCAGTCGTGACACGAACGGCCTACCTTGGGGTATGACTCGCACGGCAAAATTTAACATGCCTAAAAGAGACTGTAATTACAATTTATTTTTATTTTTTTATTTTATTTTATTTATTTATTTTTTTATTTTTTATTTTTTCTTAACGGTCCTGGTCTGTGTGCAATTGTGGAGGGTGAACCTAACCCTGTCCAGTTTGTTTTCCGGTAATTTAGCGACCATGTTTACTGTGTCCAGAACGATACCTAAGAAAGTAATAACTAGGGACGGACCTTCCACCTTTTTAGGGGGCTGACAATAAATTCCTGCACTCATAAGACGATTCAGGCAAGACGACTAGGCCAGTTTGGAAACCTGATCTAAACCCTGAAATGAGGAACTGAACGAAGCTAGGGTCGTGGTGGTTGCGTAGGAAGTGCAGCAGACAATCAACGTTACGGACACTGAGGTACGACTTATCCGCTTTTAATGTACAGACTAACTTGGGATGGGCTCTAAAACAATTCACACACACATGTAACAGCCTACACTGGCTATAATTGCAGGAGGAAAAGTTAAAATTATTGCAGATCTGTGATCTGCCGAGATATTGAATGGGCCTTCCCAACTTGTCGACTAAACCAGGGGCATGCAGGGGATCAGGGTGCCTAGACGGCTGTGCGGGAGGGCTAATATCGGCACTAGAGGCGGCTTTGTGGCACCATTCTGCTGTGTGGTAGATGGATTGACACAGAGAACAAGCAGGAGCCCTAAGACCAGCAAAGTGTCTGCAAAATATCTCAGTGTCGATATTAGCCCAGTTTGTGAGAAACTGAAATTGACTGAGGGCCGCCGCGGCTTTAGCTGAAAAGGAGCAGTGATAATCGTAAAACGAGCTACCACCATATTTGTACCCCAATTCGGTCACTCTAAACAAATAAAGATCTAGCTCTTCCCTGCGATCAGGCCGTACGGAACAAATTACGTCTCTATACAGGCTGAAAGCTAAAAGGAACTCCGGGATGGTAAGCTTCCTGTTTAGCCTGAGATCGCGGCCCCTGAGTACTACTGAGACATCGCCGCACGCAATGACTTTGCTGTCAGAGAAATCCCGAGTAGCAATCAACAGGGAAGCCAGGTTGACGTCCCTGCCTTCCAGAATATCTTTCCTGATGTTGGCTGGTATGAAATGAGCGGGGGTGATATTAGGAACAGAGACTGTCGTACCGGAACACCCCGCAGCGGATGTGGACGGGATGGCCAGCTCTGGACCCGGAGGAGTGAGAACGGCACCCCGGGACTCGACTGTGTCCAGTCTGGATTGGATGTCCGTGACAGATGACGTAAGATTATTTAGCATGAGGTGAATCTGAGCGAGCGAGGTCTGGACTGTGGCCATCGAGACTTCCTCCTGACGTTGAGGACTCGCAGAAGACATGAGTAGGCGGTATAATTCTGCTTTTCTGGCCGATGCTGTAAACGGGATACCCCTCTTGGACAGCTCTGCCATCAACCTTGGCACGGTCCAGCTCCGTAGTGACGGGATGCTACCTGCTTCGGACAACCTGGCGGTATTTTCGTTGACCGAGGCCTCCATGATGTCAGAGGCATGAGACATGATCCTGTAGATACAGTACGTGAGAATGAGGCACAGGCACGGGACCCGGGACTGGACACCAGTGACAACCCTACCACCGAACGATGTGGTGTGCGTGCGCATGCCATCGTGGACGACGTCACCTCGTGACCAATGATTACCGCCACCGACAACTGAGCTGACTTACCCACAGCACGGAAGAAGCAAATAGCGGGAATGAGGAGAGTATCTAAATAAAACCGTGAGATTTTTTAGATGACAAAATGAGAAGGTGAACTAGTACTGCAACGTTCCCTATACTACCTGTTGGATATGATACTGGGTCACTGAGAAACGATGGTAGACCTGAAAAGAAGTAACGTTCCTGGAGAGAAATGGAGAAAACATAAAACAGACAAGGAACGGCTATACACGACTTGAGATGTGGACGAGATTGACGAACAAATATGCGTATGATGCGTAAACTACGGAGGTTTGAAAATGTACTGACGTAGTGAATGCGTACTTGATGCGACTGAAACATGACCTGAAAAATGTGCAGGGCATTTCTTTCCCCTTTTTTTTCTTTTTTACAACACACGCATATATATACATACCCCATCGTGTTAATACAACCTTCTTCCCTTTTTTTTTTTTCCTGCCTAAGTAAAACAATGGCATAGGTAAGTAAATGTGTTTTCTCTTTTTTTTTTTTTTTTTTTTCTCTCTTTCTCAACTGCAGTAGCAGGAGTGACCACCAGAGGGTGCTCATACTGAAAACCTGCTACACCCTGTGTAGTGAGCTCCCCATCCTGCATTCTCAGATGCGGCCACCGGGGGCGAGTGGAGCCAGACAGGAAGGAGCCTGGGACGCTGAGTGAAGCGAAGCAAGCACCCGGCAGCAGCAGGAGAAGACACAGAGGTAAGTACAGCAAATATAACCAAATAACCTGCCTCACTAATGGCACGGCGGCCCGTGCCAGACATTTGCGAACGATTTCGGGACCACGCTGACCCCTGCACCCTGCCTATACTGCCGCGTGGGAGCCGATGCATCCAGGCAGTTCGCTCCGGTGCAGCGTGACTCCCCCTTACCTGGGGAGCCGGCGCTGCCGACCGGACTTTAAGCAACGGGCCGCTGACTGAGGCGGCAACTTACCTGGGAAGGCGGGCGAATGAGTTTAGATGTAGAAACGGTGGGCACAGCGCACGGTGCGAATAAGGAGCAGTAAGGCAACTGACCAGACGCACACGGATATGGCCACGATCTGTGTTGAGCAGACGTAGGATGTAGGGGAGGGGGAACAGAGCCTAAATAGCGTGGCATAGCCCCTCCCACAAATACAGGCCAATAAATCGGCCTTAACACTTGTACCACATTTAAGCTTCAATACTTTGTCCCACATTTCCACTATACTCTTTTGGCCAACATTTGCGCCTCAATAGCTTTTCCCACAATTTCGCTTGACTCTTTTGGCCCACATTTGGGCTTCTGTAATTTGTCCCACATTTGCGCCTCAATAGCTTTTCCCACATTTCTTATCGATCCCAATTTTTTAAAATAAATGTATCTCCCTTAAATTTGGTCTCTTTTTCTCACACTCCCTCTCCAGCCTGGAACCCTGATTCCCCGCCACCCGTAATCACCATGGTAGGAGCATAAAAGAACTTTGAAAGTTGATAGAGCAGATATCAAACTGGATCGTGAACATCATGGGGACGTGCGACATGGTGGGGCAGTAAGTATGCACACGCCTACACAAACTGACTGACGGGTCAGCCCCTGCAACTTCTGGGTCTCCAAATTGGGCACATGGCCTGAGCTTGCCCTTTACGCCTTGGAGGTGCTGGCCTACCCTGCAGCCAGTGTATTGTCTGAACGTGTGTTTAACACGACTGGAGGTTTATATTTCCCAATGTTTTGGGGTGTACCCTAATTTAAAAAAATAAAAATACATTTTAAACCAAAAAGCAGTGTAGGCTACCTCCTCCTCCTCCATCGCCACTTCCACCTACACCGCCACATCCACCGCCTCCTCAACCTCTCACTCCATATGGACCTGGTCCTCCTAGATCAAGATTATAATTTTTTATCTCCCATAGCAGAGAATCAGGCTTCATGTCATAGAAGAGAATCATGCTTCATGTCACCCAACACTGGAACAGGCCACTGTCAGATATTTTTAGGCCCCGGCACCGAGACAGAGGAGAGAGGTCCCATAGCAGAGATTCAGGCTTCATGTCATAGCAGAGAATCATGCTTCACGTCACCCAAAACTGGAACAGTCCATTGTCAGATATTTAGGCCCCGGCATCCAGACAGAGGAGAGAGGTCCCATAGCAGAGATTCAGGCTTCATGTCATAGCAGAGAATCAGGCTTCACGTCACCCAAAACTGGACCAGTCCATTGTCAAATATTTTGGCCCCGGCATCCAGACAGAGGAGAGAGGTCCCATAGCAGAGATTCAGGCTTCATGTCATATCAGAGAATCATGCTTCACGTCACCCAAAACTGGAACAGTCCATTGTCAGATATTTAGGCCCCGGCACCCAGACAGAGGAGAGAGGTCCCATAGCAGAGATTCAGGCTTCACGTCATAGCAGAGAATCAGGCTTCACGCCACCCAAAACTGGAACAGTCCATTGTCAGATATTTTGGCCCTGGCACCCACACAGAGGAGAGAGGTCCCATAGCAGAGATTCAGGCTTCATGTCATAGCAGAGAATCATGCTTCACGTCACCCAAAACTGGAAAGGTCCATTGTCAGATATTTAGGCCCCGGCACCCAGACAGAGGAGAGAGGTCCCATAGCAGAGATTCAGGCTTTATGTCATAGCAGAGAATCATGCTTCACGTCACCCAAAACTGGAACAGTCCATTGTCAGATATTTTGGCCCCGGCACCCAGACAGAGGAGAGAGGTCCCATAGCAGAGATTCAGGCTTCACGTCATAGCAGAGAATCAGGCTTCACGTCACCCAAAACTGGAACAGTCCATTGTCAGATATTTTGGCCCCGACACCCAGACAGAGGAGAGAGGTCCCATAGCAGAGATTCAGGCTTCATGTCATATCAGAGAATCATGCTTCACGTCACCCAAAACTGGAACAGTCCATTGTCAGATATTTAGGCCCCGACACCCAGACAGAGGAGAGAGGTCCCATAGCAGAGATTCAGGCTTCACGTCATAGCAGAGAATCAGGCTTCACGTCACCCAAAACTGGAACAGTCCATTGTCAGATATTTTGGCCCTGGCACCCACACAGAGGAGAGAGGTCCCATAGCAGAGATTCAGGCTTCATGTCATAGCAGAGAATCATGCTTCACGTCACCCAAAACTGGAACAGTCCATTGTCAGATATTTAGGCCCCGGCACCCAGACAGAGGAGAGAGGTCCCATAGCAGAGATTCAGGCTTCATGTCATAGCAGAGAATCATGCTTCACGTCACCCAAAACTGGAACAGTCCATTGTCAGATATTTTGGCCCCGGCACCCAGACAGAGGAGAGAGGTCCCATAGCAGAGATTCAGGCTTCACATCATAGCAGAGAATCAGGCTTCACGTCACCCAAAACTGGAACAGTCCATTGTCAGATATTTTGGCCCCGACACCCAGACAGAGGAGAGAGGTCCCATAGCAGAGATTCAGGCTTCATGTCATAGCAGAGAATCATGCTTCACGTCACCCAACACTGGAACAGGCCACTGTCAGATATTTTTAGGCCCCGGCACCCAGACAAGAGGAGAGGTTCATTCCACTTTGGGTTGCCCCGCAATATAATGGTAAAATGAAAATAAAAATACGATTGAATGAGGAAGTGCCCTGGAGTGCAATAATATATGGTTAAGGGGAGGTAGTTAATGTCTAATCTGCACAAGGGATGGACAGGTCCTGTGGGATCCATGCCTGGTTCATTTTTATGAACGTCAGCTTGTCCACATTGGCTGTAGACAGGCGGCTGCGTTTGTCTGTAATGACGCCCCCTGTCGTGCTGAATACACGTTCAGACAAAACGCTGGCCGCCGGGCAGGCCAGCACCTCCAAGGCATAAAAGGCTAGCTCAGGCCACGTAGACAATTTGGAGACCCAGAAGTTGAATGGGGCTGAACCATCAGTTAGCACGTGGAGGGGTGTGCACACGTACTGTTCCACCATGTTAGTGAAATGTTGCCTCCTGCTAACACGTTCCGTATCAGGTGGTGGTGCAGTTAGCTGTGGCGTGTTGACAAAACTTATCCACATCTCTGCCATGCTAACCCTGCCCTCAGAGGAGCTGGCCGTGACACAGCTGCGTTGGCGACCTTTTGCTCCTCCTCTGCCTTCGCCTTGGGCTTCCA
Organism: Bufo gargarizans; assembly: GCF_014858855.1. Lineage (NCBI taxonomy): Eukaryota > Metazoa > Chordata > Amphibia > Anura > Bufonidae > Bufo > Bufo gargarizans. The sequence continues at coordinate 335,269,527 of NC_058083.1, forward strand.
CTTGTTCCCCTGTGACATTTGGGAATGCTCTCAGTAGCGCGTCTACCAATGTGCTCTTGTACTCGCGCATCTTCCTATCACGCTCCAGTGCAGGAAGTAAGCACCACCAAATTCAGCACATGCGCCAGGAAAGGGATGTGCGTAAAACCGGCTAGTCCCAGAGCTGCAACGAGTTTTCGCCCATTATCGCACACCACCAGGCCGGGCTTGAGGCTCACCGGCAGCAACCACTCGTTGGTCTGTTGTTCTAAACCCCGCCACAACTCTTGTGCGGTGTGGGGCCTGTCCCCCAAACATATGAGTTTCAGAATGGCCTGCTGACGTTTACACCGGGCTGTGCTGAAGTTGGTGGTGAAGGTGTGTGTCTGACTGGATGAGCAGGTGGAAGAAGAGGAGGAGGAAGCCGAGTAGGAGGAGGAGGAAGCAACAGGAGGCAAAGAATGTGGCTCTGCGATCCTTGGCGGCGGAAGGACGTGCGCCAAACAGCTCTCCGCCTGGGGCCCAGCCGCCACTACATTTACCCAGTGTGCAGTTAGGGAGATATAGCGTCCCTGGCCGTGCTTACTGGTCCACGTATCTGTGGTTATGTGGACCTTGCCACAGATGGCGTTGCGCAGTGAACACTTGATTTTATCAGATACTTGGTTGTACAGGGAAGGCACGGCTCTCTTGGTGAAGTAGTGGCGGCTGGGAACAACATACTGTGGGACAGCAAGCGACATGAGCTGTTTGAAGCTGTCTGTGTCCACCAGCCTGAATGACAGCATTTCATAGGCCAGTAGTTTAGAAATGCTGGCATTCAGGTCCAGGGATCGAGGGTGGCTAGGTGGGAATTTATGCTTACTCTCAAATGTTTGTGAGATGGAGAGCTGAACGCTGCCGTGTGACATGGTTGAGATGCTTGGTGACAGAGGTGGTGGTGTTGGTGGTACATCCTCTGTTTGCTGGGCGGCAGGTGCCAACGTTCCTCCAGAGGCAGAGGAAGAGGCCGAGGCGGCAGCAGCAGAAGAGGCCGATGCAGCAGCAGCAAAAGAGGTAGCAGGGGGAGCCTGAGTGAGTTCCTTGTTTTTAAGGTGTTTACTCCACTCCAGTTCATGCTTTGCATGCAGGTGCCTGGTCATGCAGGTTGTGCTAAGGTTCAGAACGTTAATGCCTCGCTTCAGGCTCTGATGGCACAGCGTGCAAACCACTCGGGTCTTGTCGTCAGCACATTGTTTTAAGAAGTGCCATGCCAGGGAACTCCTTGAAGCTGCCTTTGGGGTGCTCGGTCCCAAATGGCGGCGGTCAGTAGAAGGCGGAGTCTCTTGGCGGCAGGTATTCTGCTTTTGCCCACTGCTCCCTCTTATGCTACGCTGTTGGCTCGGTCTCACCACTTCCTCTTCCTCCGAACTGTGAAAGTCAGTGGCACGACCTTCATTCCATGTGGGGTCTAGGACCTCATCGTCCCCTGCATCGTCTTCCACCCAGTCTTCCTCTCTGACCTCCTGTTCAGTCTGCAAACTGCAGAAAGACACAGCAGTTGGCACCTGTGTTTCGTCATCATCAGAGACGTGCTGAGGTGGTATTCCCATGTCCTCATCATCAGGAAACATAAGTGGTTGTGCGTCAGTGCATTCTATGTCTTCCACCACTGGGGAAGGGCTAGGTGGATGCCCTTGGGAAACCCTGCCAGCAGAGTCTTCAAATAGCATAAGAGACTGCTGCATAACTTGAGGCTCAGACAGTTTCCCTGATATGCATGGGGGTGATGTGACAGACTGATGGGCTTGGTTTTCAAGCGCCATCTGTGCGCTTTCTGCAGAAGACTGGGTGGGAGATAATGTGAACGTGCTGGATCCACTGTCGGCCACCCAATTGACTAATGCCTGTACCTGCTCAGGCCATACCATCCTTAGAACGGCATTGGGCCCCACCAAATATCGCTGTAAATTCTGGCGGCTACTGGGACCTGAGGTAGTTGGTTCACTAGGACGTGTGGCTGTGGCAGAACGGCCATGTCCTCTCCCAGCACCAGAGGGTCCACTAACACCACCACGACCATGTCCGCGTCCCTTACTAGATGTTTTCCTCATTGTTACCGTTCATCACAATAAGAAAAAAATTATTAGGCCCAATGTATTGAATTCAAATTCAGGCCTTTTTTTACAGACACCTAAAACTATCTGGCTATCTATTTAGGTACCGTATTACAGGTACAGCAGTAACGACAGATTTAGCTGAATATAAATTGTAGGCCTAGTATTTAGGCGCTGGATGACAGGTATACGTTTACGGACAGAATTAGACTTGGAAATGCACGGTAGCGTGTGAAGTTAGTGAGGATGACCCTATCCGCACCTTCAATCTAATATACCCTTTTATGGATAGATTTAAAGTTGGCCTGATACAGCAGAAACCACTGATTTAGGGAATTGCAAAGTTGGGAATTGTATTTCAACCCAGAACAAAAACTGTGCTTTGGCGGACACTAAATGAATTGACCAGCCACAGCAATAAACACAGATTTAGCTGAATATAAATTTTAGGCCTATTATTTAGGCGCTGGATGACAGATATACGTTTAAGGACAGAATTAAACTTGAAAATGCACGGTAGCGTGTGAAGTTAGTGTGGATGACCCTATCCGCACCTTCAATCTAATATACCCTTTTATGGATAGATTTAAAGTTGGCCTGATACAGCAAAAACCACTGATTTAGGGAATTGCTAAGTTGGGAATTGTATTTCAACCCAGAACAAAAACTGTACTTTGACGGACACCAAATAACTTGACCTGCCACAGCAGTAACCACAGATTTAGCTGAATATAAATTGTAGGCCTAGTATTTAGGCGCTGGATGACAGGTATACGTTTACGGACAGAATTAGACTTGGAAATGCACGGTAGCGTGTGAAGTTAGTGAGGATGACCCTATCCGCACCTTCAATCTAATATACCCTTTTATGGATAGATTTAAAGTTGGCCTGATACAGCAGAAACCACTGATTTAGGGAATTGCAAAGTTGGGAATTGTATTTCAACCCAGAACAAAAACTGTGCTTTGGCGGACACTACAGGTCCTTCTCAAAAAATTAGCATATTGTGATAAAATTAATTATTTTCTGTAATGTACTGATAAACATTAGACTTTCATATATTTTAGATTCATTACACACCAACTGAAGTAGTTCAAGCCTTTTATTGTTTTAATATTGATGATTTTGGCATACAGCTCATGAAAACCCTAAATTCCTATCTCAAAAAATTAGCATATCACGAAAAGGTTCTCTAAACGAGCTATTAACCTAATCATTTGAATCAACTAATAAACTCTAAACACCTGCAAAATATTCCTGAGGCTTTTAAAAACTCCCAGCCTGGTTCATTACACAAAACCACAATCATGGGTAAGACTGCCGACCTGACTGCTGTCCAGAAGGCCATCATTGACACCCTCAAGCAAGAGGGTAAGACACAGAAAGAAATTTCTGAACGAATAGGCTGTTCCCAGAGTGCTGTATCAAGGCACCTCAGTGGGAAGTCTGTGGGAAGGAAAAAGTGTGGCAGAAAACGCTGCACAACGAGAAGAGGTGACCGGACCCTGAGGAAGATTGTGGAGAAGGACCGATTCCAGACCTTGGGGGACCTGCGGAAGCAGTGGACTGAGTCTGGAGTAGAAACATCCAGAGCCACCGTGTACAGGCGTGTGCAGGAAATGGGCTACAGGTGCCGCATTCCCCAGGTCAAGACACTTTTGAACCAGAAACAGCGGCAGAAGCGCCTGACCTGGGCTACAGAGAAGCAGCACTGGACTGTTGCATGTCATTCGGAAATCAAGGTGCCAGAGTCTGGAGGAAGACTGGGGAGAGGGAAATGCCAAAAGTCCAGTGTCAAGTACCCACAGTCAGTGATGGTCTGGGGTGCCATGTCAGCTGCTGGTGTTGGTCCACTGTGTTTTATCAAGGGCAGGGTCCATGCAGCTAGCTATCAGGAGATTTTGGAGCACTTCATGCTTCCATCTGCTGAAAAGCTTTATGGAGATGAAGATTTCATTTTTCAGCACGACCTGGCACCTGCTCACAGTGCCAAAACCACTGGTAAATGGTTTACTGACCATGGTATTACTGTGCTCAATTGGCCTGCCAACTCTCCTGACCTGAACCCCATAGAGAATCTGTGGGATATTGGGAAGAGAAAGTTGAGAGACGCAAGACCCAACACTCTGGATGAGCTTAAGGCCGCTATTGAAGCATCCTGGGCCTCCATAACACCTCAGCAGTGCCACAGGCTGATTGCCTCCATGCCACGCCGCATTGAAGCAGTCATTTCTGCAAAAGGATTCCCGACCAAGTATTGAGTGCATAACTGAACATAATTATTTGAAGGTTGACTTTTTTTGTATTAAAAACACTTTTATTTTATTGGTCAAATGAAATATGCTAATTTTTTGAGATAGGAAATTTGGGTTTTCATGAGCTGTATGCCAAAATCATCAATATTAAAACAATAAAAGGCTTGAACTACTTCAGTTGGTGTGTAATGAATCTAAAATATATGAAAGTCTAATGTTTATCAGTACATTACAGAAAATAATGAACTTTATCACAATATGCTAATTTTTTGAGAAGGACCTGTAAATGAATTGACCAGCCACAGCAATAAACACAGATTTTGCTGAATATAAATTTTAGGACTATTATTTAGGCGCTGGATGACAGATATACGTTTAAGGACAGAATTAAACTTGAAAATGCACGGTAGCGTGTGAAGTTAGTGTGGGTGACCCTATCCGCACCTTCAATCTAATATACCCTTTTATGGATAGATTTAAAGTTGGCCTGATACAGCAGAAACCACTGATTTAGGGAATTGCTAAGTTGGGAATTGTATTTCAACCCAGAACAAAAACTGTGCTTTGGCGGACACTAAATGAATTGACTAGCCACAGCAATAAACACAGATTTAGCTGAATATAAATTTTAGGCCTATTATTTAGGCGCTGGATGACAGGTATACGTTTACGGACAGAATTAGACTTGGAAATGCACGGTAGCGTGTAAAGTTACTGAGGATGACCCTATCAGCACCTTCAATCTAATATACCCTTTTATGGATCGATTTAAACTTGGCCTGATACAGCAGAAACCACTGATTTAGGGAATTGCTAAGTTGGGAATTGTATTTCAACCCAGAACAAAAATATATCCTTTGCCAGACAGCAGGCAGTATTACAATTGGCTAGCCACAGCTGAAACACCAGATTTAGGGTACTGCTATTTTGGCAATTGTATTTCACCCCTCAATAAAATAGCAAGCACATCCAAGCCCCTGATGTAGGATATAGCACAAAAAAAACACACTTTTAATGGTTAAATGGACTTGGTGGCAGCTTGTGCTGGCGCACCACAAGACACAAAATGGCCACCGATCACCCCAGAAAAAAGTGACTGAAAAACGCTCTGGGCAGTCTAAAAACAGTGAGCAATTGAATAGCAGAAGATGAATGATTCACAGCTGTAGATCGATCACTTCATTAAGTGTTTTTGCTGAGTAAATCCCTGTCTAGTGCCTAATCTCGCCCTAACAGCAGCAGCTGCATCCTATCCCTACACTGTTCAGAGCAGAGTGACGTGCGGCGCTACGTGACTCCAGCTTAAATAGAGGCTGGGTCACATGCTGCACTGGCCAATCACAGCCATGCCAATAGTAGGCATGACTGTGATGGCCTCTTGGGGCAAGTAGTATGACGCTTGTTGATTGGCTGCTTTGCAGCCTCTCAAAAAGCGCCAAGAAAGTGCCGAACGCCGAACCCAAACCCAGACTTTTACGAAAATGTTCGGGTTCGGGTCCGTGTCACGGACACCCCAAAATTCTGTACGAACCCGAACTATACAGTTCGGGTTCGATCATCCCTATTGGTGATCTATAATCTGTATGATTTTATACATTTGTATTTCGTATATGGCGGCTTTTTTATGTGTGATTTATTTTTGTTTTGATATATTTCTGTATTTACCTAAGTCATTTGATTAAATCTTTTAATACTATATTGAGCGTCCATCTGGTCCCAGATAGTTGAGTGCCCTCTACCTATATACGTATAATTTTTTGCTTTCATTGCGACCAGGGGTAGTGTTGTGCACTGCATCCAGTTGGTACGGGAGGTTTTGATCTAGGTGATAGTAAGTTTATTTATACTTATCTTAAACAACTACCAACTAGAGCTGACTTTCAAACCCTGATTTCAGAAGTCAGTGAGACTTGTAAGGCTGAAATTGCCACTGTTCAACATGACCTGAAATGTATGGGGGAAAGGGTGGATACTGAAGAGGTACATGATGATTTACGCTATTATGTCCAAAGCTTACAAGAAAATATGGCACTGCAATCTACTGCCTTACAAGAGAGTTTAGCTTCATATTGAGGACTTAGATAATAGGGGGCGACACAACAACATTAGGGTGAGATTCCTCCCTGAAGCGCAAGATGCGGAAAATCTAAAAGTGGTTCTAGAATCACTTTTTAACAGTAGATTGGGGACCTCCCCTGCCCATCCCATACAATTTGACTGAGCTCATAGGGCTCTAGAAGACCCTCCTAGAGTAGCTCTAAGTCTGCCAAATGGATAATTGATGGGATACAGTTTTGTTGATCCTTAGGGGTTCTCTTTTTGTTTTTTCTTATTGCTAATTTTTGACAGCAGGCAAATTCCTCAGATTTCTTTTCTGTGCTACTAGCGGTTTTTGAGCTTGGATGCAACTGTTTTATTGTTACGTCGTTAATACAGTTGAAAAAAGACATAAGTCCATCAAGTTCAACCAAGTCATAGGTGGGGATGCAAATCCTAGAAGGAGACGAGACTCAGATTTCTACACATTTTCATAAGCATTAATGTCATTTACTTTTAAAAATTCACCCAAACCCTTTTTAAAACTGTCCACTGTTCCTGCTCTGACCACGTCCTGAACATGGAACAGTTTTTCACCATATTTTTTGTAGCAGCTGATTGACATTGTATGCTGTTATTTAATCTACGATCTATGAGGACACCCAAATCACTTTCTATAAGTGACTCTCCCATTGCTACATCCCCTAGGACAGTGGTGGCAAACCTATGGCACGGGTGCCATAGGCGGCACTCAGAGCCCTCTCTGGGCACCCGCACCCTGGAAAAAGTCTATGGTGTACTAATATGCCTTTGACTTCTCCTGCCATTCATCAGCGCAGGGCGCAAAATGAATGATACAGGCAGCGCATTGAATGTAGGCAGGCTATTATAGTGATATAGTGATAAAGTACACAGAATATATACTATATTGGTATTCAGGTTAAATTGTTGTGTTGGCACTTTGCTATTAATAAGTGGGTTTTGGGTTGCAGTTTTGGCACATGGCCTCTAAAAGGTTCCCCATCACTGCCCTAGGACATATGATGCTCAGGGATTATTACTACCAAGATGCTTTACTTTACATTTATCCACATTGAACCTCATTTGCCAAGTTGATGCCCAATGACTCAGAGTTTTCAAGTGTTCAAATAGAAATGGTGCTATTAATCCCATCCTCAATATCATTAATAAATACATTAAATAATAGAGGACCCAGCACTGAACCTTGGGGTACACCACTTATAATCCATGGCCATTCTGAATAGGAACTATTGACTACAACTCTTTGGACGCGATCCATCAGCCAGTTTTCAATCTACAGTAATTACAAACTATACTTTCCAAGCCTATAGACCTTACTTTACCTATTAAACATCTAGTGATGAGTGGCAGGGGCAATATTTGAATTTGCAATATTTCGCAAATATTTTGTAGAATATTTGTTATATATTCGTGAATTCAAGATTATATTCTTGATTGCGAAAATCGGCAATGTAATATTCGTGTAATGCGCGCAAAATACCGGCGTGGGTCACTTATGCTACATTTTTCAAGCTGGTATAAGTTTCCTGAGACTGGAGAAAATGGTTGACACGGCAGCATATTAGAATAGCTTTATATGCAGATAGAGTGCTTCAATATATTTGCAATTTTTGGCAATTAATGATGCGCATATTTTTTCGCAATACGTGCAACTTGTATAGTAAGGGGCAGACAACTTTTCTATTAGTTGCTTGGGATGCTGCTAAGCTGTGACAAAGCCTTCTCATTGGCCCACAAGCTAGTAGGGAAGGATAATCACCGGATGTGTATTGTGTTAAAAAACAAAACAAAAAAATAACGAATATTCGTCATTATGAATATATAGCACTATATTCTAAATATTTGCGAATTCTTGAAGTGCCGATATCCGCGATAAAAATTTGCTTTTCAAATTTTCATGCTCAACTATATAAACGTCTATGAGAGTATTAAAAACCCTTGCAAAATCCAGAAACACTACAGCCACAGCTGCCCCTCTGTCAGGCTTGTTCTCACCTCTTCATCAAAACAAATCAGGTTAATCTGACAACTTCTGTCCTTGGTAAACCCATGTTGGTTATTACTTATGATATTATTAACAGTCACATATTCCTCTATATAGTCCCTTAAGAGTCCTTCAAATATTTTCCCACACCAGAAATTAGACTAACTGGTCTATAGCTACATGTAGAGGACCTAGATCCTCTTTTTAATATGGGCACCACATTTGCCTTGCTCCAGTCACTTGTCACTGTACCAGTACCTAAAGAATATTTAAACATTGTAAATCAAATTTAGAGAGTTTTGGTGGTCTAGTCACAACATCTTCAAATCTAATCACAGTAAACGGCACCATGAAAAAAGAGCAATACATGAGGATTCTCAACGACAACATCAGGCAGTCTGCAGAGAAACTTGGCCTTGGCACCAGTGGACATTTCAGCATGACAATGACCTAAAACACACAGCAAAAGTGGTGAAGAAATGGTTAGCAGACAACAACATTAACGTTTTGGAGTGGCCCAGCCAGAGTCCAGATTGAGAATCTGTGGAGGGAGCTAAAGATCAGGGTGATGGCAAGAAGACCATCCAACCTGAAAGATTTGGAGCTTATTGCTAAAGAGGAATGGACAAAAATACCTGTTGAGACATGCAAAAAGCTGGTTTGCAATTATAGGAAGCATTTGATTGCTGTAATAGCCAATAAAGGCTTTTTTATTGATTATTGAGAAGGGTATGAATAATTTTGGACTGGACACTTTTTGCTCAAATGTAAATAAAAGCTGAGAAATGTATTTTTTTTCCACAATAATGCCTCTTGTACAGCGTCTTATTATCTTTTGGGAGACACCCATGTCATTTCCCGTCAGAAAATTACTTGCTGGTTGAATAAAAGTGACTCTAAGTCAAAATTTGCCAGGGGTATGAATAATTATGGGCAGCACTGTATATACTTCTAATGTGGGACAAATTGGTTTTCAGAAAATGGTCCTTATACAATTAGATACACTTTCACCTGCCCCTCTTTTATTAGGTGGGGACTTTAATATGTCCTTTTCTTTACAGATGGATGGACTGTCTGCCTCCCCATTTTTGGTATATAGGGCTCAGACACTTCTCTCAGTGGAATTTTGTTGAATTATCGTCTATATGATTTCTGGAGAATAAATCACCCTACAGTCAAATCGTATTCTTTTTATTCATCAGTAATGGATCTCATTCGAGAATAGACTACTTTTTTGGTAATGTCCATACCACTAGAAGGTTGGCAACAGCAGACATGGGACCAAAAACCAGGTCGAATAATGCCTCAGTGACAAACTTCTGTTTTCTGCAGATGAGAAGATGTAATTGGCGCATAAACAATAGTATATTACACAGACCTATTCTGTGAGACAAGCTTAGATCTCGGGTAATGGAATATTTAAAAAATAATGAGGGCTCGGTTGCCTCCCCAGTAGTTATCTCGGAGGCTCATAAAGCCGTGATTAGAGTGCATTAGATTGATACAGGTTTTAGTCTGAAAAAAGGTATGGTCTCATGACGGAATTCACTGTTGTCTACACTGCAGACACTAGAACAAACCCTGACCCAATGCCCCTCTAGAAATCGACTGCTTTGTATAGTAGACACTAGAGCGCGTCTTAAAGAACTGGCCGTCCAGAGGACGGAAAAATTGTTACGTGACTCCTATCAAAAATATTATGAGGAGGAGTAACAAGGCCAACTGTTTACTAGCTAGGCAACTTAAAGATCAAACAGAATCTTCTGTGCCTTATGCTCGGAGATGTGCTGATGGAGCAGTGATCTCTGACCCAGACTCAATATCCCACTTATTTTGTGATTATTTCTCCAAACTGTACTGTCTCCCTGATACACTCCTGGATGCAGCCGACAGACAGCCTGTTAAGTGGCTTTCTTAAATCTTGCAATCTCTGCATTCTAACTTTGGAAGCTCTGATAGCCTTGAATGTCCCTACATCCCTTGAGGAACTGGAATCTGTTATCCAGTCCATTCCCATGGGTAAATGACCTGGCCCAGATGGCCTGACATAGCTTTACTATAAGGTCTATAAATCTGAGTTTATTTCTCATTTACACCAGGTGTTCACCGCTTTTTCATCTGGTGCTCCAGTTCCGGATTCCATGTCCAAATCCTATATCACACTGATTTCAAAGCCTGGGAAATACCCCTTGGATTGTGCCAGTTATAGGCCAATCTCTTTCCTTAAGGCCTCATGCACACGGCCATTGTGTGGCCATTCCGTGCATTGGGGACCTCAATTTGCAGTCCCAAATGCATGGGCAATGTCCGTGCGACAACCGTGATAGATCGAGACTTGAATGGGTCCGTGATCTGTCTGCACCGCGGTGCAGAGGCACGGACAGAAACACCACAGAAGCAGTCCATAGTGCTTCCGTGGCATTCCATGCCTCTTTTCCGCACCACAGCTCCGGATTGTGGGCCCATTTAAGTCAATGGGTCCGCATCCGTTTGTGGACCTGCTTTTTGTGGGCCGCAATACGGCCACAGCTGGGCAATGGCCGTGTGTATGAGGCCTAACTCAGATTTTAATATTTTTACAAAGTTACTAGCTGATAGGCTGTCTCTGTGGCTCCCTGACCTTTTACATGAAGACCAATTGGAATTTCTTCTCCATCACCAAGAAGAGAGGATAATACTAGATGGGCTATTGATCTCATTGGCATTGCTAATATGACAGGCCAAAGTGCTCTTATGCTCAGTTTGGATGCAGAAAAGGCTTTGGACTGATTGGTTTGGCTCTTTTTGTATTCTACATTATCTTTATTTGGTTTTACAGGTCCCTTTGCTTCTGAAATTCGCTGCTATAAAACTGCCTTATGCCACTTTCTCCAGTGTTTTGTATAAACAATGGTAGAAGACAAGGTTTGCCTTTTTCTCATTTATTGTTTGTTCTCTGCATCGAACCACTATTCCATCCAGATATTAGGGGCATCCTACTCCAGGATAAGGAATTTTAATTGTCTCTATTTGCAGTTGACCATCTGTTGTCACTCACTCAGCTACATATAACCCTACCTAACTTACATTCCCTCTTGGAACACTTTGGTCATCTAACAGGGTATAAATTAAACACATTAAAAACTGAGGCACTCCCTCTTAATATGACAGAACATCTTGCTGCTTTATCAAGTAACTTCTGGTGTTGCTCTAGCCTTATATTTTAACTTGGTGTGAATATATCGCATGCATACCAAGACCTGTATAATAAACATGTTCCCATATTATTTGCTGAAATTGGGAGACTTTTGGATCAGTGGAATTCTTTGCCGCTCTTCGTGCTTGGACTTATTGCTACCATTAAAATGACCATTACCCAAGGTGCTCTATTTTTTTGAGACTTTGCTGATTCTGGTATCTCGTAGAGTACTGAAAGCATTACAATCCTCTTTGATGAGTTTCATCTGGGCATAGAATGTCCCGTTCTGTACTATGTACACCCAGGTCTGGAGGTGGATTAGCGATGCCGGACAATACCATGTACTATTGGATGACGCATCTTAATCGGATCCTGGGCTGGTCCTTCCTTCTGGCTTATACAAAGTGGGCAGAGAGAGAGAAGATTTGGATTACCCCGATTCCTATGAATTCTTTGCTCTGGGGCTCTATGGGCCAGTAAAGCGGCCCTCTTTGCTGGGATCGATGTCCTTTATGCCTGACGTATGAAAAACATTCCAGACTATTTCTTCTTACCTCCACCCATTCCGCTATGACCTTCTTTCTTTTCACATCTCTCCTACCTGACAGTACCTCTTCCGATTTCTTGCACCCATTGTTCCACCGTGGATTCTTTTGACTTGTAGACATCGTGGATCATGCCATGTCGAAATCCCTCTCCTTTGAAACCTTATAGACCACTTTTACCTTGCCTGCTACGGCTCATTACTCTTACTTACAGGTTTATTATTTTTACACCTCCCTATTTGCAGGACATGGGTCTCTTTGCCTACTTCCTTCAAGAAGTTAATTAAATTTACCACATCTACAAAGAGACTTATTTCAACCATTTATCAGATCCTAACTCTCCCTATCCCAGATCAGTTAATAAGATGTTCCTATATGCACAAATGGGAAACCTTTCTGGGGCATTTTCTTCCACCGGATACATGGCGGTTTATATGGCATAGAGTAGCATCCTCCTCCATATGTGTATCATATAGAGAGAACTAATATAAAATCCTCATGTATTGGTATCACATTCCTACAGTGTTACATAGATTAAATCCCTCCATCCCAAATATATGTTGGTGATGTGGAGCATTGGGCAGAGATCTGACCCACTTATTTTGGAGTTGTCCTTTAATCCGTCCTATTTGGCTGAACGTTAAAGTATAACTGTCATATTATTAGTATTTTTTTAAGTATTGTATTGTGGTGATTTATATCTCCTTGGTGGCCCTATTTAAACTTTTCACTGTGTATTCAATTACCCCTTAATTCCACATTTTTGTTCCCTGTACTGCCCACTTTTACCTGTGCTTAAAATCAGGTTGCTATGCAGGGTCCGTCTATTTGTTGAAGGACGGAGGACACAGAAGCACGCAGCGTGCAAGGTCAGATTACAGACAGCCAGGGACTGTAAGTAAATGATTAAAGCCAGGTCCTCCCCAGCAGCAGATAACAGTGCTGGGCTGTGTGCACTTCTCCCTGTCCCTGCACTTGGCAGACGCTCCCTCGCTCAGCAGACTGGGACAATGCAGAGTCGAAGCAGCGCAGAGCAGGGAAGGGAGATCTGCCATCTGCTCAGTGTATAAATGACAGCAACATGTGGTAAGAGGACCCCTTTGTGCTGCAGGAGATTAATCCTTTAGGGGGAGGGCTCTGGTTACTGACACTTACTATTACTTACTTACTCTGGTTACTGACACGTTACTATTGTTACTGGCTAGTGAGGGCAGGCAGGATTAGCCTCAGGGTGAGGGCAGTGGTGGCCATCTTAACTGAATAGTGAAATTGCAGTTTTATGCAGACTGGTTGCTAAGGGCTGAATCTTATTAAATATGGGGTAAGTCAGTCTAATAGTAACTGATTCTGGAATATCATGTTATTAGTAACTACATATCAGAAAATTGAAATTAGGGTCTAAGTGTGACAGTTATCCTTTAAGAGACTGGTGTATAGAATCCTGTCTGTGTATATCCCATTGGATCCCACATGCTATCTGCTTAATGTCTTCCTTGGTAACTGTTATGAAATCTCAAAGTCCCTTCACTCAGTAGGGAATAACAGACACGACAATGATGTACTGAATGAACGCTCTGAAGTTTATTTTTAATGCACACAGGTTATATAGAGGGGATTTTACCCCCTTTATTAGCATATCATCGTAAGTTATTCATTCAACCTATCATATTAACACGTTCTATACTACAGGCAAAAAAAGAGCAACAAAAACGGAACTTCCATATTTGGGATGCTATCCGGGAGTAGTGCCAAAGAGATAAGATTTATGGTTACAGAGAACAGAACTTTAGCAGAAAGCAGAATTAGTTTTAACATATAAAAACATGGATTCCTTTCAGTAACCTGTCCAGTAGACATATTCAGCTAGTTACACTATTTGCCACATATTTATGGCAGCTAAGTGTTTAATAGCCCAGTGTTGGAAGCAGTTGAGCCCACTCTCATCCAAAGAATTGCGGGCAAGGATTAGGGATGTCTAGAGCATGGAATATTTAACAACATTACTTTCGGACAAGGTAGACAACTTTTATAAAGTTTGGGAAGAATGGGATGGATATGAGGCATTGCGTGTTAGTGGTCATCTTACTTAGATGCTAAATGATTAAGGAAGTACTAGCTGCCATGTACCAAATTAGATTTCCTGTACTTTTGTTTCCCCTGTTACCCTCGCTTTTGTGCTCCTGTCTTGTATATGTACTGTTTCATTACTTACAGTTATATTTGATAAAATGCAACATAGATATTATTTATTATTAAATCACCATTCATTCCAATGCGCTGTACATATGATAAGGGGTGGACATACATAATAGAGACAAATGCAGTAAGCAAGAACAAGACGACTTGCACAGAAGGAGAGAGGACACTGCCCACAAGGGCTTACAAACTACAAGGGATTGGGAAGAATACAGTAGGTGAGGGTGAAGCTGGTCATGGTGGTAATAGCAACAGCAGGGTCACTGTTTGCAGGCTTGTCTGAAGAGGTTGGTTTTCAGGTTTCTTTTGAGGGATGAGAGGTGGATTAGTCGGGCAACAGAGTTGAGGATAGATTGGAGGGTTCGAGAGTGCTAGATGCAAGGCCACATAGGAGGATGTTACAGTAGTCTAGGTGGGAGATGATGAGGGCATGTACAAGCATTTTTGAAGAATCCTAGTTGAGGAATGCTCAGATGCGGAAGATACTTTTGAGTTGTAGGCAGCAGGTGGTGGAAAGGGCTTGGGTGTGTGGATTGAAGTACAGGGTAGAATCCAAGGTTACTCCAAGGCACCAGACTTGGTTGACCGGGAAGAATGTTCAGCCATTAATCATATGTTAGGAAGGTTGAGCAAGATGGGTGAAAGATAATAAATTATGTTTATCCATGTTAAGTTTTAGAAAGAGAGAGATGAAGGAGTATGTAGAAGATGTGATGCTAAGAGATGAGACAGTTTGTAAAAGAAAAGAGTGGTAGACAGTGTCAAAGACAGAGGACAGATGGAGGAGGAGGAGGACAGAATAATGTTTTGGGGTTTTGGTCTTCAGCAGGTCGTTAGTGACTTCGGTAAGGGCAGGTTCAGTTGACTGGTGGGGTCAGAAACCAGATTGCAGTCGGTCAAAGAGGGAGCAAGAAGAGAGGTGAGAGAACAGTTCAGAGTGGATATATTGTTCAAGTAGCTTTGAGGCATATGGGAAAAGTGATACGGTGAAGAGGCGGGTAAAGATCAAATCCTAAGTGTGATCAACTCTGTGAGTGGGAGTGGAGGACAAAAGTGCTATAAGCTTAGAGGTGGCTGAGTGACAAGTGTTAATGGGGAAGTTCTTTCTCCTTATGCTTCTATTTCATGTAAGCTTGGATTTGTTGTAGTCCGGTCATAGGACTCTTTTCTCTGTATGTTAAAAATTCTTAGTAAAATATATAAAACAAAGCATAGATTAACACGTGCAGAAACACAGATAAAGAGCACATTTATCATAATGGCATAAAGTCAATCTGCTGATTATAACTTAAGAATTGCAGCTGTCTATTGCTGGAAACAGTCTGTGTAGCTGGTATCTGCTATGGTGCAAGGTGTGTCCATATCCTTACCAGTGATGCTGCCACATGGGAGGATGGACAATTATGTCTTTTATTATGGCTTATTCAGTAAAATGAGGCTTCTTCCCAGAATGCCTCTGTCCTGCACTGGAGTTATCGGAACAGAAGAAGAACAAAATACTGACAGGCAAGACAGCCACTAGATGGAGTGTCTATGTATGCACACAGAATGAACTATGAAAAACAACGATGCTAGAAATATGACAGGCACTTTTCATTTTCTGGTATTTTCAAAATTGAATATACAAAAATAAATAATTGTTTTGCTTAAAATACAAAGGGGATGTGTCATCTTTAACTTTATGGCTTTTCGTTTCATCTTCAACTTGCTTGAAGTGGTTTTCTGGTTGTTAGAAGTTATTCCCTATCCATAGGACAGGGAAAAACTAGCAGATCAGTGGGGTTCCAAACGCTGAGATCCTCATCGATCAAGAGAATGGGGGCCCCATATCCCCTGCAGCCCCCTGAAATAAATGGAGCCGCCAGTTTTAAATGTGTGCAGCTGCTCCAATCATGTCTATGGGAATTCTGGAGATAGCCTAGAGTCTGCTATCTCAGGAAATCCCAAAGAAATAAACAGGGTGGCCACACGTATGTGTGACTGGCTGGTCCGTTTATTTCAGGGGCTGCAGGGGATACAAGGAACCCATTCTTGTAAATCTTGTGATTGGTTAGGATCCCAATGGTAGGACCCCCACCAATGTAATAATTATCCCCTATTCTGTTGATAGCGGACAACTTCTAACAACCAGAATACCCCTTTACCTGTTAAGAATAACAGTGATTTTGACCAGGGGAGTCCAAACTTTTGCATTCCATTGTGGCATCTAGATTAGTGGTAGTAGTCCTCCAGATCAGCCTATTTATTTATTTATGCAAATATTTGATAATTTAAAAATCATTTAAAAAGATTTTGGGTAGACCATTGCATGAGTGATTAGCCTCTATACATCCATCATGTGCATAGCTATGGAGGACAGTACCCCCTGTACAAACCACTGCTGGACGGATGCATGATTGAACTGTCTACAACAATGACATGATGCTGCAGTGGCAAACATGGCCCTGTCCATGCTTAAATTTACAGCAACAGCTATGTGTCTTCTGAAAACTTCTCAAAACCATGAACCATGATTTCAAATGTCATAGAAGTTTTCCTGGTAGATGGCTATATTTAGTAACCTCTTTTGAGACTCTTCACATTGAAACCCATCTACCCAATGGCTGTATTAGTGTAACACAACGTGAATTCAAAAGATTTGTGAATGAATAAGCTTACGATTACACAAACAAATCACAAACAGAATAATAAAAAGTATAATAATCACTAGCCTAAATGGGATGGAGACTCTGTAGATCATAGTTTTCGACCATGTTATAACACATAACCGATACCCCAGGGTGCACAAGAGATAGGGAAAATCTATACTTACATCCTACCTAGGATGAAGTCCAAGCTGGAGTTGCCCAAATTAATGTGTGTTGCAAATTTTAAACTTTTAGACCCTCCTCCAGTGTGCACACATGCATGCCTCTGAGATCACTCAGGAATGTGGTCTTCTCAGCACAATGGGAGATGGGTACTACATTACAAGGCACATCATCACACAGAATGGTAATAATAAAAGGGAACATAATTAAAGGGACAGAACCAATCATTACTTAAAAATTATTGATTTTCTTATACAGAATCATGTATTGGAAAGAATTTGTATGGCTAAAAGCATATCTATAATGTTATTTTCAGCAAATTAAAACATTGAGATCCATACAAAAAAAAAAAGAAATCGTCAACGTTTGCTGATAGAAAAGCATATTACACTTTGTAGTAAATACTTTAAATCATTGCATATTCATGCCCTGTATTAGTTTCTGGAGGGATAAAACCACATACACAAAGATGAATCCCTTGCTTCCTAACCTTAGGAAAATTGATTGCAAGCAAAAACATTAACCTTGTGAGAAATCAAGGGAATTGATATTTCAATTAGCACTCATCAGTACAGGACTGTTCACTGACTCAGACTTCAACGCTCGTTAGTGATTCTCCTGGCTCAAAGAAATGTAAATTGTAAAAATCTTAATGAACAACTGCATGCTTACAGAAAAATAACATAGAAGAATCCCTTAAAAATATGCAATCCTATATCAAGCCACCCGTAAGGCACCCTAGTGAAATATGAAAATATGAGATAAAATAAGCAAAAAAAAGCTGGATTACCAGAAAGTATGTCCATACGTAAAGTACTTATCTCTCACTTATATAACCTCAAGAGGTCCACAAGGCCTACTGGACCATGTTTAGTCCCATTCAGCAGCTTATTTTTAGAATTTGCCCATACCTTATTGTCATTCTCTTCTATATGGTCAGTTTCACGCAAACATTTTCTTTGTGACAGCAACATTTCCCAGACCGAATACTGGTCCTGTGATGGAACTCACAGTATCATTTTGCTGTAAGTTCCTGCCTGATCATGAGTCTTCTGTATTGTACTTGTTGTACCCCAGAATAGGGTATGTGCAAACTGCTTGAAACTGGCAGCAGGTGTAGACCCACTGTGCCAACTAACCACTTTGACTCTGGCCTAAACCTAAGAGCATTGTCCTGGCAGATTCCTGGTATTCACCCTTTAACCCTTATACAGGGATCTGGACTTTGCCGCAGGGAACCAGCCAGGTCACTACCTCCTGGAGGTAGTGACCTGGCTGCTGAGCCAACTAGGGGTAGTTGGCTGCTGAGCCAACTAGGGGTAGACAAACCACTGCGAAGCACCAAGGACTCAGGCAAAAATTGTAGTCTGAACACAGTCCAAAGTCAGGGCAGTCTTACTTGTGTGTTCCAAATAGCAATTTCAAGGTTGTGTAGGCAGAGTACGTCTATAGTCCAGGTCACAGTTTCAAAATGAAGGCATCTATCTCCTGGAGTAGTTCTGGTGAAGTTGGCTGCCCATGGGGGTTAGAGACACTGGTGCAAAGACGCAAGTGGAGCAGGTTACTGCTGAGGTCAGCGATTGACTGCAGTTGCATCAAAATTAAAGTTTACATTGTGGGAACACAGCAAAGTAACTAAGGCTGGGAAGAGAAGGACCAGGGAGCTAGCGCTGGGAAGAAGGTAAGTGTGCTTCCCTTCGCATTTCTGCACACCCAGTTTTGCCAACACCCCCACCCCACCAAGCTGAAAAATGCTTTAAGGCTCAAATGCTACACTGTACAGCTTTCACAAGCAAATTGAGATCCAGGTCTATTGAGAACATAGTCCTACTACTTTACACATCATTGGTCAGACCACACATGGAGTACTGTGTAGGATTCTGGACTCCTGTGAACAAGGCAGACACAGCAGAGCTGGAGAGGGTCTTTATCAAATTTAGGGTTATTCACTTTAGAAAAAAGACGACTGAGGGGAGATTTAATTACTATGTATAAATATATCAGGGGTCAGTACAGAGATCTATCCCATCATCTATTTATCCCCAGAACTGTGACTGTGACAAGAGGACAACATCCTCTGCGCCTCGAGGAAAGAAGGTTTGTACACAAACATAGAAGAGGATTCTTTACGGTAAGAGCAGTGAGACTATGGAACCCTCTGCCTGAGGAGGTGGTGATGGTGAGTTCACTAAAAGAGTTCAAGCGGGGCCTGGATGTATTTCTGGAGTGTAATAATATTACAGGCTATAGCTACTAGAGATAGGTCGTTGATCCAGGGAGTTATCTGATTGCCTGACTGGATTCAGGAAGGATTTTTTTTCCCCCTTAAGTGGGAAAAATTGGCTTCTCCCTTAGTTTTTTTTTTTTTTCCTTCCTCTGGATCAAAAGTCTTTTTTCTGCGTTATATACTATGTTACTATGTTACATTTTCATAGCATGTTATCTTATTTTCTTAGTGATCTCAAAGGAACAACTAATGCAGACCTTTACATCTGCCACTGCATATGGTGAATAATTAAATTCTGTTTACAAAAAATGTTGAGTGACTTTGAATGTATGAGTTATACTAGGTTCACATCCTGTAGAGGAACAGCCTGCTGGAGCCCACAATATTGGCTATGCAGTGAACTGCTGGATCCCAATTGACTATAATGGGATCGTATGGGAATCTAGATGGCTTCCAGCATCAGTACCAGCTTTTGTCCAAACAAAAAGTCTTGCATGCCTGACTCTTTGTCCACCCGAAAGCCAGCATTTCTACCAGAAAGCTGTTGGATCCCTATCAGATCACATTACAGTGGTCCCTCAAGTTATAATATTAATTGGTTCCAGGAGGATGTTGAAGTATCGGTTCCAAATTCCCAAAATTTCATCCAAGATAAAATTTAAAAAATAAATAATTAAGAAAAAAAAGCAAAATAACTAAGATAGATAAAACAAGACCTCACATATTACAGTCAGGAATAGCTGCTAACTAGCAACTAATACAGCTGTTTTACCAGAGAAGTGGCCAAGTGATTGGTTGGATCTGAGTCTAGGGCATTGTATGTTGAGTCTAGTTTCAACTTATGATGGGTCACGAAAAACTTTCATGGGTCATGAACTTGGGTGATGAATAAGTAGAATAAATGGAGTCCAAACTTTGTTTTAACATAGAACACAACTCTACTTGACATAAACAGTAATCCAGACAGTTTCCAAACTGTATCTTGGTCATCAGCAGGTATTGGCTTAACTTTGGCAGGCAAACACTTCTGCAACAATTACAGCCCTGCTATGCTGTAGCTTTCTCATCTCTGATATGCTACCTGGGTAAAACAGGAACTTTCCTCTTCTGCTGGAACTTAGTTTAGCTGTCTCCTACTTTATCTTTAGTCCTAGGAATTTCTTCCTGGCTTCAAGCTCTCTTATCTTGGCGTTAAGGCAATGTAAGCCTAGGAGGGTATAAGCAACCATGTAGAATTTGCAGGCAGGGCCTTCAGGCCCATCAGATCAGGCAGTGCTCTGCTGGCAGGCACACAACCTTCCCTTGGAAGGGTAAGCTAGACTTCATACAACCTGTCCCCTTGGAAGGGTAAGCTAGACTGACCTGCTCTACCTAAACTCCTCCCTCTCTAGCAAGGCGTGGAAGGGAACTAGAAGGTTCCTTTCCAGGGAAACCATCACACTGCCAATGTTGCTGCCACCTGCTGGTGAACCAGGCACATTACCCTTTAACATTATTTTACAAGGAAATACATACACACATTGCAGGAAATGGTAATAAATATTAGAAATGACACAGGTTGCACTAATAAAGATAGTGGGGGGAGGGGGCAAAAGAGGTGGTAATGCCACTCTGGGGAGTTACAAATATACTATGGGGGTTATCTAGGCTGTCTAACATTTAGAAGTGAGGGTGGATCCACCAAAGTTATGAAAAGATGCAGGCAGATCCACCTCCAGGTATCGGACCTATTAAGACCGGTCTTAATAAATGTGCCCCTATATCTCCAAAAGTAAGACATGGTGAGTTAGGGGTCACCACTTCTCCCTCTCCCTAGTGAAAGGGTACTCTCCTTCCCTCCCCTATGCGCCGCACATCAATTACCTGCTATATCAGACATGATATATACCTTGTGGACTGGGTTCAAGACATCTTTCATAAGAATGTTGCTAGCATGGCTGATTCATTCAACTGTATTTTGTAACCATATATTCAAACAGTGCTAGATGCACTAAGTAGAAAAACAAATAATATAAACAAAATGTCCCATTATAACACCCTGCCACCTACATGAACAGAATGTGCTGTATGGACTTGTGCACTTATTTCTGCTACATTCTTCTTCAGGTTCCTGTATAGTTCACTCTCTCTATTTCCCAACCACACTCTGCTAACATAGTAGAGTTGTGTTAAAGAGAACCTGTCACTATTCAAAAATGTTTAAACTGTTTACCAGTCTGAATTTGTGCTGCTCCCCCTTGAGTTTTTGCATTTATTTTTTCCAGATCCTCTCCCATTCCAGAGAAAGGGAACCTGTTACTTCTGATATCCGAAATGTAAATGTCACATTGGTTAGCCAAAGTAGCAGATACCTGGAGTATACTCCCAAGAGGGAATGATCTTTATATCTTTGATGCTGCCTAATTAGGGTGTACCGTGTCTGAGTGGCAAGTGCAGCATGATCTTGTGAGATAAACCTTATCTCGCAAGACCGCTCTGGGTTCTTACTGCATCCTGTGATAATAGCATTGGGGAGCTAATGGATTGACATCCAGAGAAAAGTTGACCTAGCAGCAGAGCCATCAGAAATCAGCAAATCCATAGGTGCCCAGGAGAAGCTCCAGCCCAGCTTAAAGGTAAAGCGTCGTTCACATGTACGTGTCCATGCTTAAATCTGTGAGCAGGTGGTCAGTGATGCATCCGTGAAGCTGTCCATGAAGGATCCGTTTTGGGTTCGTGTGTCTGTTTTTTGCTGTCCGTGTTGCATCCGTGTTTCACTGACAATGAACAGCTGAAAAATAATTTTCAAACCATCTCGTCTTAATGATCCATGAAACATGGATGCAACACGAATGGCATCCGTGTTGCATCAGTGGTTTTCACAGACCCATAGACTATAATAGACATGATGGATCCGTGAACATGGACAAAATAAAGCATGCATCCATGCTAAAAGCACTGACCCACGGACCGTGTTAAAATACTGATGTCTGAATACATACATTAAAATGAATGGGGACGTGTGCTGTCCGTGGAGAACATGTACAGCACACGTCCGTGAAACACTGACCTGTGAATGAGGCTTAAGTCTGACAAACTAAATCTGACACTGTCCAAGCTAACAGCATCAGAGCAGTGAAGAACACTCTTAAAGGGGTTCTCCTGGATTAACATATTGATGACCTATCTTCAGGAAAAACAGGCCAGATGAAAAAGAGAGACAGAGAGGTGCAAAGTAGAATTTCTATAGAGGTGAATTGCATTGCAAGAAACTTGTAGACTCTACAACAACATTGACAGGCAATGGACAAGTTTACAAAAGGCAGGAATTCGGTTATGCCCACTGTTTCTCAAACCACTGAGGACATTTTGAAAAACCTAAACTGTGGGTATGGCAACTTGTTCAAAAAAGGTGCAGAGAATAGTCTGACTTTAGGGTCCACCCTGTGGTTGCGTCATGCCAGAGAAAGTGTGCACCCTCATTCCTGGATGTGTAACATCCCAGAGTTATGTTACAAAACTCTTTTACCCCGCTACAACCTATTAAGTGTATCTGCATTATCATCCTGTGTAATTTAACATCACATCCTCCCTAATGTGCATTGAAACCCTTGTTAAATGTATTTGCTGTAATTTTCATGTTCACCAGCAGGTGGCAGTAATGTGTTTAGCAGAGACTTAGACAGTTTAGTGTTTCTAGACTGAAATAGTACATTCCAGTTTAGCTCCCCCTCTGTGAGGGGGTGTGGAATGTTCCCACATCCTGCCTCATGGGTGGGGAAGGAAGTTCAGTGAGTGTGCCAGCCACCCTGGCTAAGGGAAGGCTGTGCTGGTAGGAGCTCCCAGTTCTAGGGATCCCAAGCCAGGATCGTGTCTCGGCTGAGACCAAAGATCTTCATTCTCAGTCTGAGCCCTTCAGCCTCAGCTGGTGACAAGCAAGCAGCCACCTCCAGAACTCCAGGAAGAACCATACCCTGTGAGCATAACTGTGAGTACCGTCCAGAGACCAGGAGAAGCCAAATTCCTCCTCAGCTAGTCAGTCCCATACACAGCAGAAGACAGAGCAGAAGATAGCAATTCCTGCCATATTCTCCAGGCATATGATATAAGCAGAAGACAGATTCCTGCCATACATTGCCAATACCTGCTGGGATCAAATACTATTGCTGTACCTCATATGGATTACTGCTGCACCAGAGTAAAGACAAGTTTGAATTATATCCCAAGTCTGGATCTCATTCATTACTACCAAGTTCCTCAATTACTCCTACTAGCAACACACTCATTTATTGCAAGTGAGCCAGGATCCAGGAGTCCAGCCATACCAAGGTAGGAGACACCATTTACACTATACCCACTATTATACAGAGACGTTATACCACTCTGGCATTCCTAACCTGGCACGTGAGTTGCAACACCTTAAAGGGCCCTGAGACTGTACCCTGCGCACCCTGCAATTGGTGTCACAAACAAAAACTATTAACTATTACTTACACCTGACCCAGCCATTGCATATTATAGCGTCACAGTGCATTATTCCAATCCGGCTTACTGCAGATGCTTAAGTACAACTTAGCTAGAGAAGTGCAATGTGAGATTTGCTATAAAGGAATATCTTGGCATATTAATTACCTGTGCAACCATGTGCCCTTTAATGGACTCTGGAAAAAGTGCATTTGTGAACACCTGCCATTTGATTGCATGCTGAGAACTGTAACTGATTTGCTCCTAATGAATTTTTCAGTAAAGAATCATTCTGCTTTTAATCTGACCTCATTATTCCATGCATTGTTACACTGCATCGACATCCGCAGCAGGGGATATTGATACTTTGGAGAGAGTTCAGAGAAGAGCTACTAAACTGGTACATGGATTGCAGGATAAAACTTACCAGGAAAGATTAAAGGACCTTAACATGTATAGCTTGGAAGAAAGACAAGACAGAGGGGATATGATAGAAACTTTTAAATACATAAAGGGAATCAACAAGGTAAAAGAGGAGAGAATATTTAAAAGAAAAACTGCTACAAGAGGACATAGTTTTAAATTAGAGGGGCAAAGGTTTAAAAGTAATATCGGGAAGTATTACTTCACTGAGATAGTAGTGGATGCATGGAATAGCCTTCCTGCAGAAGTGGTAGCTGCAAATACTGTGAAGGAGTTTAAGCATGCATGGGATAGGCATAAGGCAATTGTTCTGCTTTGCGTTTATTGAACTGTTGTATAACACTAGTCAGACAGCTGAACAATAATTCAGAAGTCAAGAAACGTGAGACATCAGATCTGTATGTATTCTTTCTTCTGAATAACTTTGTAAAACTACAATATAAACAAAAACAAAACATATGTGTCAATACATTAAGCATAATACAGCAGCCTCACTCCATCAGTGAGAGTAATCACAGACAATTCCATCATAAGTCCAGGAATAGATCAAGAGCTCCTCTGCATGCAGTCTGCTACATCCAGGAGCAGTCATGAAATGGAGGAAATACAGTTCCAGGTTAAAGGTTACTGCCTCTGACTCTGAGAAAAATACACTTCCTGTAAAGTTCTGGCAAAGTAGAAACTAACTTTGACCACTAGATGGCAGCAACGTCAAACATAACATTTCAGTATAATCTTTATAGCACATTACATACATTTATTATGCACAAAATGGGCAGAACACTCCCTGTCTGGCATAATTTATTATGTCACTACCTAAATAACTACTGCTATGCAGAAAAAACATATAAACAGGAAATGGAATCCTAGCTAATCTGAAACTAAAAATATAATGTCAGTTATAGGTCTAAGATAAATTTTGGAAGTCCCATTCTTTGCTACCTCCACCTTCCTAACCTTGCCATCCCTGCTTGGTAGAGCATTGACAATAAGTCCTACAGGCCACTCATTCCTGCTCTCTTGGCTGTCCTTCAACAGAACAACATCACCCACTTTTATACTTGGGCGATCCTCAGTCCATTTCCTACGGCGTTGCAGATTTGAAAGATACTCCCTCTTCCATCTTTTCCAAAAGGTGTCTGCCAAGCATTGTACTTGCTTCCATTGTTTAGCATGAACTTGTGTTGTACTTATGGTTCCAGATGGAGCAGACAAAGAGTTCACCTTTTGCGTCAACAACATTGCTGGGGTAAGGACCATAGGTGTATCTGGGTCTGAGGACACAGGAACTATAGGCCTGACATTCATATTAGCTGTAACCTCTGCCATAAAGGTGCTTAAAGTCTCATGGGTCAAGTGAGCAGTTTTAGTTTGTAGAAACATAGCGTCCAAGATTCGCTTGGCAATACCTATAAGTCTCTCCCAGACACCACCCATGTGTGAAGAGTGTGGAGGATTAAAGACCCATGTACATCCTCTGTCTTGGAGAAAGTCTTGCAATTGTGATTCGCTGTTACAAATGTTAAGTTCCTTGTAGGCTCCTACAAAGTTTGTTCCTCTGTCAGAACGGAGCAGTCTTGCTGGGCCACGAATTGAGAAGAATCTCCTCACGGCATTAATTAAGCTTGATGTTGACATGGTTTCAAGTAACTCTATGTGTACAGCTTGGGTGGACAAACAAGTGAAAAGGACTGCCCATCTTTTACTGTCTGCGCTGCCTCCTCTAGTGTGGCGGGTTAAAACAGACCACGGACCAAATACATATAAGCTCACATTGGTGAAAGGTGGTAGAGCAATTACTCTGTCCTCTGGTAGCGCTGCCATCTTTTGACTTTGTAACCTTCCTCGCAGCTTGCGACAGATGACACATTTGTGTATAACAGCTGCTACCAAGCGTTTTCCACCAAGAATCCAGAAACCTGCGGATCTAATTGCACCCTCTGTGATGTGTCGCCCTTGGTGAACTACTTGTTCATGATAGTACCTAACAAGCAGTGTCGCAATGTGGTGATCATAAGATATAATGACAGGCTGTTTCTCTTCCTCTGAAAGTTCTGCAAGAGACAAACGTCCACCTACTCTCAACAACCATTTTTGTCCAAAAAGGGGCTAAGCTTTCTAAGACTGCTTTGTTTTGGGAATTTCTTTTGTTATTTGTTATTCTGGAAATGTTTGTTCTGAACAGAAGAGATTATAATAGACTTTGCCTGAGCAAGTTCTAGATTGACCTGTTCATAGAAACTTCCCCACCTTCTGACCTGTTTGCTGCTGGTTTCCCTCCGGAAGGTTTTAGCGACATGGATGAGTCTGGCTAGGGTCTTAACTAATATCTTCCAGCAAGAAAATCTATCAAAGCAATGTGAGTGAATTGTGGCTTCAGAAGCTTTGGTGCTGAAGCTTGTAATTTCAAATCTGATTTCAGGGTCAGCTTCGGGCTCTATGAGTGGATAAACATTAGCAGTGTATATCTGCTCACAGTGTACAGAAAGGATGGGCCTGAGAACCATATAAAGTTCTGAAGGCATGCTGCTTGAGTAGGCCTAGTGGCATAATCTGCAGGGTTTTGATCTGTAGATACATAGAACTATTGATCTGGGTGTGTAGACTGCCTGATTCTATTCACTCTGTTGGAGACATACAGATAGAACCTCCTAGTGGTGTTGCAAATGTACCCTAGGACAGTCTTGCCATCAGTGAAGAATTTCACAGCATCAAAATCAGTGTCTAGTTTATCTGTGATTAGCTCAGACATTTCGACTGCAAGTACGTCAGCACACAACTCTAAATGAGGAATAGTGTGGGCTGGTTTAGGGCTTAATTTGGACTTTCCCATGACAAATCCAACATGACACACATTTTCTGCATCAACTACTTTCAAGTAAGCTACTGCACCTATAGCTGTGGTGGATGTGTCTGAGAAGATGCATAGTTCTTTCCTGCAAGCTGATTATAGAGATATGGGCACATAGCATTTATCTATCTTTAGGTGCTCTAATGCTTGCACGAATTCTGTCCATTGAACCCACTCACTTAGTCTCTCTTGTGGAAGCAATGCATCCCATTCACTTTTCCCAGATGACAGTTCACGAACTAAGGCCTTACCTCTTATTGTCACAGGTGATACAAACCCTAGGGCATCGTAGAGGCTATTTACGGTGGATAGAATGCCTCTACGTGTTAAAGGCTTTTCCTCTGAGGAAACTCTGAAAACAAAAGCCGGAATTACCGGTAATTCAGTTTCCATGAGATCACCACAACGGCAACAAGGAGATTGACCCCTGTAGGGGCAGGAACAGAGAGAGGGTTTAAATCCCCCCTCCCACCACCAACACCAGTGTGTCCAAAATTACAAAGACAGAAAATAGGTGGTGAGAACACAAAATAAAATAAGTCGAGTGGGTATTACTTCATAGCCTCCCGGGTAAGAACTAAATAAAGGGTAGGGAATATATGTGCCGTCGTGGTGATCTCGTGGAAACTGAATTACCGGTAAGTCTAATTCCGGCTTTCCACCTCATCACCACGACGGCAACAAAGAGATATAAAAACTTATAGCTTGGGGGGGGGGGGCCACCTGAAGGACCTTACGTCCAAAAGACAGGTCTGAACTAGATAGGTCTAGCCTATAGTGTTTTGTAAAGGTGTAAATGCTGGACCAGGTAGCAGCTTTACAGATATCCTCAAGAGAAGCTCCGGCCCGCTCGGCCTGGGAGGAGGACATAGCTCGGGTAGAATGAACTCTTAAATTTGAGGGGCAAGGAAGACCTTGGGACTCGTAGGAAATAGAAATGGAATCCTTAATCCACCGAGCTAAGGAGGACCTGGAAGCTTTAAGACCCTTATTCTTACCTGAGAATAAGACAAACAGGTTATTGGATCTACGGAAACCTTTTGACACTTCAAGATACCGTAAGACTGAGCGTCTCACATCTAGTGAGTGGAAGCTAGATTCCCTATCATTAGAAGGATTGCCACAAAAGGAAGGTAAGACTATCTCCTGGTTACGGTGGAAATCAGATACTACTTTAGGCAGAAACCCCGGGTCTAACTTAAGAATGATTCTATCATCTGTGAAAAGGAGATAGGGTTCTTGTATTGATAGAGCTTGAATCTCGCCTAGCCTTCTTGCAGATGTGATGGCCTCCAAGAACGCGGTCTTTAGAGATAGATGTTTGGTGGAACAGCTTGACAGGGGCTCAAACTGGGCAAGAGTTAGACCAGTGAGCACCGTATTGAGGTCCCAGTTGGGGATCCGAGATTTTAGAGAGGGGCATAGCTGAGAAGCTGCTTTCATAAATCTTTTGATCCAGCGATGATTGGCTAGATCTTGATATAAAAAACAAGTTAGGACCGAGACTTATACCTTCAAGGTGGAAGGTCTAAGACCTAATTCAAGTCCCTGCTGGAGGAAGTCCAGGATCTTCTGAAAATTGGGCGGCTCCAAGTTTGGGGCAGGGTTACCGATCCAGGAACAGAATCTCTTCCAAATCTTTAGGTAGATCGAGAAGGTAACCTTCCTCCTACTCGCTTTTAGGGTAGATATTACTTGGTCAGAAAGTCCTTGTGACTTCAACCTCTGGACCTCAGGATCCAAGCTGATAACTTGAAGAAGCTCGGGTTTGGGTGTAGGATTGGCCCTTGATGAAGCAGGTCCCTCCTGGAAGGAAGAGGCCATGGGTCCTCTATTGACAGGTTTTTTAAGGAAGGGAACCAGCTCCTTTTCGGCCAATAAGGAGCTATCAGAATTAGAGTTGTGTCCTCTAGGTAGAGTTTCAGAATTATCCTGGGAAGACGAGGCAAGGGTGGAAACGCATAACAGAGGTCCCAGTCCCAATGAATCGTGAGCGCATCCAGCGCCCAAGGATTGTCCCGTGGGTTCAATGAACAGAATGTTGGTACCTTTGCGTTTTTCTTGGACGCGAACAGGTCCACTTGTGGAGTGCCCCATCTTTCTACCAGAACCTGAAACACGTCCTGATTCAGAGACCATTCGGTGTGGTCTATTAACTGGTGACTGAGATAGTCTGCTTCCACGTTCAATACCCCTTTCAGGTGAATGGTGGAGAAGGATCTCACGTGGGACTCCACCCAATTGAAGATTTCCCTTGCAACGGCCATCAGATTCACCGATCTCGTGCCTCCCTGGTGAGCGAGGTATGCTACCGTCGTCGTATTGTCTGAAAGAATTTTTACGTGTCGACCCACGAGAAGACATTCTGCAGCTTTCAGAGCTCTCCAGACCGCTTCCAGCTCTCTGAAATTGGAAGATTGAGAGCGGGTTGTTGGAATCCAGGAACCCTGAAAGAAGTGATCTCCCACTTTCGCTCCCCATCCCTTTTCGCTTGCATCTGTAAGCACTTGAATGTAGTGTTGTTGGAGTCTTTTCCCAGGCAACTCCCAAGGACAGATTGTTTGTGCTTTTCCACCAGTCTAGGGAGGTCTTCACCGCTGGAGGGATCAGAACTTTGTGATCCAAGGAGGACTGCTGCTTGTTCCAAGTTCTGAGGATCCATAACTGGAGGGATCGGAAGTGGGACTGGCTCCATGGGACAGACGGAATGCAGGACGAGAGAAGACCCAGGAGACTCATAGCTTCCCTTATGGGACAAGACCTCCTGGTCTGAAACCGTCGAACCTTCAATTGGAGGTTTCTGATCTTGTCTGGTGGAAGAAAGGTATGTTGAGCTTGGGAGTCCAGGATGACACCCAAAAACTGGACAGTGCTGGAGGGTACGAGATTCGATTTCTTTTGGTTCACCAACCATCCTAGATCTTGTAAGAGAGATAATAAGTCTGTTCTGAGTCTGTTCTCTGAATTCCCAATCAGGAGGAAATCGTCCTGGTATGGTATGATCACCAATCCCTTGCGCCTCAGGAAGGCCACCATTTCGACCACCAGTTTCGCGAAGACTCTGGGCGCAGATGATATCCCCCCTGTGGTCCTGGATGCCAAATCTCAAGAACTTTTGGGACTCTGGATGAATTGGGACATGGTAGTAAGCGTCCTGAAGATCTACAGAACACATCAGGGCATTTCTCCCTATTAAAGGAATCAGGGACTTTAGGGATTCCATCCTGAGCTTCCAATAAATTATGAATTTGTTCAGGGCTTTTAAGTTTATAATCGTACGGAATGAGCCTTCTTTTTTCTCTACCAGGAAAAGATTCGAATAGAACCCCTGTCCTAGCTGTGTTGATGGGACCCGTACTATCACATCCATCGCAAGAAAGCTTTGAATTCCTAGCAGAATTTTTTTGCGTACATTGGAAGAGTTTGGATTGGTCACAATGAAGCGGTTTGAGGGAGATGAAGAAAGTTTGATTCGGTATCCGAATTTTATGATGTCCCGGACCCAAAATTCTTCAGTCTCCCCTCGACTCTTGCCTCACTGTTTATCCGAGGACTTGTTTTGGGAGGAGGAAGGGTTATTTCAACCCTTGCCCCCTTTCGGATAGCACCAGCACCCTGACTTCCCTTTATCCCAAAAGGATTTGTTCTGGCTAGTGGGGGCCCGAAAGGGATATTTCCTTTTATAGGGTCTCTTCTCTGGGAAGCCCTTTTTCTTGTCTGCAGCCTTTTCTAAGATACGGTCCAGGACAGGGCCAAAGACGTACTCCCCTGAGAACGGGATGGAGCATAATTTCATTTTCGACGTGTTGTCGCCTGACCAGCTCTTCATCCACAGAGCCCTGCGGGCCGCGTTGGAGAGACCAGCGTCTTTAGCAGCAAATCTTACAGATTCTGCCGAGGCATCTGCCATAAATGCTGTGGCTGACTTTAATAAGGGAAGGGACTTTAAGATTATTTCCGTGGGAGTATTATCGCTGATGTGAGATTCTAGCTCATTTAGCCACAACCCCATGGACCTTGCTACCGAGGTGGCTGCGATGTTTGCTTTTAAGTTAAACATGGCCGCTTCCCACAATTTGGGAAGACTATCTGCCTTCCTATCCATGGGGTCACGTAACTGGGAGGTGTCTTCAAAGGGCAAGGCAGTCTTTTTATTGACTTTTGCCACCTGAATGTCAACTTTTGGTGTTTCGTTGAAAATCTTCCCTTCATTAGCGTCAAATAATAGACGATTCTTAAAGGACCTGGACACCCTCAAACGCTTCTCTGGGTTAGACCATTCGTCAAGCACCATATCTCGTATGTTCTCATTGATCGGGAACACACAGGTCTTTTTAACGCAGAGCCTCCCAAACATTTTGTCCTGTACGGAGTGGTCTTTTGGGGTTTCTTCTACCCCCATAGTGGCCCGGACAGCTCTTAGAAGGTCTGGCATCTCGTCCATAGAGAAAAAAAATTCCTATCTGATTCTGTAGTCTCGTTATCAGAGGAAACCTCCTAGTCCTCCCAGGCTCTGGATGAGGAAGCATCTTCCCCTATCTCCTCTGGGTCTGGTGAAGAAGGAGATGGTCCCCTTCACTTTTTTGGTGGAGGGGGGTCCCTGGGTAAGGAGGGAATTTGGGATAAGGAGGATTTTACTTCCTCATGTATCATGGATTTTAATTCGGCAAAGAAGGAAGGCTGTTCTTCAGCAATAACGCTAGAGATGCAGTCCTTGCATAGTCTCTTGTGGTAGTCGTCCGGAAGCCGTTTAAGGCAGGACACACATTTAGCTTGTTTTTTTACTTTTTTCTGCGCCTCCCTAGGGACCTGGAAGAATAACCCCAATCAGCCATGATAGGTATACGAGGGGATAGAAAGCCTGAAGCCCCGAGCTAGAGTTGTGGAGGAGGAGGAAAAAGCAACCTGGTACAGTGTTTCAACAAGTAACAGGGCAAAGAAGCGCTTCCCCACAGGGGAACTTACGGCAGGCGGCACAGAAGGGTCTCCAGGGGAGCGGGGCTCAGTCGACATGGCTGCACGCTGATCCGGAGGTACGCCGGTAGCCCAGAGACTTTGGCACTTGCTGGTGCCGAAAATTTGAACTTGAGACGCTCCTGAATGACGTCACTTCCCCCGTTCACCGGCAGTGATGTCAGCCGCTTTCTGAAGCGCTTCGGCGTGCACCCGGCGATAGCCATGGAGGCCCGGCGGGATATCGCGACCCGGGAGCAGGCTCACATATTGTAATGGAGCGAGGCCTCCCTCCTTCACCCCTGCCCAGCATTAGTACGAGGACCGCAGGAGGGCAAGGGGAACACCAGGTAAGGTGTCAGGAAGTAATCCATCTTCATCTCCCCACAGGGAGACTCTCTCTGCCCCTGTCCTCTGTAGGGACAGGAAACACTGGTGTTGGTGGTGGGAGGGGGGGATTTAAACCCTCTCTCTGTTCCTGCCCCTATAGTTTCCACCTCATCACCACGACGGCAACAAACTCCTTGTTGCCATCGTGGTGATGAGGTGGAAACTATCATTTTCTAGATCCCAACTTAGACCTAGGCTTTTCTGCAAGGGAAGGGTGTCTGTACCAAGGCAAAGATCTTTAAGGTCCTTAGCTTTGTCTGCTACATGGAAGGCTTCAATTACTTTTTGGCTGGAAGCGATTTTATGAAGACGCAGATTGGATTGTGCCAGCATTTGCTTTGCTTTACTGAGGATGGAGATTGCATCTTTAGGTGTGCTAGCAGAAGCGAGTCCATCATCTACATAAAAATGTCTCAATACAAAGTGTGTTTGGCTTCTTGTCCATAGCACTCTGCATTTTTCTGGGCAGCCTTTTGCATGCAGTATATAGCAACAGCAGGAGAGGGGCATTGCCAAATACGTGCACTTTCATTCTGTACTCGACAACTTCTTTGTCTATGTCATTGTCTTTGTACCAGAGAAAACGTAGAAAGTCTCTGTGGTCTTCTCTGACAAGAAAGCAATAAAACATTCGTTGCACATCTGCTGTGAAAGCAACGGGCTCTTTTGTGAAGCGCATGAGGCACCTAGCAAAGTATTGTTTAGTCCAGGGCCACTCAACAGTACGTCATTTAAAGACACTCCTTTATACTCTGCACTGGAATCAAAAACTATTCTGATTTGGTTAGGTTTGTGTGGATGGTAAACAACAAACATTGGTAGATACCAGTGTTCCCTGTCTGTCTCAAGTGGTCCTGCAACTTCAGCGTGATCATTGTCTAGCATCCCCTTAATGAATTCAGTGAAATCTCTTTTCACTTCTGGCTTTCTCTGCAGTGTTTTGCTGAGTGAATGCAAACGCTTCATGGCTTGCTCCCTGTTACTAGGCAAAACACATCTGGGTGTGCGAAAGGGGAGAGGAGCCACTCAACTGTGATTGTCATCTTGGTAAGCCTCTTTATCCATAATCTGTAAGAAGATCTGATCCTCTATAGAGAGGGCCTGTTTATCATCATCTCTAGTTTTCTGAAATACTGTTATCCCTAGATTGTCTGTCTCAATGTTGGAATTGACTTCTTCTTTACCATATAGTGTGGAAGAGTCACAGTGTTGTGTTGACCTGCCAAAGCTTTCCTTGACAATGAAGTTGTTGTGACAGGGACTGAGAAGGGATGTGTGTCCATTTGTTAACACAGACGTCTTCAAAGTGCTAATGTTGTCAGGCTGGTGCACTGTCCCCAGGCAAACTTCTTCTACAATGACCCACCCCAGGTCCAGTCTCTGTGCATAAGGGGCATTATAAGGTCCATTGATCTGCTGGCATACCTTGTGTACCTGAAGGATATCTCTTTCAAGAAGTAGAAGGATAGAAACATCTGGCTCAACAGCTGGGATAAGGTGAGCAATTGAGCGGAGGTGAGGGTGGCGATGAGCTACTTCAGGAGATGGAATCTCAGTTTTGTCGTCAGGTATCATGCCACACTCTATTAGGGTAGGAAGTGGGAACTGCACTTTCTTATTGAAGGATTCAATGGTAAAGTCAGTAGCTCTTCTCCCTGTGTGTCACGGCCACGGTTATGGCCGTGACTCCTTGGGAGCCGCATACAGTTGCCCGCCCGTTTGTATGTCTGGTGTGCACTTTGACATACAAACGTGCATACACACACGCACACAACTCCAAGGGAACCGCACACATCACTGTTGTCCGCGGCAACCGCACCTGAGGCAAACAACAACATGCCTCAAGCTGCGGTTGAAACAACTACCCAAACAAAGTACAGGATCCGCATTAAAGATCAGTGGGCGGTATTGAGACATAAGTGGAAGGAAAGAGGCCCTGACATCAGCAAAATTGTTGCAGGGACACCCCAAATCACATACAGACGTGGTCGAAATTTGAAGGACCGCCTGATACATAGCCACTTTTGGGAGCCACTTATTGATAATAAGAACTGGCTTCCACGAGTGGTGGGGTGTTTCCGCTGTAGCGGATGAGTTGCCTGTAAAAACATTACTCAAGGTCGCAGTTTCACAAATGCTCTTACAAGTAAAACGTATGCTATAAACTGTCGCAGTAAAGGGGTCATTTATAAAGCCACCTGTGAATGTGGCCTAGAATATGTAGGGAAGACCACTCATGAGCTACGGAGGAAGGTGGGGGAACATCTGGGTGACATTAAGCACCAGAGAGATAGTCCCCTAGCTACCCATATGAGAGGGATGCACAATGGGGACTCCTCCAAAGTACGGTTTATGGGCATTGAACAAGTACCCCCCCAGTTAGAAGGGGTGACTGGGAGAAAAAAGTGTTGCAGCGTGAAGTGGGGTGGATCTATGAATTGAGAACTTTTGTCCCAAATGGCCTGAATGAACAAATGCTATTTGGGTGTGTAACGGATCTCCTGGCACCCCGACCGGGTACCTCCGTTGATAGGTGCTCCTAGTGCTTTCCGAGGACTCCAAGCACTCCACTTGACACCGTACGCACTGCAGACCCCACGAACCGCCGAAGCTTGGTTGAGGTCTCACCGTCTCCTACCCACTATGGACCTACGACAAGGCTCCAGGCTCCAGTGGGTGAACCTCTCCTAAAACCAGAGAGCAGGAACAGCTCTTACAAGAGCTAGTAGCAAAGCCAGGGGAGTATAGCAAATCTTCAGCGTATAGCAATCCCCCAGTGTTGATCAGTTACCCAAAAACCAGCCTCAATATGATGAAGGATAAAACAGGCACTCTTTATTGAGGGCTACCTGCCCGTATTTATGCAGGTCCCTAGGGGACCAGAAGGAAGACTGTGACACAGGACAGATATGCAGCAATTCAGGATACACAGACACAATACATCCCCACAATACATCATGGTTTCCTCCTATCTGCCCTGGAGACACCCGAGGAGCAATTCAATTATCTCTCAGGACAAAGGGAAATCGCCAATACACATGTGGAGACAACAGGACAGAAATCACCATTTAAACATACAATGTCACACCCTTACAGTACACACATACATTTAACATATCCCCAGATAGCTCAAGTCTGAGTGCATATTATTAGGTGAATGGCACTCAGACTACACAAATACAATAAAATGAGCTATCTGGGTACCCTCACATAACATAAAATACAATTCCAAAGACAGATTTAAGCTGTGCGGCCGGTCTGTCTTCTCCTTTAAAGTTAGTATGGGCCATAATCCTGAGGCAAGGGCCTGGTAAACAGGCCCCTCCAAAACCCAGTGGCGAGGTTGGTTTCGCCACAGGGTGTTACATTTAGACTTTTTCCTTTATTCTGCTTCCTCGTCCTATTTGCGTTATATTTACTCCTGCCATTTATCCATCTAATTATGTTCGGGTAGCGATTATAAATTTTTTGCCCCAATATTTAAAATAAAATGTTTTTGATACATAGGGTGGGTGGGTCTTGAGGTCCGGACCTCTTTCCCTCCACTTATGTCTGAATACCGCCCACTGATCTTTAATGTGGATCCTGTACTTTGTTTCAATTTGTGCAGGACCTGCGATCATGTGATCCCTCACATCATGGGTGTGATCACATGATTCCTGAGTATCACATGAGGGATCACATGATCCCTCACATAATGGGTGTGATCACATGACTCCTGAGTATCACATGACGGATCACATGATTGATCAGGTGATTACATGGGCGGATCTCCCTTCACTGTGTGCACCTATTTAAACTTAGGTAAGCGCAGTGACTATTGGTTGCTGTATGCAGCACAACAGGCGCCTCTGCTGTACTACTGTTGAGGCGCCGTGGCCTCATTTGATCTGGACATTGCTTCCCTTTTGCGCACCACATGAGAGCTCAGCCTGGGATTTACTGATATTGTATTTAAGAGAGACTTAACTTCTGACTGTTCTCTACTTATCTTTCCTTTACAGGCGTGCTCTATTTAAGTGTTTACTGTATTGTCTCTATGGTCCCCTGATGAATAGGCTTACAGATTAAGAAACGCGTTGGAATGTAACTTGTTCATTGTTTAGTGTACCTGAGCGTCAAGGCCTTGACGGCTCAGTGTTGTTACCATCTTTCTGTCCCTCTTTTTGCTTTGGGCGAATGATCGGGCAGCCCACCTTGGCTACGCACGCAGGGACAGTCTGAGGGTGAGATTGAGGAGGTTGTTTATGAGGTAGATGCAGGGCAACTATAGGTCTGAGAGACCCAATCCTGTATCTTTTCCATTTTCACCTCTTAGGCCTTCCTTGTCTCTAATTAACAGTGTATACGCACCTTCTATGCTACTGGTATTCATATTCACCATTCACAGTGGTGGGGCTTATTTTATTGATTGAATAAGCGTTTTAAAGGGTTACCACATACAGTATATTTTTTTTTTATCTATCCCAGGTACCTCGCTTTGCAAGGTTAGATCCCCTTACACGGGGTCAATTCTCTTCCTTGTATGCTAAACATATATTTTTTCAGTTGACATTTCACCTATTTGGTCAGTTATGGGTCCAAAACACAGAACAGATGCAGATCTTTTCTTATCTGCGAGTAGGATTGCTTTCTGATTTTGGCTCACCATACAGTAACTGCTGGAATTAACTGATCAAATAACTGAAATGTGAACTCAGCCTTACAGGTCAATGTTTGCATCAGGTATACTGTACTTAAGCATGCAGTAGCCCAAGATACTACTATAGAGTGAAAGAGTGGTCTCATTTTATACCATCTGCTATTTCCACATAGATTGCTAGTCAACCTGTTAGCCAATGATTGTATAAAATTGTGAAAGAGCAGTCTCATTTCACTGCTTGTGGGATGTCCACTTTGATTGATAGATAATGTAAACTACTCATTCTACTAAGGAGTGAAAGAGCGGTCTTATTTTACACCTGCTCTGCATTGCTGACAGGGAACTAAATTTAGTGAAAACATCTGTTACTGATCGGAAGATGCGCAACCACAAGCGCACGCTGATGATAGCATTCCCACCTGAGAGCGGGGGCACAGTGGAAGCACAAGGCGAAGGCATAGGAGGAGGAAGAGGTCGCCAACGCAGCTGGGGCACCACCAGCACCTGAGAAGGCAGGGTTAGCATGGCCAAAATGTGGAAAAGCTTTGTCAGCCTTGGAGGCGCTGACCTGCCCTGCAGCAAGTGAATAGTGTGAAAGTGTGTTTAGCACGGCAGAGAGCATTATCACAGGCCGCAGCCAATGTGGACAAGCTTACGTTTATTAAAATGAACCAGGCATGGATCCCACAGGACTTGTCCATACCTTGTGCAGAATAGACATTTATACCAGCCTCAACCATCCATTCTTGTACTCAAGTGCACTTATTCTTAGTTTTATTTTGTTATATGTCCCAATATTTTGAGGGATACCCCAATAAAAAAAATTAAAAAAACACAAATCAGTGTTGGCTACCTATTCCTCCTACACCGCCACGTCAACCTACACCGCCACATCCACCCATCCACCGCCTCCTCAACCTCCTACTCATAGATCCAGATTGTTATTTAAAATTTTTCTGTATTTAATGTTATTTTAAGTAATTTCCCCATCCAGATTTGTTTGCAGAACAGTTGTCATGCTCTTAAGCACATTTTGATGTCCTTTGCCACCCTCTATCACTTTCCAGGACTATTTTAGAGCCATTTTAGTGCCCAAAAGTTCGGATCCCCATTGACTTCAATGGAGTTCGGGTTCGGGGTCAAGTTCGGGTGCCGAACCCAAACTTTTTTTTCAAGTTCGGCCGAACCTGCCAAACTTGAACATCCAGGTGTCCGCTCATCTCTACTCACATGGCATCCAGAGTGACGTGTGCAGCGCCATTCATATCTGGTGTCACATTCGATTATATTAAAAAAATATATATATTTTTAACTGTGAATAACTAGCAGTCAGTGGCACACACGTGTTTGTGTGTTTAAGGCCCATTGCCAGTGCATAGTGTCACTTCAGCGCCATTCATATCTGGTGTCACATTCGATTATATTTAAAGAAAAACAACAATTTTGACTGTGAATAACTAGCAGTCAGTTGCACACACGCGTTTGTGTGTTTAAGGCCCAGTGCCAGTGCATAGTGTCACTTCAGAAAAAGCCATCAACGAGTATTTGTATGACCGGGGTGCCAGGACAGCCTCTGCGGAGCTGGGGATTTTTTTGCCACGTTACTGGACGCACATGCGCAATGCCTGTAGGCTCATGCGTCCTTTTAAGGAGGTGACAAACCTAGTCAGTCGCACCGAAGGCACCATCAGCGACCTCATCCCATTTGTTTTCTTACTGGAGCGTGCCCTGCGAAGGGTGCTGGATCAGGCCGTAGATGAGCGTGAAGAGTTGTGGTCACCACCAGAAACAGCCTTATCAGCATCGCTTGCTGGGCCTGCGGCAACGCTGGAAGAGGAGTGTGAGGAAGAGGAGTCAGAGGAGAAATGTGGCTTTAAGAAGGAGGAAGACCAACCACAACAGGCATCCCAGGGTGCTCGTTGTCACCTTTCTGGTACCCGTGGTGTTGTACGTGGCTGCGGGGAAGAACATACCTTCAGTAAGATCACTGAGGACGAGGAACGGGAAATGAGTAGCTCGGCATCCAACCTTATGCAAATGGGGTCTTTCATGATGTCGTGCCTGTTGAGGGACCGACCTTCGTTTAAAAAGGCTGAAGGAGAACAACCTGTACTGGGTGTCTACGCTACTAGACCCCCGGTATAAGCAGAAAGTGCTTGAAATGTTACTGAATTACCGGAAAGGATGCAGCAGTTCCAAAATAAATTAAAAAGTATGCTTTACACAGCGTATAAGGG
Source organism: Bufo gargarizans (assembly GCF_014858855.1). Taxonomy (NCBI): domain Eukaryota; kingdom Metazoa; phylum Chordata; class Amphibia; order Anura; family Bufonidae; genus Bufo; species Bufo gargarizans. The sequence continues at coordinate 335,308,816 of NC_058083.1, forward strand.
TGATGTCACAGCACAATGGGAATCTAACAGGGGAAGAGGTGAAAGTAATCCTCCTCCTCCCACGACCACACCGGCAAGGACAGGACGCTTTACAGACGTGTTGTTGATGGAGGACATGCAGAGCTTTTTAAGTCCTACGCGTCGCCACAGCCCTTCGGGGTCCACCCTCAGAGAACGACTCGACCGACAGATAGCAGACTACCTCAACTCAACTGCAGATATCGACACTCTGAAGAGCGATGAACCCCTTGACTACTGGGTGTGCAGGCTTGACCTGTGGCCTGAGCTATCCCAATTTGCGATAGAACTTCTGGCCTGCCCCGCTTCAAGTGTCCTGTCAGAAAGGACCTTCAGTGCAGCAGGAGGTATTGTCACTGAGAAGAGAAGTCGCCTAGGTAAAAAAAGTCTAGATTACCTCACCTTTATTAAGATGAATGAGGGATGGATCCCGAAGGGACTGAGAGTGGGCGATACAGTCGACTAAAAAAGGCCTGATGAGATGAGCTGCCTTGGGCTAAAAATGGTCCACACGCTGCTGTATTTTATCTCTGCATGTCGGATGACTTGCGTGACTTATCCGTCACCAACTAGGGTTCAAGCCGTAATGTTTTAGGGCACTTTCTGCCTGGGAAACATCAATTTTTCTGGCCTCTGCTACAGCGGCTGCAACAATACCTATTTTTTCAGGCATGTGTACATGCCTAATTTTTCTGGCCTCTGGTGCTGCGCTGTGGATTCAAAAAAAAAAAAAAAAAAAAGGCACATACATGTGTCAATTCCCCTTCGTGATAGTTACCTTGTGCGTATCACAATGAAGCGACCACCTCTATGAGTGTGTGGGCAATGGCAATGTTGGCAGACCCCAGATGAATCGTTGTTGCTTCATTGTGAACAGACCAAAAGCGATCGGCTGGATAATTTTGCATAGAAAAAACATTAATTTTCTTTGTGATCATCTAAGGTGATCATTAAAGCCTACTAGGCCAACAATGGGCCCACACTGCAGAATCATTGTTTTCTGGGTCACTTAACTGTCACTGAACTACCTCAGCACGACCATAGGCTTTGAAAAACCGCCATCGCCTGCAATCTCCCAAACGTGCGCATGAGCACAGTCATCACTACACCAAGATTGACGCATAGAGGTATAACATTTGTCATGAGTGTGTCAACTATTGACAACTCTTTGCGGTTGTCTAAAATCTATTCCATATTCCTGATAGGGGACGTAACAGGGATTAAACTGATAGGAATAGTACTACTTAATACATCTTATAATAATAATAATAATAATACTAGTGAACGTAACAGGGATTAAACTGATAGGAATAGTACTACTTAACACACCACACATATTGGGATTGCACAGTACATTACACGGCGCACGGTGCCCCAAATTGGAATTAAGAGGACCGACCAAGCATCTTTTTCCATCTCCCGGTTCCTAAAATCGATGCCATATACACGTCCCCTGATAGGGGACGTAATAGGGATTAAACTGATAGGAATAGTACTACTTAACACACCACTCATATCTGGTGGCACATTAGATTGCACACACAGTGCCCCAAATTAGAAGTAGGAGAACCGACCAAGCATCTTTTCCCATCTCCCGGTTCCTATAATCGATGCCATATACACGTCCCCTGATAGGGGACGTAACAGGGATTAAACTGATAGGAATAGTACTACTTAACACACCACTCATATCTGGTGGCACATTAGATTGCACGCGCAGTGCCCCAAATTGGAAGTAGGAGGACCGACCAAGCATCTTTTTCCATCTCCCGGTTCCTAAAATCGATTCCATATACACGTCCCCTGATAGGGGACGTAACAGGGATTAAACTGATAGGAATAGTACTACTTAACACACCATATAATAACGCAGAGAGAGGAGTCTGAAGAAGAGGAGTCAGAGGAGTAAAGTGGCTTTGAGGAGGTGGAAGACCAAACACAGCAGGCGTCCCAGGGGGCTTGTTGTCACCTTTTGGGGACCCTTGGTGTTGTACGTGGCTGGGTGGAGGAAAAGACCTTCAATGACATCAGTGAGGACAAGGAACGGGTCATGGCTAGCTTGGTATCCAACCTTGTGCAAATGGGGAGTTTGCGGTTGTGCAAATGGACTGGTTGCGATGCGTTAAACAGGGAGTTTGGTCTGTCACTGTGAAGCGGGCGTAACCGTTACACTACCTGATCGATACATCATACCTGATGTTTTAAAGCACGTTATTCCAAACAATCTAGAAATGTTAGTTGATTTATGCCCTTTATGCATTAAAACCTGACTCTGCGTCAACTACGTAATTTTCCATGGGCGTTTTGCCATGGATTCCCCTCGGGCATGCCACAGTCCAGGTGTTAGTCCCCTTGAAACAACCATTCCATCACTATTGTGGCCAGAAAGAGTCCCTGTGGGTTTTAAAATTCACCTGCCTATTGAAGTCTATGGCAATTCGCCCGGTTCGCGAAAATTTTGGGAAATTTGTCTTCGCCGTTTGCGAACGGAAAATTTTATGTTTACGAAATCTCTACCTTGCACATGCTGGAGAGACTGTGAAAGCAGCAGGCAATAGTGGAGTTTCAGCTGCAGCATGCATGGATGAGTCACTCTGCCAACAGCACCATTTCACCACCAACGATTAGGGCTCCATTTGGGACTTGTGTGCCGTGTTGCGCTGTAGCCAGTACTCCAGCAACTTGGCCAGTGCCAATGACGCCATCCTTAGCATTACTATTCCACGTCTATGTCTCCTTGAAAAGATACTTCAGATGCTGATAGATGAGGATGTAGCACAGGAGGAGGAGGAACAGGGATCATTCCCACGATTATCAAGCCAGTCATCCACAGGTACAGTCAGGTCCATAAATATTGGGACATGGACACAATTCTAACAATTTTGGCTCTATACACCACCACAATGGATTTGAAATAAAACTAATAAAATGTGCTTTAACTGCTGACTGTCAGCTTTAATTTGAGGGTATTTGCATCCAAATCAGATGAACGGTGTAGGAATTACAACAGTTTGCATATGTCCCTCCCACTTGTTAAGGAACCAAAAGTAATGGGACATAATAATAATCATAAATCAAACTTTCACTTTTTGCAAATCATTTGCAGTCAATTATAGCCTGAAGTCTGGAACGCATAGACATCACTAGGCTCTGGGTTTCATCCCTGGTGATGCTCTGCCAGGCCTCTACTGCAACTGTCTTCAGTTCCTGCTTGTTCTTGGGGCATTTTCCCTTCAGTTTTGTCTTCAGCAAGTGAAATGCATGCTCAATCGGATACAGGTCAGGTGATTGAGTTGGCCATTGCATAACATTCCACTTCTTTCCCTTAAAAAACTCTTTGGTTGCTTTTACAGTATGCTTTGGGTCATTGTCCATCTGCACTGTAAAGCGCTGTCCAATGAGTTCTGAAGCATTTGGCTGAATATGAGCAGATAATATTGGCCGAAACACTTCAGATTTAATCGTGCTGCTTTTGTCAGCAGTCACATCATCAATAAATACAAGAGAACCAGTTCCTTTAGCAGCCATACATGCCCACGCCATGACACTACCACCACCATGCTTCACTGTTGAGGTGGCATGCTTAGGATCATGAGCAGTTCCTTTCCTTCTCCATACTCTTCTCTTCCCATCACTCTGGTACTAGTTGATCTTGGTCTCATCTGTCCATAAGGTGTTGTTCCAGAACTGTGAAGGTTTTTTTAGATGTCGTTTGGCAAACTCTAATCTGGCCTACCTGTTTTTGAGGCTCACCAATGGTTTACATCTTGTGGTGAACCCTCTTGATTGTTGACTTTGACACACATACACCTACCTCCTGGAAAGTGTTCTTGATCTGGCCAACTGTTGTAAAGGCTGTTTTCTTCACCAGGGAAATAATTATTCGGTCATCCACCACAGTTGTTTTCCGTGGTCTTCCGGGTCTTTTGGTGTTGCTGAGCTCACCGGTGCGTTCCTTTTTTTTAAGAATATTCCAAAAAGTTGTTTTGGCGACGCCTAATGTTTTTGTTATCTCTCTGATTGTTTTTTTCAGCCTAATGATGGCTTGCTTCACTGATAGTGACAGCTCTTTGGATCTCATCTTGAGAGTTGACAGCAACAGATTCCAAATGCAAATAGCACACTTGAAATGAACTCTGGACCTTTTATCTGCTCATTGTAATTGGGATACTGAGGGAATAACACACACCTGGCCATGGAACAGCTGAGAAGCCAATTGTCCCATTACTTTTGGTTCCTTAACAAGTGGGAGGCACATATGCAAACTGTTGTAATTCCTACACCGTTCACCCGATTTGGATTTTAATACCCTCAAATTAAAGCTGACAGTCTGCAGTTAAACCGCATCTTGTTAGTTTCATTTCAAATCCATTGTGGTGGTGTATAGAGCCAAACATATGTTATAATTGTGTTGATGTCCCAATATTTATGGACCTGGCTGTAGCTCTGAGGGGTAGGTTCCTGCACCAACAGCTGCCAGGTACACAACTGTCCTGTGAGAGCACAGTTTTGGAGGATGAATAAGATGAGGAGGATCCGCTTTCACAGCAGGATGGCACCCAAATCATCCCACAGGAGCATGGCTGGGGGGATACAGAGAACACAGACGATACACCTCCCACTGAGGACAGCTTGTCTTTGCCTATGGGAAGCCTGGCACACATTTTTTTCTGTAAGCCAGAGTACAGCAGAACAGATGGATTCCGGTATTGTGCGGTCAAAAGATGATGTTTTCCTAAGCGCACATGAGAATACATGTGTACCTGTGCATATGTCTGGAGCAGTATAAAGATACAGGAAGTGAAGTACACAGAAGAAGGGGTGGAGCAATGAATGGAAATGAATCACAGATATCACGAACAAGAAAAACAGGTGCATTACCAAAAACGGCCACTAGATGGAAGCATATAACCAAATTTAGAATATCATATGAATGAAACTATATAGATTTTAACTGCGTAGCAGCACTGCCCCCTGCTGTATCCCTGCTACAAGGACAAAGTGCCGTCCTTACTTCCATCACTGGAGCGTAATCGGATGATGCGCGAGTACAAGTGCGTGCTGGTAGATGCTCTACTGATGGCATTTCCACCTAACAGCAGGGGCCTAGTGGAAGAACAAGGCGGAGGAGGAGGAAGCTGGGGCACCGCCACCACCTCAGAAGAGAAGGTTAGTATGGCTGAAAAGTGGAAAAACTTTGTCAGCATTCCGCAACATCCAGCACCACCATTTGATACGGACCGTCTTAGCAGGAGGCAGCATTTCAGCAACATGGTGGAAAAGTACATGTGCACACGTCTGCAGGTACTGAATGATGGGTCTGCCCTATTTAACTTCTGGGTCTCCAAATTGGGCACATGGCCTGAGCTTGCCCTTTACACCCTGGAGGCATTGGCCTGCCTTGCGGCAAGCGTATTATCCGAATATGTGTTTAGCATGGCAGGGGGTTTGATCACGGACAGGCGCATCCGCCTGTCCACAGCCAATGTGGACAAGCTCACATTCATTAAAATGAACCAGGCATGAATCCCACAGGACTTGTACGTACCTTGACCAGAGTAGAGAGGTATACTGGCCGCACCTAGCCATTATACTCCAGCGCAATTTGTGCATTCTTTTTGCTATTTCCCAATGTTTTACGTTTTAGGGCCTCCACAAACAAAATAAAAAAATGAAGAAAAAAAAAAGTTGAAAATTTGTTGGCTATCTCTTCCGCCTACACCACCCTGTCTGCCTCATCCACTTACATCGCCACGTTTGCCTCATCTTCCCCTCGGACCTCCACCTTCTGGCTGAATATATTTATTGAAAAATTTGAATATTGTGCAAAAGTCCATTTATTTCAGTAATGCAAATTAAAAAGAATTGCATTAATGCAGCTTAACATTAGAATTTAATGAAAAGGTTAAATATTCTAGGCTCAAAGTGTCACACTAGTCAGCTAATTAATCCATAACCCCTGAGCAAAGGGTACCTCAAAATTGTGACTTTGGAGTTTCATAAGCTGTAAGCCATAATCATCCAAATTATAACAAATAAAGGCCTGAAATATCTCGCTTTGCATGTAATGAGTCTATCTCATATATTAGTTTCACCTTTTAAGTTGCATTACTGAAATAAATGAACTTTGCACAATATTCTAATTTTTCGAGTTTCACCTGTATACCAGCTGCACATAAAAAAACTGCTAAAGGTCACACACAGAATTGACAGACACATTTAAAAAATAAAAAAAACTCCTTCTGTCACCTATGCCGCCACATCCACGCCCTCTACTTGGACCTCCACCCTCTGGTTCAAGGCAATGATTTGTTATATTGGCATAGTAGAGAAGTAAACCGGCCGCACCCCAAAAAATGGCAACAGATCACACACAGAAACACAGAATCCCCCCCTACACACAAAAACAGTGTTGGCTTACTCCTTTGCCTCTTCAACCTACACCGCCACATCTACAGCCTCCTCAACTGCGTCTCCTTGTTGAAGATGATTATTTTTTATTTGTATGTATTTTTATGTTATTTTAAGTCATTTACCTATCCACATTTATTTGCTGGTCAATTGTACTGCCCTTACCCCCATTTTGGTTAAATTTACCGCCCTCAAGCCCTTTCTATGACTTTTTAACAGCCATTTTTCAGCCCCAAAGTTCGGGTCCCCATTGACTTCAATGGGGTTTGGTGTTCAGGGTTAAGTTCAGGACCCAAACCGAACTTTGAAACAAAGTTTGACCGAACCCGTTGAACCTGAACATCCACGTGTTCGCTTATCCCTAGGAATTGCATATTTATTTTGAGCCATACATTTTTTTACATATACTAAAGAAATGACATACCTGTATAAAATGATACTTCTGCTCTATATGAATACCAAATACATGACAAACTACTATGAGGTTTTTCTGCAACAGTTTAACATTGAGCTCTGTACCTTTAATGTAGTTGGTTGTGACTTGAGTTTAAATCCTGGCAGAAACATTTTTAAAAATGAGGTTGAATAGGACTTAAATACTCAGGATATTCCCACGCATACTGACAATGCTTTGGGATACCCTCTTCATGTTTATAGCACTAATTGCATATATGGACACACCCATATATGACATTAGAGCAGGGACTATCAGAAGCACTGACTCTATATATGGACATAGAGCAGGGACTCGTAAGGCAGGAACAGTAACACTGCTTATGTCGGTTCAGCAGCACTAAGGCTGGGTTCACACCTGCGCGTTCTACAGCGAGTTCCTACGCGCTGTAAAACGCTCAACAGGCAAGAACCAATGATTCCCTATGGGCATGGTTCTCACCTGAGCGTTTTACAGCACGTACGAACGCGCTGTAAAAAGCCCTACGCCCCAAGAAGTACAGGAGCTTCCTTGGGGCGTAATGTCGCGCGTTCCTGCACATAAACCTCCGGGAACGCGCGACAATGGGCGTTTGCTTGTTCCTGAGCTGCGTATGTAAACACCCGATCAATTTGTGCATACAGAGCGCATACAGAGTACGCTCAGGTGTGAACCCAGCGTTAAGCAAGGGGCCCCTTAAAGGATCAGGGCCCTGGGCAATTGTCCAGTTTGCCCCCCCCCAATGCCGGCCCTGGGTACAGGTATTAGGGAGTCTATGCGGGTAAACAAATGGCATAATGAGGCAATAAAACTATAACATATGCATTGAAGCTGCTGATCTACAGCATCAAGACAGCAGCAGCTTCAAGAGTCCACCCCCCCGCCCCCCCCCCCCCCCGTCCCCTTCCAACTTACAGGCTGTCTGCATCTCTTCACTGCTCCTGCCACTGCGGTCTCACTCTCTTCAAAAAGAACGTCATGCTGGGAAGAATGAGAAAGAGAAGAGGGGGCATTTCTGAGAAGCTCTGCAGCATGGGAGCTTATAAGCTGTGAGTTTCCTTCATTACTGGTCAGCAGCAGCTGGCCTCTGCATCTTGCATGAAATTGGCCATCATGCTACTGCTCCCAGGCCCCCAAGCAGTGACTTCCCCTTCTCCCCCTATAGCTGTGATGGCTAATAGTGTTGATTGCGAATATTCTAATCGCAAATTTTTAGCGCAAATATTGGCACTTTGAGAATTCACGAATATCTGGAATATAGTGCTATATTTTCATAATTGCGAATATTCTAGATTTTTTTCATCAGTACCCTCACTGCTTTTTGCTTGTGGGCCAATGAGAAGGCTACAATATCTTTGACTTTAGGAGTAGTGTTGATCACAAATTTTCGTATCGCAAAATTTTATTCCATATTTTCCAAGAAAATAATGACTGGAAATCTCAAATTTGCAAATATATGACTAATATTTGCCCAAATATTCGTGAAATATTGTAAATTTGAATATTGCCCCTGCAGATCATTACTGATGGATAACGTACGGCATTCCAGCTGTGGTAAAATTGCAATTTCCAAGAAGCACACTTGCTTGGCTGTTCTGAAAACTCCATAGAAATGAATGGAGCATGCTGGGAATCGTAGTTTTACCACAGCTGGAGTGCCAGAGGTTAGCCATCACTACCCTATAGCTATGGCCCTGTTCTGGATAAACTTGCAGGATAACAGTCTGAACTGGATGGACATATGTCTATTTTCAGCCTTACTATGTTACTATGTAAGTGGTTTTTATATGGCAGTGTTGCCTTGTTGCCATATGGTGCTATCTCTTGATTATATAGGCTGTAATCATGGGGACTCTGGTATAGATGTAAACCTTCTTGTTTTCGAGTGACAAATGATAACACAAGATATTACATGATAACTTTCTTGCCAAAAACTGATAACTTTCTATTCATTTTTCACCCGCACTTGCTTTTGTAAGTGCCTTATATAGTGGGTAGTATTCCGTTGACAAGGTACACATGCTATTAGAGTTGAACTGGGAAAAACTGAAAAAACTACTTATCGTGTATTAAATGAGCTGTTAGAGCAGTTGCCATAGAAGTAGCCTCACTATGAGACTGAGTGGGCACAGGAGAACACAAACAAGAGGGACTGATTACTGCATATAATGCTGCAGAAAATGCTGTAATAGACCCAATTCATTGCATGGAAGGAATATGTGATGTATTTTTATCTCCGGATACTATTTCCATACTTAGTAGAGCATCTTGCATCATTGTCTATATCGATAAAGGGGACCCAGAGAAGCTACTAGCCGTACAATCATTTCTTAAAAGAAACCAGTCATCGCCTTTATGCTGCCCATGCTAACGGCAGCATAAAGCATAGACCGGTGAGATGATTTCAGAGGTCTATCATTTATAAGTTAAAAGTAAGTGGTTGACGAGAACCAACATCACAATCATTGCAGACTGGGCCTGGAAAAGAGTCACGGCCGCCTGAGAAGAGTCCTGGTTATTCATGAAGTCCTGCTCTCCCTGCCCACCTGCTTCTACCTAGTTTTCTCCCTTTCTCTCTAGGAGAGAACTGCCAGTCATCAGCAGGTGGGTGAGTGCAGGAGATGATGAATAACCAGGACTCTTCTCAGGTAGATTTGTTACTTTTTTAAGGCCTGGGCTGCAATGATTATGAGGCTGGTTCTCAGCAACCACTTACTTTTAGCTCCTGAGTGACACACCGCTGAAATCAGCATTTCTGTCACTACTTTATGCTGCGCCCACAGTGAGGTCAGTATAAGGTTCATGACAGGCTCCCTTTAAGGAACAAATAAAGTATTAGGTGGATGCAGAAGAATCGTTGTTTTACATTTCTCAAAAGTGAACCTGGGAACACAGTAAAAAATGAATGTTTAATGTTATTGCTGATTGATGTAAGTATTGACTTATTTTAGCTGTTTGTCGGCTGTTCAATGGTAAGGGTACTTTCACACTAGCGTTTTTGTTTTCCGGTATTGAGTTTCGTCACAGGAGCTCAATACTGGAAAAAAAGGGATCAGTTTTATCCGTTCAGGATGCATCATTCAGTCCCTCTTACTACGTTTGTTGGACAGAGAAAATACCGCAGCATGCTGCAGTTTTCTCTCCGGCCAAAAATACTGAACACTTGCGGGAATGTCGGCATTAATTTACATTGAAGTGTATTAATGCCGTATCCGGCATTAAGTGTTCCGGCAAAACGGATCCGGCTTTCCGGTCTGCACATGCACAGACCTTTAAAATTGCTAAATAAAACTAATACCGGATCCGTTTTTCCGGATGACACCAGAGAGACGCATCCGGTATTTCAAAACATTTGTCAGACGGATCTGCATTTGGATCCGTCTGACAAATGTCATCAGTTTGCGTCCGGAATGCCTGAATCCTCTGGCACAAGTGTGAAAGTACCCTTACAGTCAGCATGAAGGCAACTTGCTTTACTGTTGCTTTAATTACAGTTGCTGTATCTAAGTGCCGCAGATTGCAGAAATCATTGGGTATGAACGTGGCTGCTTGTGGAGTTAAATTTTCTGTTAGATCTCATCAAACATTACAAGGTTCTATTAGAGTAATACAAAAATGGTCATGTGACTAGATATTGCTTTTACATAGTTGTTATGGTGCCTCATTGTGTTCTTTTTCATTGCCTCTCAGATTGTTTATCTGCTGTGTGCCCGTAGTTACCCATACTCAGTTTCAGAGAAGGGTTATCGGAAAAATACAGCTTTAGGGCTTGTTCGTGCGAATGTATGTGTTCCGTTCAGTGCATTGGCGCTGCAATTTGCAGTCCGCAATGCACGGAGAATGTTCTCCGTGCTTCATACTACTGGATGTGCCTCAAGTTGTATTTGCACTGTTGGACTGTTATACGTTTACTTCTGGCCTGATTCTTCAATCTACATATTCATTACACCAAACCCCAGGGAGCGATGGCTTGAGGGAGTACACTGTGACACAACATGTTATCAGGGCCACTACCACTCCCATCCTCTGCACTGGCTCCCCAGGGGCACACTGCATATGGATTGTAAAATTCTCAAAATGTTAATTTATTTCATGGATTTTCACCGAAGATTCACCAAGCCTTTCTAAATGAAGGGTGAAATCTGCTGCCAATTGTCAGCAAAATCTTGCGTTTGCAGAGGATTTGAGCCTTATTTCACCCCATGTGTGGGCAGTGGCGTACAGATGGAAGTGCTCATTGCTGGAGCGCCGGGAGCTGGGGTCCTGTCACTCACCACTCAGCTATCTGCGCTCCTATTCATCAGGCCTGCACACTGAATGGTGAAGTAGGAAGACTTCTCCCTGCTCCACCGTTCAACCTGAAGACACAGATAGCATTGCCGGACTGTGTGGGAGGAGCCTGAAGCCTGGGAATCTGTCTAAGCTCTACCTACATAGTGCTGCAGCGCCATCTGTGTCTAGTTTGTGTGTTTTTTTGTTTCTTTTTTTTTAACACAGAGGTGGAATCGAGGGCATTACTGCTATAAAGGGGTCAAAGAGGGAATTACTACTATAAAGGGGCCAAAGAGGGCATTACTACTTTAAAGGGGGCACAGAGGGCGTTAGTACTATGAAGGGGGCACAAAGGGCATTACTGTTATAAAGGGGGCACAGAGGGCATTATTATTATTATAAAGGGGGCACAGAGGACATTACTGTTATAAAGGGGGCACAGAGGACATTACTGTTATAAAGGGGCAGAGAACGCATTACTGTTATAAAGGGGGCACAGAGGGCATTACTACTACAAAGGGGCAAAGAGAGCATTATTACTGCAAAGGGGCACAGAGGGTATTACTAATATTAAGGGGACACAATGGGCATTTCTTCTATGGAGAGGTCACAATGGGCATTACTACTGTGGAGGGGCCACAATGGGCATTATTGCTAGGAAGAGGCACAATGGGCATAATTACTATGAAGGGGGCACAATGGGCATTACTACTGTGAAAGGGGCACAATGGACATTACTACTGTGAAAGGGGCACAATGGGCATTACTACTGTGAAAGGGTCACAATAGGCATTACTACTATGAAGGGGGCACAGAGAGGGTGCTACTATTATGAAGGGGGCACAATGGGCATTATTGCTATGAAGGGGGAACAATAGGCATTATTGCTATGAAGGGGGCACAATGGGCATTATTGCTATGAAGGGGCACAATGGGAATTATTACTATGAAGGGGGCACCACAGGCATAACTATTTTAAAGGGGGCACAGAGGGCATTATTATAAAAGGGGGCACAGAGGACATTACTACTATAAAGGTGGCACAGAGGGCATTACTACTATTAAGAGGGCACAATGGGCATTATTTCTATGAAGGGGCACAATGAGCATTGCTACTGTGAAGGGGGCACAATGGGCATTTCTGCTGTGAAAGAGGCACAATGGGCATTACTACTATAAAGGGGGCACAGAGAGGGCGTTACTATTATGAAGGGGGTGCAATCAGCATTATTGCTATAAAGGGGCACAATGGGCGTTACTACTGTGGCGGGGCACAAAGGGCTTTACTACTGTGGAGGGGCACAGATAGGACATTGCTACTGTGAAAGGCGCACACAGAGAGGGCATAACTACTGTGAGGGGGCACAAAGAGGGCATAATGTGGGTATAACTATAGTGAAAGTTGTACTGCGAGGGCATAAATATTGTGAGGGGGCACAGAGTGGGCATAACTACCAAGAGGGGGCACATATGTGGATAGAATTACTATGAAGGTTGTACAATGAAGGCAATACTATTGATGGCAAGGTGGGGGGCCAGAGAAAGGACCCGCTCCAGGGGCCAAACACCTTAGGCACGCCACTGTGCATGGGTATCCTGAGGGTATGGACACACAATCAGGTTTTTGCATGCAGTTTTGGTAAGCAGCAGTGAATTTAAAATAGAGGAGACATCATATCTGTCCTTTATATTTTCTCTCCTTTCAAGATCCACTCTTGATTTTGGCTTTCAAAACTGCATGCAGAAACCTGACCATGGTCGTACCATAAGGGTACATTTCAGAAGTTTCAGTGATTTGTTTGTAGAGATTTCTGTAATTGAAAAATGTGTTTCCATTCATCAGTTCTCATACATATGAATGAATGTGTTTCTGTGCTATGTACTTGGAATTCTGCTAGTTCTATTCAGATGAATTAGGCAGCAGCAAACATTTCTGAAACAAATCTAGGTGTGTATGTAAGCACTCTTATTAGACATACAGTGACTAAAAATGCCCCTGTATTTGGAGCCTTCATAAAGCACTCTTCACTGTAGTTCATACAAAACGTACAACACAGCCATGCATGCAGTGTGCAGATTTTGATTTGTATAATATGCACTGCTTTATGCTATGTACTGGCAGGCACATATTTCACTGCTCCTGCCTGTGCCCTCCACTGAAACCTGTGCTATAAAACATTAGTGTTGGATACACTGTACCAATGTGTTCTACCAGGCTTTAGCACAGGCAGGAGCTATGCATGGGCTCCTAACTGCCCTTATTTGGCACCACTAAAGCCTGCCATAGTACATTTGTGCAGGCCACTACACAGTGATGTTCTATAGCAGAGGTTTCAGTGGAGGGCACAGGCAGGAGCAGTAATATGTGCGCCTGCCAGTACAGCAAATCCACTCGCTGAGGACACAAAAGAACTGGGAACGCTACTAAAACTGGCAGTAGATAACCACGCATTGACTAGAAAAGAAAGGGAATTTTTCACCATCGACCATCCGACCACAGCAATTTTCTACCATTTACCAAAGGTTCACAAAAACATTGAAAATCCACCGGGAAGACCTATTATATCAGGTATCAACTCTCTCATGAGTAATCTCTCACATTACTTTGATCTTTTTTTACAGAAACATGTTACCAACCTCCGTTCCCACCTCAGAGATTCCGCCCAACTCATACCCCTTTTAAAAGACATCAAATGGGATCCAACGTACCGCTGGTTAACACTTGACGTGGCATCTTTGTACTCTAACATTCCACATGAAGCAGGTATCATCACATCCAAACATTACCTGGAAACAGACAACCAACTTTCCCCAGAACACAAAACATTAATTACAGGTGCTATTCGGTTTATTTTAAAGCACAATATATTCACATTTGAAAACTGCCTGTACAGACAGCAGAAGGGTACCGCAATGGGGACACGTTTCGCGCTGAGTTATGCAAACCTTTTATATGGGACACTTCGAGGAACAATCAATATACAATACCCATAAATGCAATGACATGATCGTGTTTTAAAAATGGTATATCGACGATCTTATCATCATCTGGGGGGGTAGCAACAAGGAGGCAGAAGCATTCATTTCATACCTCAACACTAACACCTTGAATCTGACCTTCACGGCTAACATCTATACCACCTCAATCGAATTTTTGGATCTACTCCTATTCCCCTGCAATGAAACCATCCAAACAAAAACTTTTTTCAAAAAAGTGGACGGAAACAACTATCTCGATTATAGAAGCACACACTATAGAAAATGGAAAAATAATATACCCTATAGCCAGTTCAAACGTATAAGGAGAAACTGTTCCACTAAAGACGACTTCACCACACAAAGCCAAACCTTACGCAGTAGATTTCTAAAAAAAGGATATCCAAGTAGGATTATCGAGAATGCCTACTCCAGGGCAAGCGTTTTAAGCCAAGAAGAGTGCCTGGTGACCAAAACCAAACCAAGGGAAACAGAAAACTCTAATCAATATAACACATCACTAATTAACACCTATAATTCCAACCACGAAATCCTGAGAGGAATCCTGACTAAACATTGGCACATTTTAACCAATGACCCGTACCTTAAACCTAATTTACCACAAAAAACGGAAATTACGTTTAGAAAGGCGAAGTCGCTGAAGAACATTCTGGCCCCGAGTAAACTAAAAAAGAAGAAAGCAGCCTTTATCAGTAAGATCAGTGGGCTTCCTGGTCCTGTGGGCAGCTTTAGGTGAGGCCATACTTTATGTAAGTGCAGCACCAATATTTCCAACAAGACCGGAACCCAGGAGTAACAACACTGGAGAGGAATTTCACATCCAAAGTTTCATTAACTGCTCCACATCTTATGTGATATACCTCTTGGAATGTGAATGTGGTTTGCAGTATGTCAGCCGGACTATCCAGGCCTTAAGGGAGCGCACCAACAAACACCAGTCAAACATCACTAAGGGCTACCTGAAACACAGCGTCTCCAGACACTAACTGGCCACCCACAACCTGTATCCCTCAAAGTTGTCCATAACTCCTATAGAACACATTGAGGCCCATTGTCCGGATAGATACAGGACCCTCCAAAGACGCGAAATGTTTTGGATATTCAAACTTCACACACTCTAACCGAATGGACTCAACGAAAGTATCTCTTGCTCATGCATTTCACAGTTTTTTTTTCCAATCTGTACAGTTGTTCGCATACTCCTCTCCGACAAGCATCCCCGTCACCATGGGAATGCCTGTGGGTTCGAAAATACCATCGGATCTGAGTTTTTCCTGAGATCGTGAAAATTTAGATCCGATGGTATATTCTAACGTACAGGCGTTCCCATGGTGACGGGGACGCTTATTGGGGAGGAGTATGCCAAAGTGGAATAACAGAACACATTGAAAAAAAAAAAGACGAATATTCTAAATAACGAATATATTCGCTATATTGCTATAACTTATTTTTTTTTGAATATTCGTCATATTCGTCATATTCTAAAACAAGAATATATAGCAATATAGCGAATATTCGTAAAATGCACATATAGACTGGAATTTGGCTAATATAGTGCTTTAGTATTTTTTTTTACAGTGTACATTTTTTCCAAATCTGAAGTTCAGAAGAGACAAAAAAATTTGACTATAAAAAAAAAGATTATAGCTCTATATTAGCTAAATTAAAGACTATTTGTGTATTTTACAAATATTCGCTATATATCTATAACTTAGTTTTTTAGAATATTCGTAATATTCTAAAAAACGAAGTTATAGCAATATAGCGAATATTCGTAAAATACACATCGACTGCAATTTAGCTAATATAGTGCTGTAGTATTTTTTTAAGTGTAAATGTTTTCAAAATCTGAAGTTCAGATGAGACAAAAAAATTAGACTATAAAAAAAAGATTATAGCACTATATTAGCTAAAAAGCAGTCTATATGTGTATTTTACGAATATTCGCTATATTGCTATAACTTTGTTTTTAGAATATTACGAATATTTTAATAAACAAAGTTATAGTAATATAGCGAATATTCGTAAAATACACATATTAGCTATAGCCATAGCCAACCAATAGGAAAGTTGCCTTATACAGTTAAAATCGCAATACTCGAATAATTAAATCACATATTATTTGCGAAATATTCGATTTTGACGAATATAAGATGAATATTTCGCGAAATAGAATATGGCACCTTCAGCTCATCACTAATCACAAGTCGTTCAAGTCAGGTGAACTTCTGTAAGATTGTGCGTATGTTTCAATCAGGTAAGCTGTCATGACATCACACGTGTTTCAGTAAAGTAGGCTGCTGTAACATCACAACATGTTCAATCAAGTAAGCTATTGTGCCAAAAACGGTGTGTTCCTGAGGTAAGCTGTATGACATAGTGGGTTTTGATCAAGGACTTTGCTGTAAAATCTCAACAGTTCTGCTGAATTCTTATCAGTTTGATATAAATTCAGCTTAAAGGAGTTCTCTGGGAATGATTTAACATGGTGGCCAGCAACCTTTCTTAGAATATGAGGACTGGTTGCCTCAACTTGCAGTCGCCTGGGGGTGAGGGGGTGGGACCTCACTACACACTGCTCTGGCACCTGCATATACTACATATTTGTGAGTGTTCCTGTCAGGCTGATCAGCCATGATGGCATATTATAGGCAGGATTGCATCATTACCATTTATTGCAAAGCAGTGTAGTGGGTAGTGAGGCCCCCTCATCCACCTAGGCAGCACTGCAAGTGGTGGCAACCTGTTCTGCTCACATTCTAGGACAGGTTGCTGGCAGCCATTTTAAATTTTAAAGCTTTTATAAGTGTAGCTATAAAGGATAGAGACTGAGCCATCAAGAAGCTTTTCAGAATTCATTGTGAAGAAGAAACCACAGCCTAAGGGCTCATTTAGACAACCGTATGAATGGGTCTGCATCTGTTCGAAAATTTTGCAGAACAGATGTGGCACATTCATTTCAATGGGTCCTCAAAAAATGTGGATAGCACACCGTTGTTCCGCAAAAACATAGAGCATGTCTTTTTCTTGTTCACAATCGTGGACAAGAATAGGCATTTCTATATAGGGCTGCCCATTTTTCTCCGCAATTTGCAGACCGCAAAACATGGAGCAGCCGTGTGATATCGCTCTAAACTGTATGGAAAAAGATGTTGTATATTGAGGATAAATTATTAAACATTTGTAATAAAAGCCTGTTGGAAATTTATTTATTTTTCGACCAAATTAAGTGCAATGCAATAAAAAAAAATTCTAATGAAATTTGTTCCAATTTAGTTTTTAGATTATTATATATTATATTGTATTGTATATCATACTTTGCTTTCTATACAGTTCAGAATAAAAAAAAAACTGTCCACTTTCAGACACATCCAGTATTTATAATTATTTGAGAAAAGCATTAAAATGATTGCAGACTAATTTTGATCAACAAAGAACTACATATGGACATCTTCAATTCTCTGTTAGGGCAGTAGACATCATGTTCCAGTTGGTCTGACCAAGCACTGGCAGCTTTTCCATTTTTCTGTATTTGCTATCAACAACCAATTACTGAGAACAGAATGAAATACATCCTTTGGCAAGTTAAAGTACATTTGATCCATTACTACATACTGACATTTAATTTCCAGTCAACAAATTGATAACTATGATAATTCTAATTACTCTTACTTTTGCATCCAAAAAAATTATCATTTATAAAACATTCTGTTTAAGTCAGGAATCAAATGTGTATTATAAAAAATACCTATTCCTCTTCATGTCAGCATCTTAAGTAATAACTTTTCCCATTTAATCTAGGTCTACACGACGACATTTGTTGCGCAACATTTTGTTGCAACAATTTTTATAGTGATAGTCTATGGTGTTGCACTGCGACATACTGCGATGTGACAGTCGCAAAAATCCATTCGAGATGGATTTTTCTGCGACTATCGCGTCGCAGCCACAGCATGTCACATTGTGACACCATAGACTATCATTATAAAAAATGTTGCGCGAAATTGATGCAACAAAATGTCTGGTGACAAATGTTGCAGTGTAGTTGTGCCCTATATGTCGCGTGACTTATTGTCGTGTAGACCTAGCCTTAGAGTACCTCCGCATGGAAAGTAAAATATTGCGGGAAGAGTTATCTGCAGATTTGTGGCACTGCATGAATGATGCCTCATTCACAAATCCATATGTGTGATGATTTCCCTGTCAAGTGTCTGTTTTTTGCCCTCTGTGTATCATCTGTATTCTATGTGCAATGCTTGGCTGAAAAAAGGGGTTTCCTGAGAATCTCCTACCAATGGTCAGTGAAAATGGTGTCGGCATGTATGGTCTGTCTACATCATGGATCAAAGTTGTGCATAGCCCACAGTCAGTGAAAAAACTAGTTTGTGTGAATAAGCATATTAAAATCAATTATTATGTGTGCTGTCGTGGAGAAACCACCCCAAAGGAATAATATGGGGCATTTTAGGGTAAATAAAATGGTCAGGTTTCTACATGAAGTTTTGAAAGCCAAAATCAGGAGTGAATCTTAAAAGGAGAGAAAATATAAGGGTCAGATATGATGTCTCTCTTTATGCAGTTTTGGAATCTGAAACCAAGAGTGAATTAAAAAAAGAGATATCATATCTGACCTTTATATTTCCTTTTAAGATCTACTAAGGAATTATATATATTCTAAGTGTCCATATACGTGAATACTTATCCTAAAGTGGACCCTTTTAAAATTCGCTTTTATTGATTTAATTTAAAAAAGCATAAGTATAAACACCCATTGATAACTGGATGCCCAAAACAAATAATAGGACAAGGTGTTGTCCAGCTATCACCGTGAATTGGTGCAAAAAACTATTAATTTAGATAGATACGTAACAAATTCCTGTGGCGTTATTGACTTTTTAGGCTTGTGGTTGGGTAGAGGGTAAAACACCTCTGCCCAAGGCATATGGATCTGGGTATTCGGGATAGTTCTTTCCCTGTACCCGCCCTATGATAATCCTCTGCCCAAGGATGAACCCTAATGGTGGGATCACCCTGTCCCCGTGCCTTCCCTGTCTGGCCCTGTACAACCCTGTACAGTGGGAATTTGTTACCAATGATGTTTTGAGAATTTTATATTTTTATACCCCGACGCGTTTCCTCACTTCTGGTTCGTCAGGGGGTCGTTATAAGATACAAATTATAATTAACATCATGCAAGATAAAGTAGATATTAGATAATGTATAGTTACTGTGTCCTGCTTGATGCCATATTCGGGCAGTCCATTATGGAGGAACCGTGGATTCCCCAGTGGAGGGAGAGTCACATATATGCGTCCTCCTGTCGCTTAGACTGCCGCCTGCCCCATCGGAAACGGCAGGCGGCAGTCTAAGCGACAGGAGGACGCATATATGTGACTTTCCCTCCACTGGGGAATCCACGGTTCCTCCATAATGGACTGCCCGAATATGGCATCAAGCAGGACACAGTAACTATACATTATCTAATATCTACTTTATCTTGCATGATGTTAATTATAATTTGTATCTTATAACGACCCCCTGACGAACCAGAAGTGAGGAAACGCATCGGGGTATAAAAATATAAAATTCTCAAAATATCATTGGTAACAAATTCCCACTGTACAGGGTTGTACAGGGCCAGACAGGGAAGGCACGGGGACAGGGTGATCCCACCATTAGGGTTCATCCCTGGGCAGAGGATTATCATAGGGTGGGTACAGGGAAAGAACTATCCCGAATACCCAGATCCATATGCCTTGGGCAGAGGTGTTTTACCCTCTACCCAACCACAAGCCTAAAAAGTCAATAACGCCACAGGAATTTGTTACGTATCTATCTAAATTAATAGTTTTTTGCACCAATTCACGGTGATAGCTGGACAACACCTTGTCCTATTATTTGTTTTGGGCATCCAGTTATCAATGGGTGTTTATACTTATGCTTTTTTAAATTAAATCAATAAAAGCGAATTTTAAAAGGTTCCCTTTTAAGATCTACTCCTTATTTTGGCTTTCAAAACTTTATGCAGAAACCTGACCGTGTAGCTGTACCCTTAGGCCTCCTACACACAAACGATATGGATTAGGTCCTGATGCGTTCAGAAAAACTCGCACCATTTCGCAAGCAAGTTCTGTCAGTTTTGTCTGCTATTGCGTTCAGTTGTTCAGTGTTTATCACGTGGGTGAAATGCGCATTGATAGAAAACTGAAGGTTTACAAGCAACATCTCTTAGCAACCATCAGTGAAAAACGCATTGCATCCCCACTTGCTTGCTTGCTTTTCACGCAACCCCATTCACTTCTATGGGGCCAGGACTGCGTGAAAAACTCAGA
Source organism: Bufo gargarizans (assembly GCF_014858855.1). Lineage (NCBI taxonomy): Eukaryota > Metazoa > Chordata > Amphibia > Anura > Bufonidae > Bufo > Bufo gargarizans. The sequence goes on from NC_058083.1 coordinate 335,329,279, forward strand.
ATATAGAACATTCTGCGATTATTAAGCAACTCACACGTGATGCGTGAAAAATAATGCTCATGTACACAGACCCATTAAAATGAATGGGTCCGGATTCAGTGCAGGTGTAATGAGTTTGCATCACGCATTACACCCGCTCGGAAAACTCATTCGTCTGAAAGGGGCCTTAGAGTACCTGCTTATGGTACAGATTAGCCATGGATTAAGAGAATAGGTCATCAGTATTTGAATCTTGGAAAACCCCTTTAATGCTGCCTGTCCCTGTGCCCCAATAAAATATGAATGCTGGTACTAGTATGCTGTAGCCTATACCAGCATAGTCTAAGGTTAGTTTTACACTAGCATTACTAGTTCATGTAAGCTGTTTCGGCAGAGAATAGCCTGCCGGAGCTCCCTGGATATGTTCGCTGGTTAGTGGACAGGCATTGGATAGGTTGTTCTCTGCCTGAACAGCCTGCTATAGCTATTAACGTTAATGTGAAAGAAGCCTTAACCCCTTCAGGACACAGCCATTTTTCACCTTACTGACCAGGCCACTTTTTGCAAATCTGACATGTGTCACTTTATGTCATGATAACTTTAAAACGCTTTTACTTATCCAGGCGATTCTGAGATTGTTTTCACGTCACATGTTGTACTTCATTACAGTGGTAAAATTTAGTCAAAATATTTCATTTTTATTTCAAAAAAAATAAAAAATGTACCAATTTTCTAAAATTACATTTCTCTGCTTTTAAAACAGATAGTGGTACCTTCTAAAATTGTTATTACTTTACATTTCCGATATGTCTACTTCATGTTTGAATCATTTTGTAAATTAAATTGTCTTTTTTTGGGGGGATCATTAGAAGGCTTAGAAGTTTAAAGCAAATCTTGAAATTTTTCAGTAAATTTCCAAAACCCACTTTTTAAGGACCAGTTCAGTTATGAAGCAACTTTGTGAGGCTTACATAAAAGAAACTGTGACGCAGCAGGGAGGGATGAATAAGCCCTACCAAACCCTCCTTCAGGAACACCCACCGTGCAGCCCTTGGCCAGAGATTGGCTGGGCCAACCCCCCTTACCCTCCCACAAAATGGGACATAAAAGTCTGTGTGCAATGGGAGAGGTGAGCTTTTTGCCCTGTGGTCACATCGCCGATCGGCTGTCCGTTGGAACGTAAGTTTTGTGCCTGGATTTTGCATAGGCAAAATCCAAGATAGTAATTTCTCTTTTTATCCCCGTTTATTTTCCACATGCTTCCCAGCTTGCTATTGTAATCTTTTTCTGTACATTTTTGTATGCATTGTTTGTTTTACTTCTGTGTTACTATTTTCATATCTTTTCAATTGTCTCTCTCTTATCACTTTAAGCCACACTGCAACAAAGTACTGTACGCCTTGAAGATACCTACCTGTTTTATAGTAGACTGATATTAGAGACATAACTGTTTTATGACTCGAGTGGTGTTAGCTAGTAGCGTGGTAGTGGGGCTGATCTGTGAGTGGTCCGAACCCCTACCCCTACAATTATAGAGTCATTAATTCACGAACGTGGTGGCAGCAGAAAATAAGGGGGGTCCAGGATTGACTGTTTGGGTAATTCTGAATCTCCCCCCGTCACGGTCCACCCTCGGTTTGGCTTTTCTCCATGCTGGGGCCCAATTTTAGAAACTACACCCCTGCAGGTATTCAAAACGGATTTTACAAACTTTGTTAACCCTTTAGGTGTTCCATAAGAATTAAAGGAAAATGTAGTTGACATTTCAGAATTTAATTTTTTGGCAAATTTTCCATTTTAATCCATTTTTTCCAGTAGCAAAGCAAGGGTAACAGCCAAGCAAAACTCAATATTTATTAGCCTGATTCTGTAGTTTACAGAAACACCCCATTTGTGATCGTAAACTGCTGTATGGGCACATATTTTTATAGAGCAGGTTGTTACGGATGTGGCAATACCTAATATGTATACTTTTTTTATTTATTTAAGTTTTACACAATAATATCACAAAAAATAATAATAATCCTGTTTTAGTGTCTCCATAGTCTGAGAGCCATAGTTTTTATTATTTTTGGGTGATTGTCTTAGGCAGAGTCTAATTTTTGTGTGGAATAAGATGACGGTTTGGTTGGCACTATTTTTGGGTGCATATGACTTTTTGATTGCTTGCAATTACACTTTTTCTGATGTAAGGTGACAAAAAATTGCTCTTTTTAAACAGTTTTTATCATTATTTTTACAGTGTTCATCTGAGGGGTTAGGTCATGTGGTATTTTTATAGAGCAGATTGTTACAGACGCGGTGATACCTAATATGTGAACTTTTTTGTTTTAGTGTCTCCATATTTTTATTTATTTTTTGGGCGATTGTCTAAGATAGGAACTAAGTTTTTGCGGGATGAGGTGGCTGGTACTATTAGTGATGTAAGGTGACAAAAAAATGGTTATTTATTTGATTTTTTTTTACGGTGTTCATCTGAGGGGTTAAGTCATGTGATATTTTTATAGAGCCGGTCAATACGGATGCAGCGATACCTAATATGTCTACGTTTCTTATTTTCCCTATTTTAAAAATATATATTTTACTTTCTTATGGGGAAAAGGCCGATCCCTGTTTCAATTAAGTATAATACATTATGTGTTGTACACAGTAATGTACACAATATGTATACAGTAAGACGCTGACAGTTGCCTAGGAGACCCAGCCTGTGGAAGTCATCGGGGCTGCCATGGCAACCATCTGCCCCCTGTCAGAGCAGAGCGGGGGGCCGATGGAATCAGAGGGAGCCCCCTTCCACTGTAAACCCCACATGTGCTGCGGTCAGCGCTGACCGTGGCATGTGAAAGGGTTAATCTGCCGGCATCACCGCATACAGCGATGCCGGTGGATGTAGCAGGGGCCCGGCTATCAGCCAGGCTAGTTTTAGACAAAATGTGGCCCTGGGCAAAATCAAAAGTGGAGCCCCAAATCTTGTTGTAATGTGCTAAAAACACAGTCCGGCACCTGACACCCCCGCCGATCAGCTGTTTGAGCAGATGGCGTGTGCTGTTTACTGCTGCTGTCCCATAGACATACAGCGGTGAGCAGGAAGAGAGAAGGGAGACGACACATGCACACGCCGTCTCCTCAAACAGCTGATCGGCAGGGGTGCCGGGTGTCCCTACAGTAGGAATAATATAAGCATAAGGCCACTTTCACAGGAGCGAGTTTTCTGTGCGGGTGCAATGCGTGACGTGAACGTATAGCACCTGCACTGAGTCCTGACCCATTCATTTCAATGGGTTGGTCTACATAAGCATTTTTTTTCACACATTAGGTCTGTGTTGCGTGAAAAACGCAGCATGTTCTATGATCTGCGTTTTTCACGCAGCCCTGGCCCCATAGAAGTGAATGAGGCTTCAGTGAAAAACGCATTGCATCCGAAACAAGTGTGATGCTTTTTTCACTGATGTTTGCTAGGAGATGTTGTTTGTAAACCTTCAGTTTTTTATCACGCGCGTAAAAAAACTCGTTGCACTCGCACGGAAAACACTGAACAACTGAACGCAATTGCAGAAAAACTGACTGAACTTGCTTGCAAAATGATCCGAGTTTCACTGACCGCACCCTGAACGCATCCAGACCTAATCTGTCATGCTTATGTGAAAGGGGCCTAATGCTTCCAGTGTCTCTAATGTCCCCTTGTAGTGCCTCCCACTAGTTCCATACAATGCTCCCCCCCATAGTGACAGTATATATATATAAAGTTTCCCCGTATTGTCTGTATATAATGCTCCTCCATTCCTCCCCAGAAGTGCCAGGTATATATAATGAGTGATCTGCCTGCCAGATCGGTCCAAAGGTATGCCAACTGATGGCATTTGTAAGACGGATCAGGATCCTGATCCGTCTTACAAATGCATTGAAAGGCTGGATCCGTCTTTCCGGTGTCATCCGGAAATACGTATCCTGCATTTATTTTTTTCACCTTTTCTTTTCTACTTCATTTAGAAGGACGGACCAGGCATTCTGGTATTTTGAATGCCTGATCCGGCACTAATACATTCCTATGGAAAAAAATGCTGGATCCGGCATTCAGGCAAGTGTTACTTTTTTTGGCGGGAGATAAAACCTTAGCATCCTGCAGTATTATCTCCATCCTGAAAAGGCAAAAAGACTGAACTGAAGACATTCTGATGCATCCTAAATAGATTGGTCTCCATTTAGAATGCATTAGGATAAAACTGATCAGTTCTTTTCCGGTATAGAGCCCCTAGGACGGAACTCTATGCCAGAAAAACGCTAGTGTGAAAATACCCTTACATAATAAGCTGGACATGCTGGGAGTTTTAGTCTTCTCCTGATACCTCATCTTCTAATGTACTCTGATATTATAACAGGAGGTATAAAAGGAGAGGACTACAACTCCCAGCACTTCCCTGGCACTTACATTGAACCCTTCACTTCTTCCCATGCATCACTGGTCTTCTTCATTACTTTACTACACTGCTTAGCTCCTCCTCCTGTACTGATCACATGATGAGGTCATCGCAGTTCCTTCACCCCCCTCTTCTCTGCTGAGCTCCGCCTCCTTTTACGTGACATCATGAAAGGTCCTACAGCTCCAGTAGAAGTGTGCTGCTGGTGTCCGGAGCTGTCAGTTTGCAGAGCAGCACTGTGGTAATGATTTGTGTTATGTGTACAGGGAGGGGGCTTTAGACTGTATTGTAAAGTGCAGCTTTTCAGCTGTCCGCCCGTTTGCTTCCACGGACGTTCAGCTGAACAGCAGTACTGAAGCAGGGGGCCCCTTAGACAATGGGGACCTGGGGCAATTGGCCAGTTTGCCCCTGCCTAACGCCAGCCCTGGCTATCAGTAACAGCCAGGCGCGCGCTGCGGATCGGGCGGGTTAAGCTCCTGCACCCGCCCGATCACATCACGTACATGCACATGGGAATGCAGTAAGGCACCACATTCACCCACGTACATGTACATTATATTGTGGGAAGGGGTTAATGTATACATCAACTGTACATATATAATTATATATCACAAAATATGATATTCATTTATATGTGTACAGCTGGTATTTATATTTGAGATGAAAAGTGATAAATGGGCCAATTTTCTAATGTATGGTGACACGGATAATGCTGTTATACCCTACACATCTGATTCAGAAGATGGTTAGAGTATAACAGCATGATCCATGTCACTATATAGAAGAAATTTAGTCCATTTATCACTTTACATGAGAAAATGTATATACCAGTTGTGTATCATAAAATGCTTAGGGCAAACCAACATGCTCCATATCACTATATACAAGAACATGCTTAACTTATACCAGCCATACATCTATAACTATACAGTAAATTCTGAGGTCATAACTGCATAGTCCATATCACTATATACAAAAAGATGCATAATAATAATCTTTATTTATATAGTGCCACCATATTCCACAATGCTTTATAATTTAGAGGGTTTATGTACAAATCAAAAGACATCACATAACTACAGGGTAAAAAATGACTAAAACATTAGAAATGAGAGCTCTGCCCACAAGAGCTTACTATTGGGTGTGAGGATTACTGTCAGAAGATGGCGTTCAGTTAAAAATAAGGGTTGGGGAGGGGGTTAAACAGGGAAGAGTCAGTTTATCAAACATGATCAGCCTGCCTGAAAATATGTTTTTAAGGCACATTTATAGATAAGGAAGTTGGGAATTACCTGATTGTCCAGGAAAGTGGGTTCCACAGAACAGGTTCAGCTCGAGAAAAGTGAGAGGTTTAAATTATGGAGTACGTTAGTCTTAGATCATTGGCACTACGGAGAGCGCGAGTAGGGTGGTAGACAGAGACGAGGGAGGATATGTACGGATGTGTAGCGCTATGGAGAACTTTGTGGGTAAGGGTGGAAAGTTTGAACTGTATTCTGTGGTGGATGGGCCACCAGTGAAGTGACTGGAACAGACAAGAGGCATCCTTGTAGTGGGTGGCCAGATAGATGAGCCTGGCTGCTGCATTTAGGACAGACTGAAGGGTGGAGAGTATAGTGAGGGGAAGACTGATTAGTGAGTTATAGTAGTCAAGACAAGAATGAATCAAAGCAACAAGATATACAGATTATACACTGCTTGTTTCTATGGATATTACAACCCTGCAATCCATCAGTAGTGGTCCTGCATGCACAGTATAGGAAAAAGCACTAGACTATGCTAGAGATAATTCCTATAGCATGCAAGCCTGACCACGAGTGGTGGATTGCAGAGTAGTCATAACCATGGAAACGAGCAGTGTATAATGTGATGGAAAATGCATCCAGCCAGCAAAGGAAGCAACATAGACAATCACAATACATTAGTAAGTGTAAGTGGAGCATGGTGAGAAGGCGTTTGTAATCTACCATATCAAATTCTGGAGAGAGATCCAGAAGAATCATTAGAGAATGGTTGGCATTCTTTTTTGCTGTCAGTAGATTGACACAATGGTAAGGGCAGTTTCTGTAGCGTAGAGGGGCAAAATCCAGATTGTAAAGAGTCAAGAAGAGATTTTGCAGAAATATAGATTAATAAACGAGAGTAGACGAGATGTTCCAGCAGTTTAGTGATAAAGGGGAGGTAAGTAACATGTCAGCAGTTAGCAGCACAGGTTGAGTCAAAAGATACTTTTTTCAGTAGTAGGGTTAGAATAGAGTGTTTGACAGAAGATGGACAGATACCAGAAGAGAGACAGGTTAAATATTGTAGTTAGGTGAGTGATGAAAGCCGGGCAAAGGGACTGAAGGAGGTGTGAGGGAATAGGATCACTGCTGCAGGTCGTGGGTTGAGAAGAAGAAAGAAGCCTGGAGACTTAAAAAGCCTGGGAGATTATTTCCTGCCTGCCGTTATCAATCTTATCTCTGAAGTAACCTGATGGACATGTGCACTTTAGGGATTAGAAGGGATAACTTATACCAGCTGTACATATATAATTATGTACAGAAAATACCCAGGTTATACCAGCATACTCCATATAACTACTATATACAAAATGATGTATAACTTATACCAGATCTATACAATATATATACAGTACTAGACCAAAAGTTTGGACACACCTTCTCATTCAAAGAGTTTACTTTATTTTCATGACTATGAAAATTGTAGATTCACACTGAAGGCATCAATACTATGAATTAACACATGTGGAATTATATACATAACAAAAAAGTGTGAAACAACTGAAAATATGTCATATTCTAAGTTCTTCAAAGTAGCCACCTTTCTCTTTGATTAATGCTTTGCACACTCTTGGTATTCTCTTGATGAGCTTCAAGAGGTAGTCACCTGAAATGGTTTTCACTTCACAGGTGTGCCCTGTCAGGTTCATAAAGTGGGATTTCTTGCCTTATAAATAGGGTTGGGACCATCAGTTGCGTTGTGGAGAAGTCAGGTGGATACACAGCTGATAGTCCTACTGAATAGACTGTTAGAATTTGTATTATGGCAAGAAAAAAGCAGCTAAGTAAAGAAAAATGAGTGGCCATCATTACTTTAAGAAATGAAGGTCAGTCAGTCCGAAAAATTGGGAAAGTGTCACTTTGAAAGTGTCCCCAAGTGCAGTCACAAAAACCATCAAGCACTACAAAGAAACTGGCTCACATGCGGACGCCCCAGGAAAGGAAGACCAAGAGTCACCTCTGCTGCGGAGGATAAGTTCATCAGTCACCAGCCTCAGAAATTGCAGGTTAACAGCAGCTCAGATTAGAGACCAGGTCAATGCCACACAGAGTTCTAGCAGCAAAAACATCTCTAGAACAACTGTTAAGAGGAGACTGTGTGAATCAGGCCTTCATGACAAGCAGAAGAGACTTGTTTGGGCTAAAGAACACAAGGAATGGACATTAGACCAGTGGAAATCTGTGCTTTGGTCTGATGAGTCCAAATTTGAGATCTTTGGTTCCAACCACCTTGTCTTTGTGCGACGCAGAAAAGGTGAACGGATGGACTCTACATGCCTGGTTCCCACCGTGAAGCATGGAGGAGGAGGTGTGATGGTGTGGGGGTGCTTTGCCGGTGACGCTGTTGGGGATTTATTCACAATTGAAGGCATACTGAACCAGCATGGCTACCACAGCATCTTGCAGCGGCATGCTATTCCATCTGGTTTGCGTTTAGTTGGACCATCATTTATTTTTCAACAGGACAATGACCCCAAACACCCCTCCAGGCTGTGTAAGGACTATTTTATCATGAAGGAGAGTGATGGGGTGCTGCGCCAGATGACCTGGCCTTCACAGTCACCGGACCTGACCCCTATCGAGATGGTTTGGGGTGAGCTGGACCGCAGAGTGAAGGCAAAAGGGCCAGTAAGTGCTAAGCATCTCTGGGAACTCCTTCAAGACTGTTGGAAGACCATTTCAGGTGACTACCTCTTGAAGCTCATCAAGAGAATGCCAAGAGTGTGCAAAGCAGTAATCAAAGCAAAAGGTGGCTACTTTGAAGAACCTAGAATATGACATATTTTCAATTGTTTCACACTTTTTTGTTATGTATATAATTCCACATGTGTTAATTCATAGTTTTGATGCCTTCAGTGTGAATCTACAATTTTCATAGTCATGAAAATAAAGAAAACTTTAATTGAATGAGAAGGTGTGTCCAAACTTTTGATCTGTACTGTGTATATATATATACATATATATATATATATATATATATATATATATATATATAAAATAAATACACCGCAGCACTTCCAGTAGGTGAAAATAGTGTGATCTTTTTATTTACCCATGCAATGCTTCGGTCCACTTGCTGGGACCATTTTCAAGCAATACATCTCAGTACAAAGGTCACAACATATTTGCATAAATAAGTGTCAATCTAATATTCATAGAAAAATATGCTAGAAAAAACTTGTGTATACATATAAAAACATAGTGCTGTATAATCAATATCATTCTGCACATAGACAAATACTGAAAAATTGTCCATATACTTTAGTATTTAAAAAACACCAACATTTTTCATAATAGTGATTGATCATCACCTGTGTATTCAGCAAAGAAGGAGGGCCAGGGATGGAGTTGGGCGCGCTCAGCTGTCGGTAAACTTCGCATGGTGGAATTGAAACTCGAGGATACAGCGTTCCGGAAGTCAAACTGCACATGACCGTGATGTCACTCAGAACTATCACGTGATCATGAGCAAAGAGTCACTCGGCCGATCACATGATCAGTCACATGAGCAGAATGTCGAAAGAAGATAGACAAGTAATAATAGTAAATAAGCCAATCTAAATCAGGACAATTCACCCTAAGGTAATGTAGTAGAGGATGTGCTTTCCTTCGACGCACTCTCCTCCAGTACACGTAGGTGAAAAATACACAGACAAGCATCAGCTGCTCCCTGCATGCCTCACCCACAATTGACTAACCTGTAACAGGCGATAATGTCGTAGGTGGCCGTAATAAACATAATGAAAATGAGACCATCCATAAAGCGCAGTATGTGGCAAAATCATCAAACAAATGCCTCAATGTCACAGAGTACGTCGTTAGTATCCAAGAGATCATCCATCCAACTGGTGAGCTAAGGCTCTCCATCCGATGGTCCTAAAAAAGTGAAAATTAAAAAATATATTATTAATAAAAATATATTATTAAAAAAAGAAAAAATGTTTTCAATACCTCAGCTGACAAGAACTAGCTTGGCAAGAAAACATATAAATAGCCAGGGTTTGTATTCAACATTTAACCCCTCTGCTTTAACTGTTTGCAGTTTGAAAATCCACTCAGATTCACGTTTCTTCAACATTTTAATCTGATTGCCTCCCATGCGTGGTAATGGGACATGGAGAATCGTAAACCTAAGATCACTCTCCCTGTGTCCATTATCTACAAAATGATGAGAAACCGGTAGATCTTTTCATTTTTTTCTTATAGAATAGCGATGTTGGTTTATGCGAGTTTTCAGGTCACATGTTGTTTCGCACACATAGAGTAAATTGCATGGGCACCACAAAACATAAATAACATAACATGAATCACAGGTCAAATAAAACTTCAATGTATAGGAAATCCCACTACTAGGATGTGTAAATTTCTTCCCCCTCACCATGTATTTGCAATTTACCCAGTGAAGGCACAGGTAACTGCCACATTGTTTTGGGGCCAAATATGATTGTTGTGCATTTTTGTGTGAACCAATATTATTTTTTACCAGCTTATCCTTTAAGTTACGTGCCCTTCTATATGACATTAAAGGTTTATTTGAAAATTCTATAATATTCTTGTGCCCGCTATTTAAAATGGGCCAATGTTTGTTAATGATTTTATTAATGTGAGGGCTGGCTTCACAAAAGGAGGACACATAGGGTATTCTGTTAAAGTTATCTCTCCTGATACCTTGAAACAATTGGCATCTATCCCTTTTGTCAATTCGTGTACGTTGCTGATGTAGTATAGATGTTGGATAGTGCCTCTGTCTAAAGGATTGTGTCATTTTTTCCAAAGTCCTATCTAGTATAGATGTATCGCTCACAATCCTCTTAGCTCTAATGAATTGACTATAGGGAAGTGATTGAACCATCATCAGGATGAGCACTATCATATCTGAGAATCGTGTTTCGATCAGTGGGTTTTGTATACACTTCGGTATTCAAAGTATTTCCAATGTGATTAACATTCACATCCAAAAAATGAAATAAGTCAGTAGAAAACTCCAAAGTAAATTGTATGTTGGGGATCAGGCCATTTAAAAAAGTATGGAACAATTTCAATTCAAGGACTGAACCAGTCCATATAACAAAAATATTGTCTATGTATCTCCACCACCTCAGCACATGGCTGAAGTGGTGGGGCACATAGACATATTGTTCCTCCAAGTGAGAGACGACAAGAGCCGATTCTACAACAGAGATGCCAATATCATGGTGTATTGAGGTGCACAGACTAACGATGTCAAAGGAGGCCAAAATGGCTCCCTCCGGTATCGATAAATCTGTCAGCTTCCCTAAAAAATCTGTTGTGTCTTGTATATAAGATTTGGATCTAATGACATATGTGTGCAGTATTTTGTCCAACAGAATAGACGCGTTGCTCAGCACTCTCCTGTTCCACGATCAACTGGGGTCCCCAGGGGTCCTCATGGGGCTTGGCCAGTAGTGGGACAGGTCACGCATGTGCCTATGGAGTCTTCGGTTCCGACTCCTTTCCAGGCAAACGCAGTAGTGCGTCTTCATGGTCGCCGGAGGGGAAGACTGCTGGGGTCTCGGAGGCAGATTGACCAGACTGGTTAATCTGCCTCCGAGACAGATTGACCAGACTGTCAGGTACTTAAAAGGTGAACTCCCTGGCTGGTCAGTTCCCACTGTTGTTTTGACAACCCTGGTGTATGTTGCAGTTCATATTCTCCCAGACTTACCTGGATACCTCATCTTTGCTGAACAGTTTGTCTCGTGTATGACCTTGGATCAGACCCTGGAAATCCTGATGTCTCATCCCTAAATACCACGTTACACGGACGAACACTGCGAATAAGAACTTTGGCCTGGTCTCCGGCTGTCCCCTTGGTGTTTCCCTGCACAGGTTATTATTCAGGTTGGTTATCTGTATATGCTTACTGGTTTGGACTGTGCTGCCGTTTATTTAATAAATCCTCTATTGTTTAACCTCTGTCTGGTTGCTTCAGGTTCTGCACCATTACATATATATTGTGAGGTTTCGCCCTGGTAGATAGGGTAAGCGGGTGCATTACGGAGGCAAAATACAAGTTCTTTAAGCTACTTTCACACTTGCGGCAGAGTTATCCAGCAAGCGGTTCCGTCGCCGGAACTGCCTGCTGGATCCGGCAAAACATATGCTAACTGATGGCATTTGTAAGACTGATAAGGATCCTGATCAGTCTGAAAAATGTATTGAAATGCGGGATCTGTCTTTCTGGTGTCATCTGGAAAAATAGATCAGCTTTTTTTTTTTTTTTTTTCTTCGGTCTGTGCATGTGCAGACTGGAAGGACGGATCCGGTATTCCGGTATTTTGAAGGCCGGATCCGGCACTAATACATTCCTATGGAAAAAAATGTATCCGGCATTCAGGCAAGTCTTCAGTTTTTTCGGCCGGAGATAAAACCGTTGCATGCTGCGGTTTTATCTTTTACCAGATCAGTCAAAAAGACTGAACTGAAGATATCCTGATGCATCCGGAACGGATTGCTCTCCATTCAGAATGCATGGGGATAAAACTGATCAGTTCTTTTCCAGTATAGAGCCCCTAGGACGGAACTCTATGCCAAAAAAGAAAAACGCAAGTGTGAAAGTATCCTTACTCAAAACGTCAGTTTTTATTCACTCTTGAGCTAATTGCACAAAACAGCACGTAACTTTGCAGTCTTAGTGTTAATTTACACACAATGGAAAGTTGTGCTGCTACGCAGTTAAAATCGATATAGTTTCATTTGTTGAACCATTCATATATTCTATATTTGGTCTTATGCTCCCATCTAGTGGTCGTTTTTGGTATTGCATTTGTTTTTCTGTTATATCTGTGACTCATTTATTTTCATTGCTCCACCCCTTCTTCTGTGTACCTCACTTCCTGTATCTTCATTCTTCTCCAAGCATTTGCACAAGGTACACATGTATTCTCATCTATGCTTACAAAAACATCATCTTTTGACCGCACAATACCGGAATCCATCTGTTTCTGCTGTACTCTGTTATCTGGCTTACAGAATAAAGCAACTTACACAGATAAACTCTGTGTTGGTGAGTTCAAGCTATCTCATAAGGGTTGTCCGCAGTGATTATATCTGCTCATACAGGCCAGGCATAGAGGTCTCACTAGGGATAAATAGTTATTACAGCAATCAGAGTCAGAATAGTCAAAAGATGCATAGAATTCCTACAGCCTGCTCGGTATATATGTGTGCCTAATCTACAATCAAGCTCAGTGCCATCCGCCATTTTGTGAAAGCACGTGGTCGCAGATACATCATGCCACTATGAAGTCACTAGAGATGAGTTCTCCAGTAATCTGTCAGACCTATGGGACAGAACCTCACACTGCATGTCAGTTTTGTCACACTCTAATGATCAACCAGCTGAAATTGGAGACTCTATAAATCACCTATTTGCTGTGTATCTATGCTACCAGCAGTTGTCTTCAAAATATTCAGCCTTCTTGCAGGACTCTAATATAGAGGATTCTTCAGCAGAACTGACTAGGACTGATAAACGGAACCAACAAAGGGATCTCGCAGTGCAAAATGCTAAGCTTAAGGCAGAACTCCGCATTACTCAACTGCAGGAGACCAGATCTCGCAGATCCACCACAACCATGCACACAGCACTTTCTTCCAGTTCCTCTCGTTCCAAAAGATCAACATTAAGTAAATAGAGGCCTGCGCTGATGCCGAATCAAAAAAGGCACAAAGCTCCTTTACCAGAAAGCAAGCAGAGATGGAAGCTCAAACGGCAGCTCAACAAGCAGAGATGGCAGCTCATCAAGCCAAGATAGAAGCTCAAAGCAAAGCTCTTCAAGCAGAGACAGATTCACAAATACAGATTCTGCAAATGAAAGGGGAGGAAGCAGCTTCCCTAGCAAGGCTGAAAGTCCTTGAACAAGCAATGGGACAAAGTACTAATTCAGACTGCCTTATCCCAGCAGAACTGGAAGATCCAGTTGAACGCACCAGTGAATACATTCTAAAGCATAACATCTTCAAAGATACAGTCATCTCCTGTACCTCCTACTAACAACACTGTTCTGACTCCCAGCGCAGAGACCTCTTAGCTCTATATGCCTCAGCCTCTTCATGTCTACAACGCAAGTACATTTATGCAGCAAACCGGATCAACTCATGTCTACAACAAGGCGACTTCCAGTAATAAGCCGCAGCTCAAACGAAAGCCTTAGAGACTACACCACAGTAAAACACTCATGCAACATCAATTTACCTTGGTAAACCTCACCCTATATCACCAGAGAACTTTCATACCCAAGGGGCTCCACAAGTTACTTTGACATCAAGGAATGAGAGACCAGACATGAATGACTTTTCCAGATACATGGTATGCCGTGAGCTCATTAACACCAGCCTCTCAAGGTTTGACGACTGTCCAGAGAGCTGCAGGGCCTGGAGATCAACCTTCAAGGCTACTATTGACGATCTCAACCTTACTGCTAAGGAAGAACTTGATTTGCTCATAAAGTGGCTGGGACCAGAATCTGCAGGTCATGTTAAAAGACTCAGAACAGTACATGTTGATCACCCAGATGCAGGTCTTGTTACTGCATGGGTGAGACTTGAGCAAGCCTATGGTAGCTCTGAAGCCATAGAAAGTGCTCTATTCAAAAGAATACAAAACTTCCCAAAAATAGGGAACAAAGACTACCGCAAGCTCCAAGATCTAAGTGACCTCCTCATGGAGCTAGAGTTGGCAAAGACTGACCCACGTCTACCTGGACTAAGCTTCCTGGACACCGCTCATGGTGTCAACCCAGTGGTGTCTAAACTGCCATACGGCCTACAAGAGAAATGGGCACAACAGGGCTCAAGATACAAAATAGACTAGAATGTATCCTTTCCTCCATTCTCATACTTCTGCAGGTTCATCAGTGATCAAGCCTGAATGAGAAAAGATCCCAGCTTCAGCTTCAGTGAACCCAACCTGCCTGCTTCATCCTCACTATCATCAAGTTATGATAATACAGCAGCTAAGCGTATAGACTTAAATAGAGCTATATCTGTTAAAAGGACAGACATCTCACCCTCCACAACCTCACCTACTGATCAGGGCGTTGTGGATGACAGAGATAAAGACCCAAATCGTCAGTGTCCTATTCACAAGAAGCCTCATCCTCTTAGGAAATGTTGTGGGCTTAGGGTAAAGACTTTACAAGAGCGCAGGGAGATTCTCCGGAAACTTGGCCTATGCTACAAGGGCTGTGCTTCTTATAGCCATTTTGCTAAAGACTGTAAAGTTGTTATCAGGTGCACAGAATGCGGTAGCGACAGACTCCTCCACGTTTGGGGGGTGGAACATGATCGATGCCCATCACAGTGATGCGGGCTTTCCCGTTGTGTTGCCGGTGAACATGATTGGCGACCGGAGTGTCTTTAGCTTTGGTTATGTCGCCAAGATGTTCACCGACACGTCTGCGCAGTTCCCGGATAGTTTTTCCTACGTATCCCTTGCCGCATTCACACGACAACAGATAAATGACACCACGGCTCCTGCAGTTAATGAAATGGTGTATATGGTATGTCTTCCCTGTAACCGTACTACTGAAATCTTTACCGGTTTTTAGATGTCTTGTTATATCTGTTATGTATAGAGGCTCCTCCTCTGTTGTCTATAATTTTAGATTGACCTAAAATAAATGCTAAGTTTTATCCCTCTGTCCTACGGGATCAGTACTTCTTGCTACCTAATTTTGGGATTTAGTGGGCCTGTTTGACATACCTGGCCCTTCAGTTGACTTTTTGCATTCTCAGAGTACATAAAGTACGCGATCAGTGCGATAGGCCTGACAATGCCCCTCATGAACAAAGACTTGACCTAGGCTGGGTAATAGTGGGCGATGTATGCTTGAACAGGATGTGTATGCCATCTGAGATCCACTCCTTAAAGACTTATGTGTTGGGAAATGGACGTGCATCCCACTTCAAACAGTACCCTCACCATTATGAAGTAAAGGAGAAGCTCCTTGACATCATCCAAGTACCTGATGTTACTCCTGTCCTTTGTGATGACAACTTAGGTACTACAGTGTTTTGTACTACAAGTGAGGACAACAAAATAGCCTTGTCAGTTGAAGACAGAGAATTCATCAAAATAATGGATAAGGAATTCTTTCAGGATGAGTCTAACAGCTGGGTTGCACCATTACCTCTTTGTGCTACAAGGGCCAAACTCCAAACCAATCGTGAACAGGCTTTATCTAGATTCAACTCACTTCAACGAACACTAAGGAACAGGCCTGAAAGGACGGACCATTTCATCGCTTTTATGAAAAGGATCTTTGACAATGATGCCGAACCAGCACCACCACTTCAAAGACACGATGTGTGCTGGAACTTCCTAAGGTTTCTGTGGCACCTTGACAACAACATGGACAATGAGATTATTGAATACCGCATGAAAGTACATGTTTTTGGAAATAGTCCCTCACCCGATGTTGCAACATACGGTTTACGAAGGACTGCCATTGATGGAGAAAAGGAGTATGATGCTGATGCTCGACACTTCGTTGAGAGAAACTTTTATATTGACGATTAACTTAAGTCTTTACCTACAGACGAAGAAGCAATAGAACTGCTCCAAAGGACACAAGGTATGCTTTCTGAGGCTAACCTCAGACTACACAAAATTGCCGCAAATAGTGTTGCTGTTATGAAAGCCTTTCAACCTGGCGATCATGCCACAGGGTTTAAAGACTTAAATCTGGGAATTGACAAGCCAGCTATTCAGAGAAGTCTGGTCCTACGGTGGCACTTATTAAAGGACACTTTCAGCTTTCAAGTCAGCTCTACAGACAAGTCATTTACCAAGCGTGGTGTTCTGTCAGTAGTAAAAAGCCTATACAATCCAATGGGATTTGTGGCTCCCAACACCATACAAGATAAAGCCTTACTTAGACAGCTCTCAGAGTCTATTAAAGATTGGGATGCTCCACTGCCATCTGACAAGCTTTCAAAGTGGGAGTCCTGGAAGCAATCTCTACATGCCTTAGATGGAATCTATATACCACGCTGCTACACCTCAGCTTCCCTTGCTACGAGCCAGAGAAAAGAGCTTCACATCTTCTCAGACGCGTCTACTGAGGCCATAGCGGCTGTTGTCTACCTCAAGGTGAGAGTCTCTTTTAATCAAACCCACATAGGGTTTCTGTTTGGGAAAGCTAAGTTTGCACCTAAGCCTGAGCACACAATTCCTAGGCTTGAACTTTGTGGGACTGTGCTAGCTGTAGAAATCACAGATTTCATATTACGCGAGCTAGACATTCAGATAGATGACACCAAATTCTACACAGACAGTAAGGTTGTTCTGGGCTACATATACAACCAGACTAAACGTTTCTATGTCTACGTCAGCAACTGTGTAGAAAGAATCAGGAAATCATCTAAACCTGAACAATGGCATTATGTCCCATCTGAAATTAATCCTTAAGATCATGCTACTAGGCCAGTGTCTGCAAGTGTATTTGCAAATTCTTCCTGGTTAACAGGTCCTGAATTCCTGCTGGATCACACAGATGAGACTACGGTTGACGTCTTTGGTCTCCTAGAACCTGACAAGGATCCAGAGATTCGTCCTGAAGTTACAACCCTCGTCACCAGAACTAAACAAAGACTCATCTTGGGCTGTCAACACTTTGAACGGATGTCTTTGGCTCTGAAATTAAATGTATCCGTGAAAAGAGGGACATTCCAAAAAACTGTCCATTTGCTAACCTGAGCCCATTTATTGACAATGATGACATGTTAAGAGTTAGTGGACATTTAAACAAGGCTGAATTGGGAGAACAAGAACAGAATCCTCTCATAATACCTGCTCGCCATCATATCACCACTCTGCTCATACGGCACTACCATGAAAGGGTTAAGCACCAAGGTAGACACTTCACTGAAGGTGCCATAAGGGAAGCCAGCCTTTGGATCATAGGAGCAAAAAGACAAATTACAGCTATGCTGCACAGCTGTGTTCAGTGCCATAAATTAAGATGTAACATCAGCAACAGCTAATGTCAGATTTGCCAGCTGACAGATTAAGTACTAACCCACCTTTCTCTCATGTTGGATTGGATGTCTTTGGGCCATGGATGGTAACAGCCCGCAGAACTCCAGGTGGCCAAGCAAACAATAAACGATGGACAGTGCTGTTCACTTGCATGAGTGTGCGCGCAGTACACATTGAAGTGATAGAATCTATAGAGGCCTCAAGCTTCATAAACGCTTTAAGACAATTTCTTGCCATCAGAGGACCAGTCAAAACACTGAGGTCTGACTGTGGAACTAATTTTGTTGGAGTCACAAGATAAATACTGGACTCTATGTTTATAGACTTAAACTCCACAATACTTACCCACAAGATTCTAACCACCTTCTTGGCAGAAGCATCTGCTATAATCAACTCAAGAACACTTGTTCCAGTGTCTACAGATCCAGAGAACCCAACTATCCTTACCCCAGCTACCATGCTTACCCAGAAGCTTGGGTCTGTTCCTGTTCCACCTGGAAACTATAAAGACGGAAATCTGTGCTTTCATCAATGGAAGCGAGTACAGAACCTTGCCAACCGCTTCTGGAATTATTGGAAGATGGAGTATCTTTCCACTCTGCAAGGACGCAGAAAATGACAATACCCTAACATACAAGTTGGAGATCTTGTTCTGCTCAAGGACCAGCAAGCCGAAAGAATTGAGTGGCCTATGGGACTTATTGTGAAGAGCGTTCCTAGTGATGCCGGTAAGGTATGCAAGGTGGAGGTGAAAGTTGCAAGACAAGGGACTGTATAGATTTTCATCAGGCCTATCACAGAACTTGTTCTGCTCTTGCCCCTTTTGGAGAATTAACTTATTGCCTATGCTGCTGAATCCTACCTAAAATTTCAAGCAAGAAGTGTTTGAACTTTGCATGATACACTTGAAGTCTTACATTTTAGTTCTTGCATTATATGCCTGTTCTCTTTATGTTTTTCAGGTCCTTGGACATTAAGCAAATTACATTGTTTATTTGCAATTATATAACTATCGTTATGGTTTAAATAACACGTCACCTTGCTGGAAGTTCTGCCTCCAGTAGTCCACAGCAGGCTTTAGAGGGTCTGTTTCCCCAGCGTGCAGCTCTCAGCCCTCCAGCACGGCACAAAGCCTCAGATCCCAAAAACAGAGAACTCTCTGCTGAGCCCAGCTGCTTATTTAAGGACAGCAAGGTGCTGCCAAAACCCAGACTGGCACTTAAACTCCGATCCTGTAATTGACCTCACCTGGCTGGAAACCAGTCCAACCGCATATGCTGGAAGGAAAATATCTGCCTTGCCAGACACAACCACTCACTGTGTCACATACCCTCCCTTTGTTCAACCCTGAGGGGATGGACACACGCCAGACAATGTACCTGGGGCAGGGCATCCGCATTTCCATGCAACCGGCCTGCTCTGTGTTCTACAGAGAACTTAAAGTTCTGCAGAGACAAAAACCATCAGATGACCTGGGCATTCCTGTCTTTGGCCTGGCTCATCCACTTGAGAGGGGAGTGGTCAGTCACGAGGCAGAATTTCTCCCCAACAAATAGTAGCAGAGAGACTTGAGTGCCCACTTGATAGCCAGGCACTCTCTGTGGCAGGCGCAGCACTATGAAGTGCCTTTTGTGCTGTGGCATTAGAAGAATTTTGATATCTCTGACTTTTGGTCTGACCAGACTGTCTATTACTCTATAATTCCTCTAGTACCATTCTATGGAAACAGTAGGTTTAAAGAGCACACCAAATGCTTGAAATAACGTCTTTATTAACTTCAGCTTTTCTTTATATAACACTGCCGCCTCCGTAGCAGATAGTCCATGTACAAAACACATGGGTCAACTGTTCAATCTTGCCATTCAACATAAAATGGTGGATATATTTCTCTCTTGAGTATCTGTACTCTCACTTTAAGTTATTTAAGCACTTTATGATCTCTCTGAGAGGTATATCTGAGGTCTAACTAATAGTTCACTTGCTGAATTTGGTCACAATTTGCAGTATTCAGTTAGCAGTAACTAATTGCAGATTGGTTGAGTATGATCTGGTATGGTTGTATGCAATTTGGATTGCAATATGGAATTTGAATTTGGATTGTGAACTTTATAGTTTGCAATTGGTGGAACTGTAAGTAAACACATATATAACTAGTTCAGTATACAGTTCTAATCACTATATTAACATTAGGCACATTATATAACTGTTTTAAATATTTATTTTGGCCTCTCTGCTTCCATAAAACACAGCTCTTGTGGAGTGAATGTCTGTTCAGCTTCTCTCTCTGGTGAATAATGATTCCAGCAGCTCTTGCTAGGGGAATTTCCCACACAGGCTGTGTGTGAGGCTGGCTGTAATTGGTCAAAACTCCTGCTGTGTGTGAGGCTGGCTGTGATTAGTCAAGACTCCTGCCCAGCAACAACAATTTAACGCTATGCTTTCTGTTGCATCTGCTGTGTCATTGAGCTTACCTTACATTATACAATGAATCATAAGGCATACTATCTTTTCTGCTTCTGTGAACACAATATATAACTATTACATGACATCCAAAATATGAAGTCACAGTAAATAATTCTGCTTTTGTCTTTAACACACAAACATAGGAACTGTATTAAGGTTATTGGCAGGTCTAGCTATATAAACATATAAGCTATATTAGCAATTTAGGACAGGTCTTAGCTGGCCAGCTACACTCCCACCAAAATTACCTATAATTCTATGTTCTTAGTGGTAGGACTTGAACATGAATTTGAAAAATTTTCCATCAGGTTCCCAACTTCCAAGTGTCTTTTATCACTCTCAAGTAGAACAATTAACTTCTGTATAGGACGTTCCAACTTGAGTGGAGTAGTGAGACGTTTTCCTTTTTTGTCAAGTCCTATTTGTAACAACACTCTTCTTACTAGTCTGTCTTCATCCTTTTGAACCTCTAGAACTTTGGCCAATTTCCATTGACTTCTAGGTAAATCTTCTTTTACTAACTCTATGTCACCAACTTGAACATTTCTTCTGGGTGTTTGCCATTTACTTCTTAGCATAAGATTGGCTAAGTACTCTTTCCTCCATCTATTCCAAAACTGATCTGATAGATATTGAACTGTTCGCCATCGCCTTTTAGCATATAAATCTTCTATGGTGAACTTGCCAGGTGGTGGCGTATGTAATCAGACTTAAGATGAAGTAGATGGTTGGGAGTTAAAGGGTCCAAACTTGTTGGATCATTGATATTATCAACTGTAAGTGGATGACTGTTTAACAATAGACATTACTTCATAGAACAGGGTCCTAAGTGAAGCATCATCTATTCTTCCGGTGTTCTTTTTCAACACTGCACTTAACATATTTCTTACCGTTCTGATTTGTCTTTCCAAAACTCCTCCTGTATGGCTTGCATGTGGAGCATTCATATGAAAATCACACTGTTTCTCTAACAAATAATCAGTTACTTTTTCTTTATCAATCTCTTTTAAAGCTTTCTTCAATTCATTCTTTCTCCGACCAAATTAGATTCTTGGTCAGATCTAAGCTCTCTGACAGTACATCTAATGGCTATGAAACATCTCAAAGAGTTGATGAATGCGTCAGTTGACATATCCTCTAACATTTCCAGGTGAATTGCTCTGGAGCTCAGACATGTAAATATTAGTCCATATATTTCTTGTACTACTGGTGGTTTTGCTTGGTGATGAATAGGCCAAAATAATACATTCCGCTATAAAGAAATGGTGGTGATGGGTTTACACGATCTGCCGGTAAATCTGCCATTCTTTGTTCTTCGGTAGGTCTACGTACCTTTCTGCAGACTACACATTTACTTATATACTTTGCTATAACTTTTCTTCCTGTCACTATCCAGTAACCACCTTCTCTCAAACAGCTATGGGTAAAGCTTCTTCCTTGATGCAATGATTTGTTGTGGTAGTGATCAATAATCAATTTTCAATAATCAGTTTTTGGGTAGAATTGCTGGATGCTTTACTCTGCTAGGTAACGATGCATGTTCCAGTCTCCCTCCCACCTTCAGTATACCATCCTGCAGAACAAGATTAACCTCCTCCCGTCTCGCTAACGCCGAAAGGCGTCAATGCTGCGGCGCTGCCAGGTCACACTAACGCCGATTGGCGTCATCTCGCGTGAGCCGAGATTTCCTGTGAACGCGCGCACACAGGCGCGCGCGCTCACAGGAACGGAAGGTAAGCGAGTGGCTCTCCAGCATGCCAGCGGCGATCGCTCGCTGGCAGGCTGGAGATCCGAATTTTTTAACCCCTAACAGGTATATTAGACGCTGTTTTCATAACAGCGTCTAATATACCTCCTACCTGGTCCTCTGGTGGTCCCTTTTGTTAGGATCGACCACCAGAGGACTCAGGTAGGTCAGTACAGTCGCACCAAACACTACACTACACCCCCCCCCGTCACTTATTAACCCCTTATAAACCCCTGATCACCCCATATAAACTCCCTGATCACCCCCCTGTCATTGATCACCGCCCTGTCATTGATCACCCCCCCTGTCAGGCTCCGTTCAGACGTCCGTATGATTTTTACGGATCCACGGATACATGGATCGGATCCGCAAAAAGCATACGGACGTCTGAATGGAGCCTTACAGGGGGGTGATCAATGACAGGCGGGTGATCACCCATATACACTCCCTGATCACCCCCTGTCATTGATCACTTCCCTGTAAGGCTCCATTCAGACGTCCGCATGATTTTTACGGATCCATGGATACATGGATCGGATCCGCAAAACACATGCGGACGTCTGAATGGAGCCTTACAGGGGGTGATCAATGACAGGCGGGTGATCACCCATATACACTCCCTGATCACCCCCCTGTCATTGATAACCCCCCTGTAAGGCTCCATTCAGACGTCCGCATGCGTTTTGTGGATCCGATCCATGGATCCGTAAAAAATCATGCGGATGTCTGAATGGAGCCTTACAGGGGGGGTGATCAGTGACAGGGGGGTGATCACCCTGATTACCCTGATCACCCCCTGTCATTGATAACCCCCCTGTAAGGCTCCATTCAGACGTCAGCATGCGTTTTGTGGATCCGATCCATGTATCCATGGATCCGTAAAAAATCATGCGGATGTCTGAATGGAGCCTTAAAGGGGGATGATCAGTGACAGGGGGGTGATCACCCTGATTACCCTGATTACCCCCGTTCATTGTTAACCCCCGTGTTAGGCTCCATTCAGACGTCAGCATGCGTTTTGTGGATCCGATCCATGTATCCATGGATCCGTAAAAAATCATGCGGATGTCTGAATGGAGCCTTACAGGGGGGTGATCAATGACAGGGGGGTGATCAATGACAGGCGGGTGATCACCCATATACACTCCCTGATCACCCCCTGTCATTGATCACCCCCCCTGTAAGGCTCCATTCAGACATCCGCATGATTTTTTACGGATCCATGGATACATGGATCGGATCCACAAAACACATGCGGATGTCTGAATGGAGCCTTACAGGGGGGGTGATCAGTGACAGGGGGGTGATCACCCTGATTACCCTGATCACCCCCTGTCATTGATAACCCCCCTGTAAGGCTCCATTCAGACGTCCGCATGCGTTTTGTGGATCCGATCCATGTATCCATGGATCCGTAAAAAATCATGCGGATGTCTGAATGGAGCCTTACAGGGGGGGTGATCAGTGACAGGGGGGTGATCACCCTGATTACCCTGATCACCCCCTGTCATTGATAACCCCCCTGTAAGGCTCCATTCAGACGTCCGCATGCGTTCTGTGGATCCGATACATGTATCCATGGATCCGTAAAAAATCATGCGGATGTCTGAATGGAGCTTTACAGGGGGGGTGATCAGTGACAGGGGGGTGATCACCCTGATTACCCTGATCACCCCCTGTCATTGATAACCCCCCTGTAAGGCTCCATTCAGACGTCCGCATGCGTTTTGTGGATCCGATACATGTATCCATGGATCCGTAAAAAATCATGCGGATGTCTGAATGGAGCCTTACAGGGGGGGTGATCAGTGACAGGGGGGTGATCACCCTGATTACCCTGATCACCCCCTGTCATTGATAACCCCCCTGTAAGGCTCCATTCAGACGTCCGCATGCGTTCTGTGGATCCGATACATGTATCCATGGATCCGTAAAAAATCATGCGGATGTCTGAATGGAGCTTTACAGGGGGGGTGATCAGTGACAGGGGGGTGATCACCCTGATCACCCCCTGTCATTGATAACCCCCCTGTAAGGCTCCATTCAGACGTCCGCATGCGTTTTGTGGATCCGATACATGTATCCATGGATCCGTAAAAAATCATGCGGATGTCTGAATGGAGCCTTACAGGGGGGGTGATCAGTGACAGGGGGGTGATCACCCTGATTACCCTGATCACCCCCTGTCATTGATAACCCCCCTGTAAGGCTCCATTCAGACGTCCGCATGCGTTCTGTGGATCCGATACATGTATCCATGGATCCGTAAAAAATCATGCGGATGTCTGAATGGAGCTTTACAGGGGGGGTGATCAGTAACAGGGGGGTGATCACCCTGATTACCCTGATCACCCCCTGTCATTGATAACCCCCCTGTAAGGCTCCATTCAGACGTCCGCATGCGTTCTGTGGATCCGATACATGTATCCATGGATCCGTAAAAAATCATGCGGATGTCTGAATGGAGCCTTACAGGGGGGGTGATCAGTGACAGGGGGGTGATCAGGGAGTCTATATGGGTGATCACCCCCCTGTCATTGATCACCCCCCTGTCATTGATCACCCCCCCCCCCCCCTGGTAAGGCTCCATTCAGACATTTTTTTTGGCACAAGTTAGCGGAAATTTTTTGTTTGTTTTTGTTTTTTCTTACAAAGTCTCATATTCCACTAACTTGTGTCAAAAAATAAAATCTCACATGGACGCACCATACCCCTCACGGAATCCAAATGCGTAAACATTTTTAGACATTTATATTCCAGACTTCTTCTCACGCTTTAGGGCCCCTAAAAAGCCAGGGCAGTATAAATACCCCACATGTGACCCCATTTCGGAAAGAAGACACCCCAAGGTATTCCGTGAGGGGCATATTGAGTCCATGAAAGATTGAAATTTTTGTCCTAAGTTAGCGGAAAGTGAGACTTTGTGAGGAAAAAAACAAAAAAAAATCAATATCCGCTAACTTATGCAAAAAAAAAAAAAATTCTAGGAACTCGCCAGGCCCCTCATTGAATACCTTGGGGTGTCTTCTTTCCAAAGTGGGGTCACATGTGGGGTATTTATACTGCCCTGGCTTTTTAGGGGCCCGAAAGTGTGAGAAGAAGTCTGGGATCCAAATGTCTAAAAATGCCCTCCTAAAAGGAATTTGGGCCCCTTTGCGCATCTAGGCTGCAAAAAAGTGTCACACATGTGGTATCGCCGTACTCAGGAGAAGTTGGGGAATGTGTTTTGGGGTGTCATTTTACATATACCCATGCTGGGTGAGAAAAATATCTTGGTCAAATGCCAACTTTGTATAAAAAAATGGGAAAAGTTGTCTTTTGCCAAGATATTTCTCTCACCCAGCATGGGTATATGTAAAATGACACCCCAAAACACATTCCCCAACTTCTCCTGAGTACGGCGATACCACATGTGTGACACTTTTTTGCTGCCAAGGTGGGCAAAGGGGCACATATTGCAAAGTGCACCTTTCGGATTTCACCGGCCATTTTTTACAGATTTTGATTGCAAGGTACTTCTTACACATTTGGGCCCCTAAATTGCCAGGGCAGTATAACTACGCCACAAGTGACCCCATTTTGGAAAGAAGACACCCCAAGGTATTCCGTGAGGGGCACGGCGAGTTCCTAGAATTTTTTATTTTTTGTCACAAGTTAGCGGAAAATGATGATTTTTCTTTTTTTTTCTTTTTTCCTTACAAAGTCTCATATTCCACTAACTTGCGACAAAAAATAAAAAATTCTAGGAACTCGCCATGCCCCTCACGGAATACCTTGGGGTGTCTTCTTTCCAAAATGGGGTCACTTGTGGCGTAGTTATACTGCCCTGGCAATTTAGGGGCCCAAATGTGTGAGAAGAACTTTGCAATCAAAATGTGTAAAAAATGCCCTGCAAAATCCGAAAGGTGCACTTTGGAATATGTGCCCCTTTGCCCACCTTGGCAGCAAAAAAGTGTGACACATCTGGTATCGCCGTACTCAGGAGAAGTTGGGGAATGTGTTTTGGGGTGTCATTTTACATATACCCATGCTGGGTGACAAAAATATCTTGGTCAAATGCCAACTTTGTATAAAAAAATGGGAAAAGTTGTCTTTTGCCAAGATATTTCTCTCACCCAGCATGGGTATATGTAAAATGATACCCCAAAACACATTCCCCAACTTCTCCTGAGTACGGCGATACCAGATGTGTGACACTTTTTTGATGCCAAGGTGGGCAAAGGGGCACATATTCCAAAGTGCACCTTTCGGATTTCACCGGCCATTTTTTACACATTTTGATTGCAAAGTACTTCTCACACATTTGGGCCCCTAAATTGCCAGGGCAGTATAACTACGCCACAAGTGACCCCATTTTGGAAAGAAGACACCCCAAGGTATTCCGTGAGGGGCATGGCGAGTTCCTAGAATTTTTTATTTTTTGTCGCAAGTTAGTGGAATATGAGACTTTGTAAGGAAAAAAGATAAAAAATAAAAAATCATCATTTTCCGCTAACTTGTGACAAAAAATAAAAAATTCTAGGAACTCGCCATGCCCCTCACGGAATACCTTGGGGTGTCTTCTTTCCAAAATGGGGTCACTTGTGGCGTAGTTATACTGCCCTGGCAATTTAGGGGCCCAAATGTGTGAGAAGTACCTTGCAATCAAAATGTGTAAAAAATGGCCTGCAAAATCTGAAAGGTGCACTTTGGAATATGTGCCCCTTTGCCCACCTTGGCAGCAAAAAAGTGTCACACATGTGGTATCGCCGTACTCAGGAGAAGTTGGGGAATGTGTTTTGGGGTGTCATTTTACATATACCCATGCTGGGTGAGAGAAATATCTTGGCAAAAGACAACTTTTCCCATTTTTTTATACAAAGTTGGCATTTGACCAAGATATTTTTCTCACCCAGCATGGGTATATGTAAAATGACACCCCAAAACACATTCCCCAACTTCTCCTGAGTACGGCGATACCAGATGTGTGACACTTTTTTGCAGCCAAGGTGGGCAAAGAGGCACATATTCCAAAGTGCACCTTTCGGATTTCACCGGTCATTTTTTACACATTTTGATTGCAAAGTTCTTCTCACACATTTGGGCCCCTAAATTGCCAGGGCAGTATAACTACCCCACAAGTGACCCCATTTTGGAAAGAAGACACCCCAAGGTATTCCGTGAGGGGCATGGCAAGTTTTTAGAATTTTTTATTTTTTGTCGCAAGTTAGTGGAATATGAGACTTTGTAAGGAAAAAAAAAAAAAAAAAAATCATCATCATTTTCCGCTAACTTGTGACAAAAAATAAAAAGTTCTATGAACTCACTATGCCCATCAGCGAATACCTTAGGGTGTCTACTTTCCGAAATGGGGTCATTTGTGGGGGTTTTCTACTGTTTGGGCATTGTAGAACCTCAGGAAACATGACAGGTGCTCAGAAAGTCAGAGCTGTTTCAAAAAGCGGAAATTCACATTTTTGTACCATAGTTTGCAAATGCTATAACTTTTACCCAAACCATTTTTTTTTTCCCAAACATTTTTTTTTTATCAAAGACATGTAGAACAATAAATTTGGCGAAAAATGTATATATGGATGTCGTTTTTTTTTGCAAAATTTTACAGCTGAAAGTGAAAAATGTCATTTTTTTGCAAAAAAAATCGTTAAATTTCGATTAATAACAAAAAAAGTAAAAATGTCAGCGGCAATAAAATACCACCAAATGAAAGCTCCATTAGTGAGAAGAAAAGGAGGTAAAATTCATTTGGGTGGTAAGTTGCATGACCGAGCAATAAACCGCTAAAGTTGTGGAGTGCCGATTTGTAAAAAAGGGCCTGGTCACTAGGGGGGTATAAACCTGTGGTCCTTAAGTGGTTAAGCTTGTACAATGGGTGGTTGTTTGGAAGCCTTTTAGGTTCTTGACTAAGTCTCTTCAACTCTTCACTGTAGAATCTCTGTTGAATGAGTCTTATGACTGTTTCTTCAGCTTTCATTCTTTCTTCTACAGGTCCTTCTCCAAAAATTAGCATATTGTGATAAAGTTTATTATTTTCTGTAATGTACTGATAAACATTAGACTTTCATATATTTTAGATTCATTACACACCAACTGAAGTAGTTCAAGCCTTTTTTTTTTTTTAATTATCTTTTTATTTTCATTTTAATAGCCAAGACAGGTAGACAAGTTGACATCACTTATCATTTTTCCAAAATGCCAAACATGCACGAAAGACTACTTATTATCAATAATCTTAGAGTACATAGGACTTAAGCAATTGTTAGTTCAAATATGCAATATCGTATCCAGTTGGAGAGGATATGAATAGAACAAAAGAAAGAAAAGAAGAATCAGCAACAAAAATAATCCTAACTTAAGCAAGTAAAGAAAAAGAAATAAATAAATGTCACAAACAATGGGGGTATTGACATGGACACGACACAAGAGGAAAGGTAATATAAGGTAGATGCCATATGCTCACTAGCTGAGCTCCTGAGAATCATCCCATAACTGCCATATTTTATTGAATCTTTCCAAACTGTTAGTTAGGCTAGCTGATAGATATTCCATCCTTCTAACTTCAGTGATATTGGTGAAAAAGTCTAGCTGGGTGGGGGAAGTTGTTTTCTTCCAGAATCTCGCTATAAGACGCCTGGCTGCGGTTACGATATGTAAAGTAAGAAGTAAAACATGTTTCTTCAGTGATATCGGTGGCATATTTAGCAAATAAAAGAAGGGGTCAAGTGGGAATCTGATATTGAGTAAACTGAAAAGAACCTCCTGTACCATAAGCCAAAAAAGACTGAATCAAGGAACACTCCCAAAAAATATGCAAATGAGAACCTTCTCCTGTAATACATCTCCAACATCTATCTGAGATGCTAGGATTAAGGTGCCTCAGTAATTTTGGGGTGTGATACCAAAACATAAGAACTTTATAGGAGTTTTCCTTATGCGTAACGCAAGAGGAGGTCTTTGCAGTCCTTTCCCAAATCAGCCCCCACTCAGCAGGCGAAACAGAGCGACCAAGGATAGATTCCCACTTAAACATATAAGGATGTTTCACAGTTGAAGACGACAAAATACCATAAATCTCTGAAATGAGACCCCTAGTGGTGCTTGACAACTTGCATAATTTCTCAAATGTAGAAGGGGTGGAGACACTTGAGGATTTAAAGAGGCCAGAAAGCAAATGTTGAAGCTGTAAATAATGATACCCAGAGGATTCAGGTAACTGAAAGGACAGTTTTAACCTATCCAGTGGCAGTAAGCGGAGCGTTTTATGGTCAGTTATATCCACAAAGCGAAATAATTTATTGGAGAACCAAGGCTTAAGAAAAGAGGCTTGCATACCCATCGGGAACAAGGGGTTAAATAAAAAAGAGGTCATTGAAGACTTTTCGGGTGCTAGAGAGAACTTACGATTGCAACTGCGCCAGATGTTATATGTGTGGATCATTGGACCTAACATTTCTGGAACCAACTCAGCAGGAAGTGGTGTCCATAAAAGTGAATTGGGATGTACAGGGGCCAACCATAGTTTTTCTATTTCTAGCCATCTGGAGTAAGCATATAAAGTAGACCAAGCTGGGAGCCGTCTGAGATGCGTGGCCCAATAATATCTTGTAATATCTGGGGCTGCCAGACCACCCCGAGATTTGGGTGCTGTAAGAGTTGCACATCCTATTCGCTGTCTCTTCCCATTCCATATAAACTTTAACATACTGGTCTGAAAGGCCCTTAGTTCCTTCAAGGGAACAGGAATCGGCAGCGTTTCAAACAAATATAAAAGCTTAGGCAAAATTGTCATTTTGACCGCAGCCACGCGACCCAACAGGGAAATGGGAAGAGACATCCATCTAGTCATGAGCATCTTTAGTTCACGGAAAGTATTTGGAAAATTTTGACCATATAATGTACCATATGCTGGAGTTAGGCCAATTCCAAGATAACGCAGACTTGTGTCTTGCCACTGAAAGCGGAAGTTAGTTTTTAGTGTATTTAAATCACCCAGAGAGAAATTAAGGGGCAGGGCTTCAGTTTTAGCAGTATTAACCTTGTACCCCGATAGCCTGCCATACATCTCTAGAAGGCGAAAAAGGTTAGGAAGTGAAATATGTGGATTCGTCAATGTAAGCAAGATATCGTCAGCGAAGAAGGACAATTTGAACTCTACTTTATTCACCAGTATGCCATGGATATCAGGATGGGCCCGAATGGCTGCTGCGAGGGGCTCAATGCAAAGGACAAAAATTAATGGGGATAGTGGGCAACCCTGGCGGGTACCATTATGTATGGGGAGGGTCGAGGATTGTGCATGCGACATTTTTATTGCAGCCGTAGGCTGGGCGTATAGGACTTTCAGAGCATTAAGAAATGGTCCGGTGATGCCAAAGGCCCCCAGGGCGGAGAACATAAACGACCAATTTAGACGATCAAACGCCTTTTCAGCGTCCAGGCTCAGCAAAAGTGCTGTGTCGTTACGCTTATTAACAATTTCTACCAAATTGATAGTTCGTCTGGTATTGTCTCCTCCCTGACGGTCCCTGACAAAACCCACCTGATCCTTGTGCACTAAATGGGGGAGCCAAATGGAAAGGCGATTAGCTAAGACTTTGGTAAATATTTTGAAATCCGAGTTAAGAAGGGCTATAGGTCTATAATTAGCACATTCTAGCGGGTCCTTTCCAGGTTTTGGGATTACTGTAATGTAAGAATGTGAAAGCGATGGAGGTACTGGGGCTCCCTGCAAAAAGGAATTAAATAATAGTAACATTTGGGGTATTAGGATATCCGAGAAGGTTTTATAATATAAATATGGCAGACCATCGGGTCCAGGGGACTTGTTATTGGGAAGTTGTTTCAAAACCTCTTGTAATTCCTCTGGCGTTATAGGGGCATTCAATGAGGAGATAGCTTCATCTGATAGTTTAGGCAGTTTGCATTGCCTCAAGAAGTTATCAAAAAGCTGTTGACGTTTTTCATGATCCATTGGCGTCTGTTGTGGTATAGAATAGAGCAATGTGTAATACTTTTGGAAAAGCTCCGAGATAACAACAGGATCATATACTAACGTACCATCTGCTGCCCTCATGACTGTCGGATTTCCCACTAAGTTGGACTCGCGCAGCTGACGAGCCAAAAGGGTATGCGATTTATTGCCCCATGCATAGAACCTTTGCCTGGAGTACAATAAAAGTTTTTCAGTCTTATGACACACAATATCACGTAATCTATCCCTAACAACCACTATATGGCGAAGCAAGTGTCGTGAACTGCGCGAGCCCAACCTACTTTCTAAGTCTTTGAGTTGAGCAGTGAGAACGACCTGTTGTTGATTCCGGTCCTTCTTCAGTTTAGAACCCATGGCGATACAATTGCCTCTAAAAACCGCCTTATGCGCTTCCCACAACGTAGAAACCAAGGAGACGGAAGACTGATTTAAGGCAAAATATTCTACTAAGCTATCTCTGAGTTCCTGCCTAAGTGATAGACTATTTAAAAAAGTCTCATTTAAGCGCCAATGGCATGTTTTTACGTGATAGCCCGAAGTTTTTAGGGTGATGGTGATCGGGGCATGATCCGACCATGTGATATGGCCAAGATCAGCATCCTTTAGCATTCGGAGGATTGGAACATTTCCCAAAAAATAATCTATCCTAGAGTGGGTGCTATGTGGGTGGGAGAAAAAAGTGTATGATTTGGCTGAAGGATAGTTAACTCTCCAGAGGTCGTAGAAAGCGTAACGACGAATGAGACGCCTAAAAAGACGTGACAATCTGCACTGTTTACTCGAAGGGGGGGAACTATTTAAGGGCAACCTATCCATATGTTCAGAGAAGGAGATGTTGAAATCTCCTCCCACAATCATAGGGGAAGGTAGGTATTGGGATAATTTCAAAAATACCTTGTTCAAAAAAGGAATTTGGGCCGTGTTAGGCGAGTATAAGTTACACAATACAATCGGTTGGCCCCTAAGTGTAGCCTTAAGTATAACATACCTCCCTTCCACATCAGAGATGCAAGTTTCTACATGTATCGGACAGTGCGTAGCTAAAAGGATGGCTACACCTGCCGTTTTTTTCCCAGACGTTGCAGAATAAACTCGGGGAAATAATCTTTGTGCAAATTTAAAGGTGCCTTGTTGATCAAAATGGGTCTCCTGAAGAAAGACTATATCTGCTCTTTGCGACCTACACTCATTAATGGCTAGCTTTCTTTTAGTGTTGGAATTGAGGCCTTTTACATTCAATGACATACATTTAACCATCATAGGTAATCTTGAAAAGAAATACTTGCTACATTTAAGCCGAACTGCAGAGACCACAACGAGTGCATAGTCACTACTTCATGTAGTAAGGGACGAGGATACCATGGACATCCATCTGTGAAAAACATAAAAGGGGGACACAAAAGGAAAGACAGGGAAGACACAAGACAATATTCAATGAAAAAACATAACCTTAAGGTACTAGTAACATTGGACCAAAATGTCCAGATAGGGATCAGTGGACCACATTGAAAGTAATTCAATTCAATGTGCGACCATTCCGTTGCCCCCCCAAAAAAAAGAAGGGACAAAGAGAGGGTCGAAATACTCATCCCACATGAGAGGACATGACTGAGCATCCACAAAAAAGCCGCCCATATAGGACAACTGATTAATGAGTAAAACAGTGTTATCAACAAGGAAACCACATAGATTATTGAAACACTAAACATGGTTTCTGGAACAAAAAAACACAAGCAAGAGCGCCGCACAGTAGCGGTCAATATATAAAAAAAAGAAAAAAAAGGAGACGTGCAATATATAGCACTACAGAGTACATCACTCAAGGAGGTGCATCACGGGATTCCATACGAGATGGGGAATCTTGCGGAGATGATCTTCTTTTCTTCTGTCGCACAGATTCGCCAGACTGGTTCCAGAGCAGGATTCGGGTCTTGTATTTCCCAGTCCGCGATAGAAGGCACCTCAATATCTAGGGCTGAACAGAAGGCTAGGAGATCTGCATGTTGATGTAAAATAGATGTTCTGCCATTTTTGGACGCTATTAAAGCAAACAGGAACCCCCATCTATACGGAATCTTCTTTTCTCTCAGGAGATTCAACAAGGGCTGTAGAACTCTTCACTTTTGAAGTGTCCACCAAGAGAGATCCTGATATAGTTGGACAGTCTGGCCCTTAAAATCTATGGTTTTCATAGCTCTAGCCTTGGCCATGATGTTTTCTTTCAGTTGAAAATCATGCACGCAGCAAATGATATCTCTCGGCTGTGCTGCTGAAGATTTAGGACGAAGCGCCCTATGAGCGCGATCAAGCTTGATGTCCTGTGGCGGCTCAGATCCCAAAATAGTGTTGAAAAGTTCAGACAGCATGACCGGTATGTTTTCGTCAGCGTCTGGTTCAAGCAGACCTCTAATACGGATATTGTTCCTGCGTTCCCTATTATCTAAGTCTTCCAAATGGCGAGCGTTTTCCCTGATGACTTGGGATTGGGAAGTTATAATTGAATGCAGGTTAGCAACACTTCTGCGTGTATCATCATGGTCCACCTCCATAGAGTCCATGCGGCCAGACAATTGTTTAAAATCTTGTCTAAGTGTCGATATTTCTGACTTACAGGCGTCTCTGACCTCAGCAATCAACATTTTAAAGTCCGCTTTGGTGGGTAAGTGCTGTAATGTCTGGTGCAAAAGCGCCGAGGATTGCGTGGAAGGCACAGACCCCTCATCTCCTTCATCCATTGAGTCGGATAAACGATCCCATGTAGAAGCGCCCCCATCCCCCACTGTATTATGGCTTGATTCATGGGAGTCCCCAGGGGGTTCACTCCAATCACGCCGTCGCTGCACTGGTGTGGCCGACTGCCTAGTATGTTTAGGCACTTGTTTAGGCGGCATAATGGCGGCACTCTCAACCTCGTGCTCAGGCCTTATGGCGGGACCGGTAGGATACCCCAGCGATCTGGGGATAAATGCCTTCGCTGAAGGCGATAGAGCTGCAGGTTGTGACCCCTGGGTGAGATTGACCTCTCCTCTTGGAAGCGCGAGGTCCTTCAGCAGTGTCACGGGCTGACACTCACCACAGGCAGATGACGGAGGTAGGCCGCAGTCCGTGGACGTCTTCCCTGAGGTTCGACACAGGTAGGAATCCAGCGTATTTTTTGATTTTTTTTTTTGATTTTTGATTTAGCAGGGGTCTGGGAGTTGCTAGGGTGTTTAAGCTGCAATTTCCTCCCCATGTGCTGCGATAGTAAAGCGTAGAAGTCTCCTTCTCAAAGATCAAGCGGCGGAGCTCAGCGTTTAAGCGGCCATTCTCACAGACGCCCAGGCCACGCCCTCAGTTCAAGCCTTTTATTGTTTTAATATTGATGATTTTGGCATACAGCTCATGAAAACCCCAAATTCCTATCAAAAAAAATTAGCATATCATGAAAAGGTTCTCTAAACGAGCTATTAACCTAATCATCTGAATCAACTAATTAACTCTAAACACCTGCAAAAGATTCCTGAGGCTTTTAAAAACTCCCAGCCTGGTTCATTACTCAAAACCGCAATCATGGGTAAGACTGCCGACCTGACTGCTGTCCAGAAGGCCATCATTGACACCCTCAAGCAAGAGGGTAAGACACAGAAATAAATTTCTGAACGAATAGGCTGTTCCCAGAGTGCTGTATCAAGGCACCTCAGTGGGAAGTCTGTGGGAAGGAAAAAGTGTGGCAGAAAACGCTGCACAACGAGAAGAGGCGACCGGACCCTGAGGAAGATTGTGGAGAAGGACCGATTCCAGACCTGGGGGGACCTGCGGAAGCAGTGGACTGAGTCTGGAGTAGAAACATCCAGAGCCACCGTGTACAGGCGTGTGCAGGAAATGGGCTACAGGTGCCGCATTCCCCAGGTCAAGCCACTTTTGAACCAGAAACAGCGGCAGAAGCGCCTGACCTGGGCTACAGAGAAGCAGCACTGGACTGTTGCATGTCATTCAGAAATCAAGGTGCCAGAGTCTGGAGGAAGACTGGGAAATGCCAAAATGCCTGAAGTCCAGTGTCAAGTACCCACAGTTAGTGATGGTCTGGGGTGCCATGTCAGCTGCTGGTGTTGGTCCACTGTGTTTTATCAAGGGCAGGGTCAATGCAGCTAGCTATCAGGAGATTTTGGAGCACTTCATGCTTCCATCTGCTGAAAAGCTTTATGGAGATGAAGATTTCATTTTTCAGCACGACCTGGCACCTGCTCACAGTGCCAAAACCACTGGTAAATGGTTTACTGACCATGGTATTACTGTGCTCAATTGGCCTGCCAACTCTCCTGACCTGAACCCCATAGAGAATCTGTGGGATATTAGGAAGCGAAAGTTGAGAGACGCAAGACCCAACACTCTGGATGAGCTTAAGGCTGCTATCGAAGCATCCTGGGCCTCCATAACACCTCAGCAGTGCCACAGACTGATTGCCTCCATGCCACGCCGCATTGAAGCAGTCATTTCTGCAAAAGGATTCCCGACCAAGTATTGAGTGCATAACTGAACATAATTATTTGAAGGTTGACTTTTTTTGTATTAAAAACACTTTTCTTTTATTGGTCGGATGAAATATGCTAATTTTTTTAGATAGGAAATTTGGGTTTTCATGAGCTGTATGCCAAAATCATCAATATTAAAACAATAAAAGGCTTGAGCTACTTCAGTTGGTGTGTAATGAATCTAAAATATATGAAAGTCTAATGTTTATCAGTACATTACAGAAAATAATGAACTTTATCACAATATGCTAATATTTTGAGAAGGACCTGTACATTCAACAATTCCTTCTTTCTGATTCCCTTTGCCAAACGTTGAATTCGAGCTACTACATTTATGACTGTATTCCATTTTGAACATCTGGCTAGTCTTTTAAGTTTGTCATCGTAACATTTGGCAACAGTGCTCAATGTTTGCACAACTTTTACTTCTGGATCACCCGTAGACAATTCTGTGCAACCTTTACTGGGCGTGATTTCCTTTTCCCAAAGGAACTCTGGACCTGTGAACCAATTAGAATTTTTCAATACTGTTACATTCAGGCCTCTTGAAGCATGATCTGCTGGGTTATGCTTTGTGTCAATGTGATTCCAATGTTCAGGATTTGTTATTTCCCAAATTTTCTCTCAAATCTGTTGACGACAAAGATATGGAATCTTCAAGCTTCGTTGCTTATGTATCCTAGGAAAACTTGTGAGTCTGTCCAAAAATACTCTTCATCTATTTTCAATTCCAATTCTTCTCTCAGAAACTTGCTTACTGATGCTGAAACCACGGCTGCTGTCAGTATTGTTTGAATACTGGTAGGCGCGACTCTGGCCTTCCCCATAACCAGGGCACAGTGTAACTTTTCTTCTCCTATTACTCTGATGTAGGAGCACTGACCATAACCATAACTACTGGCATCTGAAAAAATATGAAGTTTTATTTTTTTGTACTTTCCGAAATCATGGGGTACAAAACATCTGGGTATCCGAACTCCTCTCAAGTTTTGCAAGTTTCTTATCCAATTCTCTCACTTTGGCCTCAAATTTTCAGGTATGGGCTCATCCCATCCCAACTTCTGTCTGCATAATTCTTGTAGTATTTCTTTTGCTCCGAGTATTACTGGGGCCAAGAATCCCAATGGATCAAATATAGAAGCCACTGCGGAAAGAATGGTACGTCTAGTTGCAGCTTCCTCTTCAATAGATACTTCAAAGAAGAACTTGTCATTCTCTACATTCCATCCCAATTCAAGTACGTCTTGAACTGGAAAATGATCATAATTGAGATCTACATTCTTCATTGTTGATGAACGTTCAGAGTCCCTGATAGATTCAAGGACCGCTCTGTTGTTTGAGATGAATTTATGAAGGCGCAGGTTTCCATTTGCGCATAACTCTTGACTTTATTTCACTAGTTTGATTGCAGATTCTGTGGATTCTAAACTTATGAGACCATCATCTACATAATCGTTTTTCTTCAGAAAATTTGCTGCTGACGGGTAATCCTTTTCATTCTGATTGACCAGGTAATTCATACAATAATTGGCGCAACCTGGAGATGATGCTGCTCCAAACAAGTGTACTTTAATTCTGTATTCTTCTAGCTTTGTTTCTGTATCTCTGTTCTCCCACCATAGGAACTTCAGGAAGTCTCTATCTTTATTCTTCACATGAAACTGGTGGAACATCTTTTCAAAGTAACACATGACCGCTACGGGATACTTTCTGAATCTACAGAGTACTCCAGGCTGAGTGTTTGTAAGATCTGGTCCTTTTAGTAGATGATCATTCAATGCAACACCATCGTACTTTGCTGATAAATCAAATACTACTCTAATCTTATCTGGTTTCTTTGAGTGCTAAACAACTTGATGTGGGATGTACCACACTTCTCCTTCTTTAGGTTGGTTATTAACTTTCTCTGTTTGTGCTTCTTCAAGGATGCATTCCATGAAGTTCAAATAATCATTCTTGAGTTTGGGATGTCTTTCCATTAGGGTTGAGCGAACCTGAACTGTAAAGTTCCGGTTCATACCCAACTTTAGGATTTTTGGAACCCGAACCCGAACATTTCAGTAAAAGTTTGGATTCGGGTTCGGGTTCGGTGTATGGTGATTTCTCTGCGCTTTTTGAAAGGCTGCAGAGCAGCCAATCAACAAGCGTTTAACTCTTTTTGAAGGCCTCAGACTCCACCAGCTGGTATGGTAAAAGCTGGGGGGGCTAAGATTTCCGTCAAGCCAGCTGTCAGACGCCGGGCAAGCGGGTGACTCTGTGACATTGGCTTCTTACGCTCAAACATTTCCTTTACAGACACCTGACTGTGGGCAGATGAGATGGAACTGCTGAAGGTGAGAGGCGGAGTGGCGGGTGGTTGAGAGGGGGCAAGGAGGACAGCAGTGGTTGACGTGGCTGAAAATGCTGGACCAGGAGGAGGATGGTGGCTTTGAGCTTGTGTGCTGCTTCTACTCGTAATCATGTGTTGATCCCATAGGTGTTTTTGATGTGCGATCATGTGCCTTTGCAAAGCAGTTGTGCCTAGGTGGGTGTTGGATTTTCCCACAACGTTTCTTTTGGCACAGGTTGCAAATGTCATCGCTGTTGTCAGAGGCAGACACACAAAAAAAATGCCACACTGCTGAGCTTTGCAATGACGGCATTCTGGTGGTGGCAACAGCATGCATTGATTGGCGTGCTGTCTGGCTGACCCCGGGTGCCGATACATGCTGTCTGACTGTGCCACTAGCTCCTTGCGACGACCTCCCCCTGCTTCCAACTCGTCTCCTCCTTCTTTCTGTCTCCCCTTCTGAACTTTCCCCCCTCTTCTTCTTCTCTTCGAGCAGGCACCCACGTGGCATCCACGGACACATCGTCATCATCAACCACTTCACTTGTATCTGACACCTCAGCAAAGGAAGCAGCAGTGGGTACAACATCATCATCATCATCATCACACTGTACGTCCATGTGTGTAATGCTGCCTGACTGAGACATATCCCTGTTATCTACATCCCCTGACAATAATGGTTGCGCATCACTAATTTCATCAAACTGATGTATAAATAACTCCTCTGAGGGATCAAGTGAAGTGGCTGTGGTGGCTGTGGTGGTAGTGGTGGTGGTGGTGGCGGGCGGGAGAGTGGTAACTTGAGAGCAGGTGACCAAAGCTGAGCTGCAGGAGGATGGTGCGTCAAGGTTCTTAGCGGAAGCTGTTGAAGATTGGGTGTCCTGTGTAAGCCAGCCAACTATTTTCTCCAATTTTTTGGGGTTAAGGGTACAGGGCCTCTGAACACTGGGCATTATTCCAGGGCCAGTGGAAATCACAGCACCACGACCACGACAGCCACTGTGGGGTGGCCTGCCTCTGCCTGTCATTTTTTTTTATGTGAAGTGGTACTATGCGTGCAAGGTACTGTGCCAACCTATATAAGTGGTGGGCACTGCAAGGTATTTGAGTGAATGACACCCTGTAACGGTATGAGTGCAGGCCTAGCCACTAGCCAGTGGCCAGTATACAGTATGTGTGGCCCTGACACACATGGGCTTGCAAATGTGATTATATCACAGAAAAAATTTTTATAGATTTTTTTTATCTGCAAGGTATTTGAGTGAAAGACACCCTGTAACGGTATGAGTGCAGGCCTGGCTACTAGCAGTATACAGTATGTGTGGCCCTGAGACACACAGGCTTGCAAATGTGATCATATCACAGAAAAATGTTAAATAGATTTTTTTTATCTGCAAGGTATTTGAGTGAATGACACCCTGTAACGGTATGAGTGCAGGCCTAGCCACTAGCCAGTGGCCAGTATACAGTATGTGTGGCCCTGACACACACGGGCTTGCAAATGTGATTATATCACAGAAAAAAATTAAATAGATTTTTTTTTATCTGCAAGGTATTTGAGTGAAAGACACCCTGTAACGGTATGAGTGCAGGCCTAGCCACTAGCAGTATACAGTATGTGTGGCCCTGAGACACACAGGCTTGCAAATGTGATCATATCACAGAAAATTTTTAAATAGATTTTTTTTTTATCTGCAAGGTATTTGAGTGAATGTCACCCTGTAACGGTATGAGTGCAGGCCTAGCCACTAGCCAGTGGCCAGTATACAGTATGTGTGGCCCTGACACACATGGGCTTGCAAATGTGATTATATCACAGAAAAAAATTAAATAGATTTTTTTTATCTGCAAGGTATTTGAGTGAAAGACACCCTGTAACGGTATGAGTGCAGGCTTAGCCACTAGCAGTATACAGTATGTGTGGCCCTGAGACACACAGGCTTGCAAATGTGATCATATCACAGAAAAATTTTAAATAGATTTTTTTTTATCTGCAAGGTATTTGAGTGAATGACACCCTGTAATGGTATGAGTGCAGGCCTAGCCACTAGCCAGTGGCCAGTATACAGTATGTGTGGCCCTGACACACATGGGCTTGCAAATGTGATTATATCACAGAAAAAAATTAAATAGATTTTTTTTATCTGCAAGGTATTTGAGTGAAAGACACCCTGTAACGGTATGAGTGCAGGCCTAGCCACTAGCAGTATACAGTATGTGTGGCCCTGACACACACAGGCTTGCAAATGTGATTATATCACAGAAAAATTTTAAATAGATTTTTTTTTATCTGCAAGGTATTTGAGTGAATGACACCCTGTAACGGTATGAGTGCAGGCCTAGCCACTAGCCAGTGGCCAGTATACAGTATGTGTGGCCCTGACACACACGGGCTTGCAAATGTGATTATGTCACAGAAAAATATTAAATATAATTATTTTTATCTGCGAGGTATTTTCTGTCACACCCTGTATGAATGGTGTGCAGTGCACACAGTGCTGTCTGTGACTGAGCCTGCAGCCTCTCACACACGGACAGCCAGGGAACTGCAATATATATATATATATATATATATATATATATAAAGCACGCTGATGTACCAGCCCTGAAAAGGGCTTTTTGGGGTCCTGTCAGGACGCTGTCCTTACAGCAGATGAGTCTGTGGACACAGAACAATGCCCTAACTAACTCTTTCCCTATTGAATCAGCAGCAGCAGTACTGTCCCTCCTCTCACTGTGAATGCAGCTTCCGAATGAATCTAAAATGGATGCTGTCCAGGAGGTGGGAGGGTCTGGGAGGGAGGGTCTGCTGCTGATTGGCTGGAATGTGTCTGCTGACTGTGAGGTACAGGGTCAAAGTTTACTCAATTATGACGTATAGGGGGCAGACCGAACATCGCATATGTTCGCCCGCAGCGGCGAACGCGAACAAGCTATGTTCGCCGGGAACTATTCGCCGGCGAATAGTTAGGGACATCACTATTAGCGGTTAGGCCAGCTTTCCAAAGGGAGTCCACTACAGCTTGCACTTTGGGTAGGTGACTTTCCCAGTAGGTACTGTGGATGATAATATCATCCAGGTAAGCCGAAGCGTACTATGTGGATGAAGCATAATGTCCATTAGTTGCTGAAAAGTGGCGGGGCGCCATGCAGACCAAAGAGTAACACTTTATAATGATACAGCCCCTCAGGCATGATAAGTGCAGTTTTCTCTTTGGCAGCCTCCATTAAGGGCACCTGCCAGTACCCTTTTGTGAGGTCCAAAACAGAAAAATACTGGGCCTGTCCTATCCTCTCCATGAGCTCATCCACCCGGGGCATGGGATACGCATTGAATTTGGAATCCTCGTTAAGTTTTTGAAAGTCGTTACAAAACCGCAACGTCCCATCCGGCTTCGGTATTAATACTATAGGACTGGACCACTCACTTTTTGACTCCTCAATGACATGTAGCGGCAACATTAGCTGCACTTCCTCCGATATGACTTGTCGCCGAGCCTCGGGTACCCGGTATGTTTTTAATCTGACTTTTGCCTGAGGCTCAGTGACAATGTCATGCTGGATTATGGAAGTGCATCCAGGGAGGTCCTAGAACACATCTGTGATCCGACTAACAAACTCCCTTGCCTCCTGAGTCTGTTTAGAGGAGAGGCTGTCAGGAGTTTTCACTGTGGCAGCCACTTCTCTTGCATCAGAAAGAGGGGCAGGTACCTCTTCTTCTAGAAAACCCGGCCACGGGCTGTCTTCTGTACAGGTTTCCCTATCTTTCCACGGTTTGAGTAAATTCACATGGTAAACCTGCTCCGGCTTTCGCCGCCCTGGCTGGTGTACCTTGTAGTTTACATCTCCAATTTTCTCAAGTACCTTGTAGGGCCACTGCCACCTAACTGTCCATGGTTGGCACCAGAACCAAAACCCGATCTCCCGGGTTAAAGATCCGGACCCAAGCCTGCCAATTATAGACCTGACTCTGGGATCGCTGAGCTGCCTCCATATGCTCTCTAACAAGAGACAACACTATCTCTATCTTATCTTGCATCTGGGTAATGTACTCAATGACACTTTTATGTGGAGTGGGTTGTTGTTCCCATGCCTCTTTGGCAATGTCAAAGAGACCGCAAGGGTGTCTGCCATATAGCAGTTCGAAGGGCAAGAACCTAGCACAGGGGTACTTCTCGCACTGCGAACATGAAAACATGAAATAGGGCAAAAAGAGGTTCCAGTCCTTCGCATCTTCAGACACTACCTTTTTCAACATATTTTTTAATGTTTGGTTAAACCGTTCTACCAGACCGTCCATTTGTGGATGGTAAACGGACGTTCGTAGTTGTTTTATGTGCAGCAACTTACAGAGTTCCCTCATCACCTTGGACTTAAAAGGGGTCCCTTGGTCGGTTAGAACCTCTTTAGGTAGTCCTACTCGTTAAAACATCTCCATTAACTCCTTAGCTATGAGTTTGGCTGAGGTCTGTCACAGTGGCACTGCCTCCGGGTACCGACTAAGATGTGTTGATGCCCTCTGGCGGACTTCGGTACTGAGCCTATGAGGTCCATAGCTATTCAGTCAAACGGTACTTCGATAATCGGGAGAGGTACTAGGCGACTATGGAAATGTGGCTGGTGGCTAGTTCTTCTTTGAATATGCTGGGCCAGTAAAAACGCTGTAAAATACGATCCTGAGTTTTTTGTAGCCCCAGGTGACTCCCGAGAACGTGTTGGTGGGCTAGATCTAACACAAGCTTGCGATAAGCCTTGGGGACCACCTACTATTCAATAGGCTCACCCTCTAGTTGGTTTACCTGATACAACATATCCTGATGAACCACAAAACGGGGAAACACTGACTCTGCCCCAGGTTGTTGTGGTTCACCATCTACTATTAACACATTTTCCCAGGTGTAGGATAGGGTTGGGTC
This sequence comes from Bufo gargarizans, assembly GCF_014858855.1. Classification (NCBI taxonomy): domain Eukaryota; kingdom Metazoa; phylum Chordata; class Amphibia; order Anura; family Bufonidae; genus Bufo; species Bufo gargarizans. The sequence goes on from NC_058083.1 coordinate 335,371,918, forward strand.
CCGATGATGGGCGGTACCAAAATTATCCCTGGAGACATTGAGGTCTGCCAATTCAGGACCCGGCGGCAAGTCCTCCACGTCTCCCACCATCACACTTAGCGGGGTTGTCTCCCCCTCTTCCACCAAAGTGACTGTCACCCCTACCACTGGTCCTTCAGTCTCAGGTTCCCAGGGTTCTGGTCTCCCCCCTGAGCCGGGCCACTCTGCTAGAGTTACCCCTGTCTCATGGGTATCAGTCACTCTCATAGCAGGCCACAGTGCTGTCACTTTGTGAGTCCATCTACCAGCCCCTGTGGTTAGAGACACCAGGAAGGTGGGATAGTCTTTTAAGTCTCCATGGATGCACATGACCTCAACTTTCCGGCTAGTTTACTCTGCTGACCATACCAGGGGAGTCCTTACTAGGGACACCAGACTCCCTGAGTCCAGCAAAGCCTCCACTGGAGTGTCTCCTACCTCCACCTGGCACAGGTGGTTTAGAGTTTTTGGGGTACCTGCTGCACACAGCTTCCTGGCATATAGCGACTGACGGTAGCCATAGTTAGTATTCATGGGTTCCACCTGATGGGGACAGTAAGCTCATACATGGCTCGGCTCCTGACACCGCCAGCAAATTATCGGAGCCAGGTCCATAGAGGGTACACCCCGGTTTGGTTTGGTTGGTACAAGTCGCCGGGTCTGGGATGGAGATCTATGGGCATTGACTGCCCCCCTCCCAAAAGAACCCCCTGTAACAGTCTTAGTAGCCTCGTAGCGCTCCACCAGGTCCACCATTTCTAGAGTGTTGCCAGGAGAAACCTGGCCAATCCAGTGCTGGAGAGGGAATGGCAGAGCCCTCCAGAACATATCAGCCAATAGTCTATCCACCACAGCCGTGGGACTCAGCACTTCAGGCTGTAGCAACTTTTGCAAGAGGTGGAGTAAGTCATAATACTGGGTCCTCGCAAGCTCAGCCGGCTTAAACCCCCACTGATGTACCCGCTGGCCCCGGACCAACACATTCACCCCCAGTCTTGCCAAAATCTTACCCTTTACTTTTTGGTTATCGGCCGCTCGAGCGTCCGGCAAGTCAGAATACACCCACTGGGAATCGGATGCCAGGAATGGAGCGATGACCTCAACCCACTGGTCACGGGGTAGCTTTTCCCTGATGGCCATTTTCTCGTACATCGCCAGGTAGGTTTCGATGTCTTCGGCGGGGGTCATCTTAGGAATCGCGGCACAAACTGCTTTTTGCCTATCGCTCTGGGTCACTCCTGCTGTCTGCAAAGCCATCACGCGTTGTAGCCGCAACTGGTTAGTCTCCTGCTGCTGCTTATTAGTCTCGCGTTGCTGCAGGTTTGTCTCTCGCTGCTGCAGATTAGTAACCATGAGGGCCTTCACAACAGCCTCCATTTTGTCATGGGGCACTGGTTGTAATACAGCTGGTTTAATGTACGACATACAACCCTGCCTGAAAAATGCAGAGACCAAAAATATCAGCTTTCACGCCAGCCTCACTGCTCTTGCCCGCATCCTACACCAATTGTGGGGTTTTGCTCTGGTAGGTAGATAGGGTAAGCAGGCGCAGTACAGAGGTAAAATACAAGTTCTTAACCCAAAACATCAGTGTTTATTCACACTTGAGGCAATTGCACAAAACAGCATATAACTTTGCAGTCTTGGTGTTAATTCACACACAATGGAAAGTTTATATAACACAAGTCACCTTGCTGGTAGTTTTGCCTCCAGGAGTCCACAACAGGCTTTAGGGGGCCAGTTTCCTCAGCGTGCAGCTCTCAGCCCTCTAGCACGGCACAAAGCCTCAGTTCCATTGAGAGGACTGAAACCATTTTTTTACATATATGGTTGGTGGATCGCTTCTACAGCCGCTGGCACTCCATTTTCCTACCTTGTCTGCAGTGCTGCCCAGTGTCATATTTATAATATATATATATATATATATATATATATATACACAGTATAGACCAAAAGTTTGGACACACCTTCTCATTTAGAGTTTTCTTTATTTTCATGACTATGAAAATTGTAGATTCACACTGAAGGCATCAAAACTATGAATTAACACATGTGGAATTCTATACATAACAAAAAAGTGTGAAACAATTGAAAATATGTCATATTCTAGGTTTTTCAAAGTAGCCACCTTTTGCCTTGATTACTGCTTTGCACACTCTTGGCATTCTCTTGATGAGCTTCAAGAAGTAGTCATCTGAAATGGTTTTCACTTCACAGGTGTGCCCTGTCAGGTTTAATAAGTGGGATTTCTTGCCTTATAAATGGGGTTGGGACCATCAGTTGTGTTATGGAGAAGTCAGGTGGATACACAGCTGATAGTCCTACTGAATAGACTGTTAGAATTTGTATTATGGTAAGAAAAAAACTGCTAAGTAAAGAAAAACGAGTGGCCATCATTACTTTAAGAAATGAAGGTCAGTCAGTCCGAAAAATTGGGAAAACTTTCAAAGTGTCCCCAAGTGCAGTCACAATAAACCATCAAGCGCTACAAAGAAACTTGCTCACATGCGGACCGCCCCAGGAAAGGAAGACCAAGAGTCACCTCTGCTGCGGAGGATAAGTTCATCCGAGTCACCAGCCTCAGAAATCGCAGGTTAACAGCAGCTCAGATTAGAGACCAGGTCAATGCCACACAGAGTTCTAGCAGCAGACACATCTCTAGCAACTGTTGAGAGGAGACTGCGTGAATCAGGCCTTCATGGTAGAATATCTGCTAGGAAACCACTGCTAAGGACAGGCAACAAGCAGAAGAGACTTGTTTGGGCAAAAGAACACAAGGAATGGACATTAGACCAGTGGAAATATGTTCTTTGGTCTGATGAGTCCAAATTTTAGATCTTTGGTTCCAACCACCGTGTCTTTGTGCGACGCAGAAAAGGTGAACGGATGGACTCTACATGCCTGGTTCCCACCGTGAAGCATGGAGGAGAAGGTGTGATGGTGTGGGGGTGCTTTGCTGGTGACACTGTTGGGGATATATTCAAAATTGAAGGCATACTGAACCAGCATGGCTACCACAGCATCTTGCAGCGGCATGCTATTCCATCTGGTTTGCGTTTAGTTGGACCATCATTTATTTTTCAACAGGACAATGACCCCAAACACACCTCCAGGCTGTGTAAGGGCTATTTGACCATGAAGGAGAGTTATGGGGTGCTGCGCCAGATGACCTGGCCTCCACAGTCACCGGACCTGGCAAAAGGTGGCCACTTTGAAGAACCTAGAATATGACATATTTTCAGTTGTTTCATACTTTTTTGTTATGTATATAATTCCACAAGTGTTAATTCATAGTTTTGATGCCTTCAGTGTGAATCTACAATTTTCATAGTCATGAAAATAAAGAAAACTCTTTGAATGAGAAGGTGTGTCCAAACTTTTGGTTTGTACTGTGCATATATATATATATATATATATATATATATACAAAGGAAAAATGGTGGCACTGGCTGCACTAGGAGAAAAACGGGTGCATGCTCCTGGGGAATCGACCTTACCCCAACCAATATATCCAGAAAAAGGACGGCACTCCAGCAGGATGAAAGTGAAAAGCTTCTTTTAATCGACCATACGGTGCAACGTTTCGGCTCAACTGAGCCTTTCTCAAGCCTTGAGAAAGGCTCAGTTGAGCCGAAACGTTGCACCGTATGGTCGATTAAAAGAAGCTTTTCACTTTCATCCTGCTGGAGTGCTGTCCTTTTTCTGGATATATATATATATATATATATAATCATATACAGAAGATTGCCAGATTATACCCGCATGCTCCATATCACTATATACAAAAAGATATAATATATAATAATATACCAGCTGTACATAGGTACATAGCTACACGGTTGTTAAGGCTGGAAAAAAGACAAAAGTCCATCAAGTCCAACCTTTAATCCTGCTATATTGATCCACGGAACAAATCCCTGGATTGATGTCCTTCTTCCTTAAAAAAAAAAATGGTTGAGCTAAAGGCAAAGGGTGTGTAGAACATCATTTCTATACATTGTAATAAGCCTCAATGTTGTTTTGAATTAAAAAGTAATCTAAACTTTTTTTAAGCTATCTACTGTATTTGCTGTGACCAGCTCCTGTGGTAGGCTATTCCAGATATTTTTTGCATGGTCCATTTATATATTTGTACAGGTTAATCATATCCCTGCTTAGATGTCTTTTTTTTTCAAGGCTAAACAAATTCAGTTTGTTTAATCTTTGCTCATAGCTAAGCTCTTCCAGGCAGTTTATGAGTTTAGTTGCTCTCATTTGCACTTTTTCTAACTCCAGGGCCTCTTTTTTATGGATTGATACTCAGAACGGAACTGCTTATTCCAGGTGAGTCCACACCAATGCTTTGTAAAGTGGCAATAATAAATCCCTGTCTGAAGAGTCCATTCCTCGTTTAATACAAGAAAAAATTCTGTTGGCCTTAGAGGCAGCTGTTGCATGCTGTTATTTAGTCTGTGATCTACTAATACACCCAGATCCTTCTCAACCATTGACTCTCTCAGTTTTACTCCCCCTAGGACATATGCTGCGATGCTGCATGCAGATTATTTGCAGATGCATAACTCTACATTTATCTATATTGAACCTCATTTACCAAGTGGAGGCCCAAACAGTAAGTTTGTCCAAGTCATCTTGTAACTTATTAACATCTTCCATAGACTGTACATTATTACAAAGTTTGGTGTCATCTGTAAAAATAGAAACAGCACTATTAATCCCATCATCTATAATAGCAGACCCAGCACCAAACCTTAGGACCATTCAGAGTAGGCATCATAGACCACAACTAGTTGAAAACGATTAGTGTTGAGCGCGAATATTCGAATATCGAATTTTTATCTCGAATATCGCAGCTTCGAGATTTCGCAAATATAGTTCTATATATTTGCGAAATCGATTATTCTTTTTTTTTCCCATCTGGAAATATATGATTCCTCTTTGCTACTTGCTTGTAGGTCAATGAGTCATTGGCCCAAAAGCAACTGAATTGAAGCTGGAAGGAATCACGTTTTCAGATGGACCAAATATGACGAATATTCGAAATAAAGAATATATTGCTGTATATTCGTTTTTAGAATATTCGTCCTATTCTAATCTAAACCAATAATCTCAGTAATAATATTCGAGTTCACAAATATTACAACAGAAAAATCGTAATGGTTAATACATGTGCCCGACCGCATGACATCACTAGTACGTCACCTGAGGTGACTCACCTTATGTAGATCGCGACTATAAATAGTTTTCACTGGACTCTCAACTCGAGACACTCGCAGACACTCAAGTACAATGTGCTCCGCAAAGATCCTAAGACACCGCTTTGTAAAAGCCAAGGATGAAATCATCGTAGCCGTAAGTAATATTACAGTACTTTCGCATGGATGACAGAACATCCAAGGTAAAAATAGATAATACAGATTTGTGCACTGCAATAAGTATTCTTGTTACGTCACAGCACTATGTTTGTAGCCTGTATGTATGGACAACAGATACATTTATATCACATGCAAAGCACATAGCACGTCCATTTTCATGTCACTCAATATATACCACACACTATATACGGTACCATACACTATATACCATACACACACACACAATATATATATTTGTGTAAGGGGCTTACGGTAGTACAGTGAAGAGCCCTGGGAAAGCAGGGAATGAGTGCAGTCGGTTGTGGTGTGCCGAAACTGAGGATGAGGTAGGCCTGAGAAAGAAGAGGGCCTACCCAAGGAAAAGATATGGAAGAAATGAGTTGTAAATGAGTGGAGTGGTGGGAGGGTCAAAAGCTCAGACCTCAAATGACGCAGGAGCCAGGTAAGGGGAGTGCCCTAAATAGGCTGGAGGCGGACCTCAGCCCCTCCCACAAATCCAGGCAATTTGCCTTAATACTTGTGTAAGGGGCTTACGGTAGTACAGTGAAGAGCCCTGGGAAAGCAGGGAATGAGTGCAGTCGGTTGTGGTGTGCCAAAATCGAGGATGAGGTAGGCCTGAGAAAGAAGAGGGCAAAATGGAAATAAACCAGTTTATTGTAGCCAATTGATATATCAATAGCTCAACCCAACATGTTTTGGAAAGCCACTCTTAACTCTTGTGTTGGATTGGGAATGTATTGCGTGTAAGCGGGTGACTTCCAGCGCCCCAATTTCCTGATGACATAAGTGAGGATGTTGGCACTGGAGGCCGTGGATGTGGCTCCAACGCGAAAGGAGTGCCCTGAGTAGTTGGCTGCGTTGAGGCCTGGTTGTGTGAGGGATGACCTGGCATGGGTCATGAAGGTGGTGGTGGTGAGTACCGAACCATGTAGTTGAAGTAGCGGTTGAGAGGGTAGACCTTGTGACGCTGCTTGTAAGCATCCAGAACCCTGACTGGACACCATCTGTTGTGCGTGGGGTAATATGAAATGTTGACGGGTAAGTGCTGACTATTCTTGGAGTGAGGTAAGGACAGGATGTAGTGATCCATGTGTTTTGACAAGTGGGAGACAAGAAGACAAGGTGAGGTTTGGGTCGTGGAGGCTGTAGTGAATTTCCCGGGACTCAGGAATCCGTAGAAGGCCAAGTAAATGCCGTTTTGATGATGGAGTTGGTATCTGTTTCAAGAGGCGTGGCGTCCAGTAAGTCGGATAATGCTTTGAAGATATGATTGTTTATGGGTAGCCTCTGGGCTGGACGTGCGGGTTCCGTTTCCTGAATACCTCTGAGTATGGTTTTGATCTGGTGCGAGGACATGAAGCTGATGTTTATCGGGGTGTATGACTAGCATATGATGTTGAAATGCCAGTGAGATATGGTTTGATGGTGTTGTATGACATTTGAGTTTGAGGTGGCAAAAAGAAGCAACCCCGGAAGAGACGTCATGACAAAAGGGGTGCGTGATGTTGTGTTCCAACAGGGACCTGTTGAATAGTGTGAACGCTCTGTCGTATGTTCTATGTGTTTTGTCTGACAGTGCTAAGCGGGACAAAGACTGGCTATGCCGCATGATGACTTCTAATCCAGAATGAGCTGTTGAAATGATGGAGTGATGGAGGCCGTGGGTGACGCTGATGGGAGAGCTTGATGAAATGCCTGAAATTTGACGCGAGACAGATTGTCAGCTGCCGTATTGCACACCCCCGGGACATGGAAGCAATGTAAGAAGAAATTATTGCAAGCGGCCAACTAAGGAAGTCTCTGCAGAAACCTCACGATTATGAGAGATTTGGAACGATCCTGTTGATGATCTGGCAGGTCGCCTGGTTGTCTGAATAGCACCGGACCGACATGTTTGCCCATGAATGACCCTACGCCACGGCAGCCGCCACGATGGGGTAGATCTTGAAAAGCACTGAGCCAGTGGAGAATCCTTCCAAACCCCAGACCGCAGGAGGCCAGCTGCCCCACAGCCAATCGTTCCCAAAACTGGCCGCGAAGCCTGTGGTAGATGCGACATCTGACCAGATAGAGGGGAAGAGTCCGACAGCTGAGGGAGAAACAAGCTCCCGCCATTCCAGGTGGACAGAAATCTCCCCCACATGCCCAGATCTGCCGCAGCGTGGGCATCCAGGGACAACCTGTGCGAGTCGTGTAGGAAAAAGGGGAGAGGTGCAGGAGCCGTGATATAAATGAGCGACCCTGAGGTGGATGCGCATGGCAAAGTTCAGGGAGCCCAGCAGGGACTGCAGTTCTTTGCGGTTGCCGGTGCCGAGTTGAAGGTAGTTGTCTATGTGGGCGAGAATGTCCTGGATCTTCCCGGATGCAAACTGGCTTGCATTGAGGCTGAATCCAACTGAGTACCCAGGAAAGGTGATGACCGTGTCTGGCCCTTCTGTCTTCTTGGTGGCGATGGGTACCCCAGGTTCCTCCTCCGGTATTATGCGCGCCGGGCTGACTTCTTGGCCCTCCAGGCTAGCGGTCGGCGTGATCACTGGCAATCCGGCCGGCGCCGGTGACGCTGCCGGTGGTGGCCCTGCCAAGGAGAGGGTCGTGGTGACCGATTCCAGCCTCTCCAACCTGGCGTTGACTTTAGACATGGATGTCATTAGAGAAGACAGCATGGTATGTATATCCCCTGTGCTGGACTGGCTAGGTCCTTCCCCTGCCTTCCTGTTATTGGTTGGCGCGCGCAGCAGCCGGAAAAGCTCTGCTTTCCTCGCCGTGGCGGGGAAGGGAACATGCCGTCACCTTAACTCCGTCGTTATGCGCGGGATTGTCCAGGATCTGATGGGTGCTGGACTGGCTAGATTGTCTCCCTGGGTAGCAGTGACAGATCTAGCAGGGGTGCCAGGTAGGGAGAAGTTCTCTATCCCTTCCAGAGACATAGTAAAACAAAAACAGTTGATTAGCTTGGGGAAACACAGGATCGTGCTGGCAAGCTAGCTAGGCCGGACGGCGAAAAAATAATACTTGCATAGTGACAGATGAGGCCCTGCTAATTTGCCAAGCGGCTTGAGAGGCTCTACCTATGATTTGGCGCGAGGGGTTAATGAGGCCACTTGTGGTAGTGGCAGGAGCGTTGGCCTCTCTGTGACTGTAAGACAGGACTAGGGGAAGGGAGTGACAGGTGAGGCCCTCTCTATGCAACATGCGAGGCGGCTTACTAACGAGGTGGCGCGTTGGGCGGGGGCCTCTGTACGTTTGAGGCGGGGTGTCAGCCTCGCGGGACCACTAACTGCTGGTGAAGCCAAGAAGGGGGTAACCTAGTGGGATGATGGTGCCCCTAAAGCCAGCACGCTGACCCTAACGGGACCATCCGAAATGTAAGGAAGACTTTTGTTAATGAGCAGGTGAACGTACCTGGTAGTAAGAAAAATTCTCCGGATACATGGTAGTGCAAAATACAATATAGGTTGACCGCCTGAAAAAGGGTGGAGGGTAGACATAAAATAGCGTGATGAAAAGTGAAATGTATATGGTACATATGCATGACCCGGAGGATCATGATGGTTGTTTAATGAAATGACAGTGTGCGCCTGGTGTGGAAAGAGACCAGCGCGTGCCGCATGCCTGCACCAGTGGGAACGTGCGGTTTGTAATCCAATGGTATGTATTGGTTTGTGTCGTTTTTTTTTTTTTTTTTTTATTAGCAACCAGTTGATATCTCTTCCCCCCCTTTATTTTATTTATTTTTTAACTTTATCGGCAACCAGTTGATATCTCGCAGGGGGCTGCTGGGGTGATGTTTACTGCAGGGTACTTTAGTCGGGCGTGCTGGAAGCCCCCCCTGCAACCTGCGCAGGAGGGGCCTGCTGTGTGACCGGCACCCCCGGAGCTCCGCCGACCAGCCGAGCCAGACCGCCCGACGGCGGCCCCCCGCATCAGATGCGGCGCAAACGGCCGCCGGGACACCCCGCCTGCGCCGACGAATCGCCGCGCATGCGCAGTACCCCGGCCGCGCATGCGCAAACCAGGCACCAAGACACGGCCGGGCGCCATCGGCCTCGCGGCAGGAGGAACGGCGGACCAGGCCGGAGGCGGTGGGGAGGGGATGCTTGTGGCAGCGGTATGCCCAGAGAAGGTGGACATGAAGGGAGGGTGTACCGGGTGCACCGCAGCTGACACCTGTAGCCGTGCACATGAACATGAGGGGGGGGCATGAATGTGGATGATGTGGGGTGATATGAACTAACCCAGAAATGGGGAATGAGCCCGGAACCACCGGGGTGCTGACCGGAGTGTTGGTACTGTGGGAAGACGCCAGAATAAAACATGAGAGAAATGAGATGTCGGTGATTGATGCGAGAAAGCCGTGACATGGTGCAGCGTGTATGAGATGAAACAAACAGAAATGGGGGATTAGCCCAGGAACCATTGGCCTCCTGCTGCAGAGCTGTTGACCGGAATGGTGGTATGGTTGTGAACAAATTGTGCATGAACAAGGCGTGACAGAAATGAATACTGGTGACTTGTATGAAAATCCGTGACATTGGTGCGCGTTTAATGAAATGAAATGAACCGGTACAGGGGCAACCGTGAGGCCCCGGCTGTACCGTATGAGTGACTCATACGCATTTGTGCTCCTGCAGCCGTGCACGTGAACATGAGGAGGAGGGGGGGGGCATGAATGTGGATAATTGTGGGGTGATATGGACTGAAAAAGAAATGGGGAACGAGCCTGGAACCACAGGGGTGCTGACCGCAGTGTTGTTACTGTGGGAAGATTGCTGAACAAGACATGAAAAAATGAGATGCTGGTGACTGTGAGAAAGCCGTGACATCAGTGCAGCGTCTATGAATGAAATGAAACAGAAATGGGGGATTAGGCCAGAAACCATTGCCGCATGCTGCAGAGGTGTTGACCGGAATCGTAGTACGGTGTGGACAAATTTCGCATGAACAAGGCGTGACAGAAATGAATGCTGGTGACTTGTATGAGAAAACCGTGACATTGGTGCAGCGTATGATGAAATGAAATGAACCGGTACAGGGGCAACCGTGAGGCCTCGGCTGAACCGTATGGATGACTCAGAAAACCACTGCCTGCATGCCGCAGGGGTGTTGACCGGAGTGGTGGTACGGTGTACATAAATTTATGCATGAACAAGACATGACAGAAATGAAATGCTGGTGACTGGGCGAGAAAGCCGTGACATTAGTGCAGCGTTTGGTGAAATGAACTGAACAGAAATGGGGGATTGCCCCGGAAACGACTGCATGCTGCCGCAGGGGTGCTGACCGGAATAGTGGTACGGTGTAGACAAATTTGTGCATGAACAAGGCGTGACAGAAATTAAATACTGGTGACTTGTACGAGAAAACAGTGACATTGGTGCAGCGTTTGGTGAAATGAATAGAACCGGTACAGGGGGCAACCGTGAGGCCCCGGCTGCACCGTATGGATGACTCGCAGTTTAACGGGCAAACGTGACCCCCAGTGAACCGAGTAAAGCCGGAAAAATAGAACCGAAATGCTCCAAATCCAGAACTGATGGCAACGAAAACTCCCAGAAATTCAGCGACTCGCAGGCAACTCTCCAGACACTCCACAAGCGACCTCCTCTCTCAAAGCTCAGACCTCTAATGACGCAGGAGCCAGGTAAGGGGAGTGCCCTAAATAGGCTGGAGGCGGACCTCAGCCCCTCCCACAAATCCAGGCAATTTGCCTTAATACATATAGATTATATTTAATGTCCATGAGCTTTCATTGTCTCACCGTATTTGCTGTTTCATTTAGCATTACCCAGGGTAATGGGTGGTGCACGGTGGGTGGTGCACGGTGATGCAAACCAGCTCTACACCCAATACCGTACCGTTCCTTCACTAGACAAGTACATTGCAGCTTAGCCGGCCAATATCCAATTGCTCCCTCAGACCCCACACACATTGAATCGCATTACAATCTGATCTTATAACGGTAACATTCAATCTAATAATTCCCCTTTAAAGACGTAACTACTTTTTGCAGGTTTGTTGAGGACATATGTTTTAAAATTTTTAATGTAAAAAATTGGAATTATATGCTTGCATCTTTATATTGCAGCGTTTGTTGGTGCGGGGATACGCCCTAACCAAGAAGAGAGTGGAGAAGCAGGCCATCCAGAGGTCTCTCCGTGCAGAGTTATTTATGAAGTTTTCTTTGTGGCACAAATATGTGGAACTACAAAAGAAGTGGTGCGATCTGAAGAGGTTTAAGCCCAAACTTGTAAAGGAGATGAGCAAACGATTATGTCCAGGTACAATATTTACATTACTTTTGTATCTCTCTTTTCAACACTATGTAATGTATATATTTAGTTATGCTGCTAATCTGTACAGATGTAGTTTGGATAACACACTGCATTATCTAGAAACAACAGGCATCGCAAAAAAAAATAGTGTAACGCATTTAATTGCATTTTGTTTAACCACCTCAGCCCCCCTAGCTTATACACCCTTAATGACCAGACCACTTTTTACAATTCTGCACTACACTACTTTCACCGTTTATTGCTCGGTCATGCAAATTTCCACCCAAATGAATTTTACCTCCTTTTCTTCTCACTAATAGAGCTTTCATTTGGTGGTATTTCATTGCTGCTGACATTTTTACTTTTTTTGTTATTAATCGAAATTTACAGAAATTTTAGCAAAAAATGACATTTTCACTTTCAGTTGTAATTTTTTTTTTAAAACGACATCTATATATATACACTTTTCTCTAAATTTATTGTTCTACATGTCTTTGATAAAAAAAAAGTTTGGGTAAAAAAATAAATGGTTTGGGTAAAAGTTATAGTGTTTACAAACTATGGTACAAAAATGTGAATTTCCGCTTTTTGAAGCAGCGCTGACTTTCTGAGCACCTGTCATGTTTCCTGAGGTTCTACAATGCCCAGACAGTAGAAAAACCCCACAAATGACCCCATTTCGGAAAGTAGACACCCTAAGGTATTCGTTGATGGGCGTAGTGAGTTCATAGAACTTTTTATTTTTTGTCACAAGTTAGCGGAAAATGATGATTTTTATATATTTTTTTCCTTATAAAGTCTTGTATTCCACTAACTTGTGACAGAAAATAAAAACTTAAACCATGAACTCACTATGCCCATCATGAAATACCTTGGGGTGTCTTCTTTCCAAAATGGGGTCACTTGTGGGGTAATCATACTGCCCTGGCATTTTAGGGGCCCATATGCGTGAGAAGTAGTTTGCAATCAAAATCTGTAAAAAATGACCGGTGAAATCCGAAAGGTGCACATTGGAATGTGTGCCCCTTTGCCCACCTAGGCTTCAAAAAGGTGTCACACATCTGGTATCGCCGTACTCAGGAGAAGTTGGGGAATGTGTTTTGGGGTGTCATTTTACATATACCCATGCTGGGTGAGATAAATATCTCGGTCGAATGCCAACTTTGTATAAAAAAATGGGAAAAGTTGTCTTTTGCCGAGATATTTCTCTCACCCAGCATGGGTATTGTCGCGGCTGAGAATGGGGGAAATCCTCAGCCGTGCGATGACGGTGAATGTCCAGTCGCTACTTGGCCAGGACCACAGAATTAGGGAGCAGGTCACCTCCTATTGCGTCCCTAACGCTGACCCTGTCTCCTGTCAGTATGAGCCGACCTTGATGGTAGGAGGGCTCATACGCTGGAACCTATTAGTCCCTACAAGCCCTCAAGTTGGCCCTGAACTAGAGAACAGAGTAAGACAACCCACTCCTCCTAGACACGGAGGAGCAGGAGTCTCACTGGCCAAGCAGCATGAGGAAGGGAACATCAACAGGCCTATGGATATGGCAGGTGCTGCACTAGTTCCAGCCACCTGCCACAGCCTTGCTGACTGGGTCCGTGTGCAGGCAAGCTGGAGTCCGCAAACAATACAAATATAACTCAGCAAACACACATCCACACAAAGGAACCCAGATCCATAGCTGCACAGAATAGTAAAGGAAAACATAAACTGAACATCACACAAACTTAAACCTATGACCGGAAGGGTGGCCCTTACAAGAAGGAGGAAATCACAGAAGGCTGCTACAGCAAAGCATGACTGAAGCAACCTACTGAGCCATGGTAAAGTGAGAGGCTTTATAGGCCTACGAGGCCACACCCAAGGGTCAGACACACCCAGTGCCTCACACACACACTGGGAAGGGAGTTAACCCTTCCAGCACCAGAGAAGGGAAACACCACTTAAAGGAAAAGGGTCCAACAGTACCAACACACTGTGGTTTTTGCCGCTGGCAACGACATGGGTGGCAACCGTGTCCTGGGAGATAGCCCGGAGGCCGGGACACTGCCACCACATGTACAGACAACCAAACATTGCCACGTGCAACCACAGTGCAGGAAAAGTGTCAGTGCACACAACACAGAGTGCACACAGACAAACAACACAGTGAACACAATACACACACACCTAACAGAGGTTGCTAGGTGCAACCGCATGCACAGCAGGAAAGCTGCCACATACATAGCGTTGTCAGCGGCAACCACAGGTGAGGCAAATACCACTGCCCTCGCCTGTGATTGACAACAAAACCAAACCGCTGACAATCGCATGCGGTTGAAGAGTCATGGTCATAGCCATGGCCGTGACAGGTATATGTAAAATGACACCCCAAAACACATTGCCCAACTTCTCCTGAGTACGGGGATACCACATGTGTGACACTTTTTTGCAGCCTAGGTGGGCAAAGGGGCACACATTCCAAAGAGCACCTTTAGGATTTCACAGAGCATTTTTTACACATTTTGATTTCAAACTACTTCTCACACATTAGGGCCCCTAAAATGCCAGGGCAGTATAAAAACCCCACAAGTGATCCCATTTTGGAAAGAAGACACCCCAAGGTATTCTGTGAGGGGCATGGCGAGTTCCTAGAATTTTTTATTTTTTGTCAAAAGTTAGTGGAATAGGAGACTTTGTAAGAAAAAAAAAATCTAAAATTCTTTCCGAAATGGGGTCACATGTGGGGTATTTATACTGCCCTGGCATTTTAGGGGCCCTAAAGCGTGAGAAGAAATCTGGAATATAAATGTCTAAAAAATTTTACGCATTTGGATTCCGTGAGGGGTATGGTAAGTATATGTGAGATTAATTTTTTTTTACACAAATGAAAAATCAATTTCCGCTAACTTGTGCCAAAAAAATTCTAAATGGAGCCTTACAGGGGGGTGATCAATGACAGGGGGGTGATCAGGGAGTCTATATGGGGTGATCATCACCTTGTCATTGATCACCCCCCTGTAAGGCTCCATTCAGAGGTCCGTTTGTGTTTTGCGGATCCACAGATCCATGAATGGAGCCTTACAGGGGAGTGATCAATGACAGGGGGGTGATCAGGGAGTCTATATGGGGTGATCACCCCCCTGTCAATGATCACCCCCCTGCAAGGCTCCATTCAGACGTCCGTATGTGTCTTGCGGATCCGATCCATGTATCCGTGGATCCGTTAAACACATACGGATGTCTGAATGGAGCCTTACAGGGGGGTGATCAATGACAGGCGGTGATTAGGGAGTCTATATAGGGTGATCACCCCCCTGTCATTGATCACCCCCCCTGTAAGGCTCCATTCAGACGTCCGTATGTGTATTGCAGATCCGATCCATGGATCCGTAAAACACATACAGACGTCTGAATGGAGCCTTACAGGGGGGTGATCATCCCATATAGACTCCCTGATCACCCCCCTGTAAGGCTCCATTCAGACGTCCGTATGTGTTTTGAGGATCCAATCCATGGATCTGTGGATCCGTAAAACACATACGGACATCTGAATGGAGCCTTACAGGGGGGTGATCAGGGAGTCTATATGGGATGATCACCCCCCTGTAAGGCTCCATTCAGATGTCCGTATGTGTTTTACGGTTCCACGGATCCATGGATCGGATCCGCAAAACACATACGGACGTCTAAATGGATCCTTACAGGGGGGTGATCAGGGAGTGTATATGGGGTGATCACCCCCCTGTCATTGATCAACCCCTGTAAGGCTCCATTCAGACGTCCGTATGTGTTTTGCAGATCCGATCCATAGATCCGTGGATCCGTAAAACACATATGGACGTCTGAATGGAGCCTTACAGGGGGGTGATCAATGACAGGGGGTGATCAGGGAGTCTATATGGGGTGATCAACCCCTGTCATTGATCACCCCCTATAAGGATCCGATCCATTCAGACGTCTGCATGTGTTTTGCGGATCCGATCCGTGGATCCGTAAAACACATACGGACGTCTGAATGGAGCCTTACAGGGGGGTGATCAATGACAGGGGGGTGATCAGGGAGTCTGTATAGGGTGATCAGGGGTTAATAAGTGACGGGGGGGGTGTAGTGTAGTGTGGTGCTTGGTGCTACTTTACAGAGCTGCCTGTGTCCTCTGGTGGTCGATCCAAGCAAAAGGGACCACCAGAGGACAGGGTTGCAGGTATATTAGACGCTGTTATCAAAACAACGTCTAATATACCTGTTAGGGGTAAAAAAAATCGCATCTACAGCCTGCCAGCGAACGATCACCGCTGGCAGGCTGTAGATCCACTCGCTCACCTTCCGATCCTGTGAACGCGCGCGCCTGTGTGCGCACGTTCACAGGAAGTCTCGCGTCTCGCGAGATGACGCGCCGATGCGTCACTCTGCCTGGGACAGCCGCCTCCGGTAAATGGTAACATTTAATTATTTGTGTGTTATTAGTTTAAGCAGACTGTGATTGTCTATTGTTGTGACTTAGATGAAGATCAGATCACATTTTATGACCAATTTGTGCAAAAATCCATATCATTCCAAAGGGTTCACATAATTTTTCTTGCAACTGTATGTATAAAAAAGGATGTATGTGTGTGTGTATGTTCCGCAAAAACTCAAAAACACAACCATCAAATTCGATGAAATTTGGTATAAACATCCCTTGCTACCTGGAAAGAAATAATGCGGGGGTCTCAGCTATCGAGGACGTACCGTTCCCGAGATATTCCCAAAATATCACCTGCATTAGCCAATACAAGCCTGCCTCCAGCCTTTAACTTAAATCCTAACTGCCAACTGACGGATGCTGTGGAGTTCACAGTTAAAGGGCGACTATTGCTAAAGTCACTGTTATTTAATATATATTTGCAATAAATAAATACCCGAGCAACGCGGGGTCCACAGCTAGTTTATGTATTAAATAACAATATCAAACATACGAAAGCAAATGATTAAATGTAATAAAATATTTATTTACAAATAGAAAGTATGTAAAATATAAAAAAAAAAAATCTAAGGCAAACTTTGGAGTTCTTTCTGGATCTCCAGCAACTCCTTATTATGGAGCTTCCTCAGCTCCTCCAGCTTCCTGTATTCAGCATCCAGCTGACGCTGATGCCTCTGTAAGCGAGCTTGAAGTAGCGCTATTCTTTATTTGTTCGGCTTTTATAGCCAGCATTGCCTTGGCTTCCGATTTTCCGATGCTCAAGGAGCCTACTTTTAAGTAATTTTTGAATAACTGTTAGGATTTAAAAAAAAATTACAATGACTTTCAATTATGATGAAGGCAGTTAGTGGTTTGTGTGTAGTTTTCGTTACAGTACTGTCCATTTACAGAACCCAATTTTTTTTTATTACAGTTTTGAAAATTATATAGTTGTTTATTTAGTATTTCAATATAGTATAATGTTATTTAGTGGGTTAATTAATGCAAGTTCAATAGAGTATAATAGTATTTAGTTGGTTTCTTTGAGATGAAAGAAGAATCTACACTTTCGTGTTGCTAAGCATTTCTGTTGGCCATGGTCAATATGAATAACACATAAAAGGTCTCATCTTAAAATATAACTTCTAATATAAAAGAGCTATACGATTTTTTTAATGCAAATTGAGGAAAAAAATTAGTTGAAAGGGATTTTGGACACACTACAAGATCTAAATAGTCTTATATAGACATAGTCGTAGCACCAGGTCTCTGAGATGCCATAAATTTAAAGACAATAATACATACTCAGCCCCTTATCTGTAAGATAATAACGGACTTATTATGATGGTCTTTGATATGTTTGTATCTTATATTTCAAATGCCCATTCATTCCGCCATGTCTCCCTTCTTACTGTATATACGACAGATGAAGGGACTGGTGAGTTCTTGGAAGCTCGCTATGTGACATATTAATTATTATTTTATGGCCATTAAAATGTATCAAGCCACCACAACTCTTATTTTGTATTTAATAAAGACAGCACAGAATTACTTGGTTATAGTTATGTAATGTTTAATGTGAATTAGTTGGATACTTTATGGTTTTAATGTAGATTACAGATTTGTTTTAATTTAAAAAATATATATATATTTCTCTACTTTTCGCTATTTTAAATCATTTTAGGCCCTTTTTGTTATAAACATCGTATTGCTATTTAATTATATAGCTGTGTGCACATATTTACCCTCCTGATGGGGGGTATACACCTCCTTCTCTCCCTCTTCTGGAGGTGGGGGAGAGGAATCCCCTTGCTGTGATGGTCCTCGATCAGAGGAGGGTCGAGGCTGCTCCTCCAACTCTTCCTCCTTACCCGTTTGTCGTACAGAAGGAACGGGAACACCTGTAATCACAGAATGTTAAGAATTTAGACAATCAACTCATAAATCATAACAAAGGTAAATACAATAAAAAAATATCCTATATGGAGGGATCTGCATGGGATTCTGATTATCCACACGGTGGATTTGCCTCATTATGGGTTTATATTACATGACAAAACAAGTGTTACAGATGGGTAAAACTGGACTAAGTTAAAAAGTAGTATGATGTAACAAAGGTTATTTGATTATATTATGTTGGTTATATAACATTTTTGGGCTGTCATCGTTTTACTGTCTGCACAGCCGCATTTTAAATATCTGCTGTCCGTCTTCACTCACAGTTGATTTAGTTATCATGGTCACTTTATTAATAGAAGGAGGGGTTCTGCGCTTGCAGAAAGGTGGCAGGATGACTAGATTTCTATATGCTATTTAGGCACTGTTTAGCGCTGTTCTATTCAGCAGTTAAATGGAGTCTGTCATGTAAAATCCTCATTTTACTCCACTAACATCCTGATCTCCCTTACCTTAACCCTATTACAATAATACCTTTCAGATAGCATTTAATTTGTGGTTTATGAGGTTAATTTACTGGGTGGGGTGTGTGTGTGTGTATATGTGTGTGTATATATATATATATATATATATATATACAGTACAGACCAAAAGTTTGGACACACCTTCTCATTCAAAGAGTTTTCTTTATTTTCATGACTATGAAAATTGTAGATTCACACTGAAGGCATCAAAACTATGAATTAACACATGTGGAATTATATACATAACAAAAAAGTGTGAAACAACTGAAAATATGTAATATTCTAGGTTCTTTAAAGTAGCCACCTTTTGCTTTGATTACTGCTTTGCACACTCTTGGCATTCTCTTGATGAGCTTCAAGAGGTAGTCACCTGAAATGGTCTTCCAACAGTCTTGAAGGAGTTCCCAGAGATGCTTAGCACTTGTTGGACCTTTTGCCTTCACTCTGCGGTCAAGCTCACCCCAAACCATCTCGGTTGGGTTCAGGTCCGGTGACTGTGGAGGCCAGGTCATCTGGCGCAGCACCCCATCACTCTCCTTCATGGTCAAACAGCCCTTACACAGCCTGGAGGTGTGTTTGGGGTCATTGTCCTGTTGAAAAATAAATGATGGTCCAACTAAACGCAAACCGGATGGAATAGCATGCCGCTGCAAGATGCTGTGGTAGCCATGCTGGTTCAGTATGCCTTCAATTTTGAATAAATCCCCAACAGTGTCACCAGTAAAGCACCCCCACACCATCACACCTCCTCCTCCATGCTTCACGGTGGGAACCAGGCATGTAGAGTCCATCCGTTTACCTTTTCTGCATCGCACAAAGACACGGTGGTTGGAACCAAAGATCTCAAATTTGGACTCATCAGACCAAAGGACAGATTTCCACTGGTCTAATGTCCATTCCTTGTGTTCTTTAGCCCAAACAAGTCTCTTCTGCTTGTTGCCTGTCCTTAGCAGTGGTTTCCTAGCAGATATTCTACCATGAAGGCCTGATTCACACAGTCTCCTCTTAACAGTTGTTCTAGAGATGTGTCTGCTGCTAGAACTCTGTGTGGCATTGACATGGTCTCTAATCTGAGCTGCTGTTAACCTGCGATTTCTGAGGCTGGTGACTCGGATGAACTTATCCTCCGCAGCAGAGGTGACTCTTGGTCTTCCTTTCCTGGGGCGGTCCGCATGTGAGCCAGTTTCTTTGTAGCGCTTGATGGTTTTTGTGACTGCACTTGGGGACACTTTCAAAGTTTTCCTAATTTTTCGGACTGACTGACCTTAATTTCTTAAATTAATGATGGCCACTCATTTTTCTTTACTTAGCCGCTTTTTTCTTGCCATAATACAAATTCTAACAGTCTATTCAGTAGGACTATCAGCTGTGTATCCTCCTGACTTCTCCACAACATAACTGATGGTCCCAACCCCATTCATAAGGCAAGAAATCCCACTTATTAAACCTGACAGGGCACACCTGTGAAGTGAAAACCATTTCAGGTGACTACCTCTTGAAGCTCATGCCAAGAGTGTGCAAAGCAGTATTCAAAGCAAAAGGTGGCTACTTTGAAGAACCTAGAATATGACATATTTTCAGTTGTTTCACACTTTTTGTTATGTATATAATTCTACATGTGTTAATTCATAGTTTTGATGCCTTCAGTGTGAATCTACAATTTTCATATTCATGAAAAAAAAAGAAAACTCTTTGAATGAGAAGGTGTGTCCAAACTTTTGGTCTGTACTGTATATATTCAGTAATGCTGCTAATCTGTACAGATGTAGTATGGTTAACACACAACCTCTCAAATTTATTAATTCATCCCGTAATCTTGAAACAAAAGCCATTAAAAAAAATAGCGTAACATTTAATTGCATTAAGTTTACATAATTCATAGTTTTGATGCCTTCAGTGTGAATCTACAATTTTCATAGTCACGAAAATAAAGAAAACTCTTTGAATGAGAAGGTGTGTCCAAACTGTTAGTCTGTACTGTACATTACTGAGTGTTGTAGAGAGAGATACAAAAATCATGTAAGCATTGTACCTGGGCGTAATTGCTGACTATATTATTTCACAAGTTCAGGGTGAAGGTCACAACATTTCTTTTGTATGGCTTCCTTATGGTACTTTTTCTCGTGTTTTAGATAAAGCTCAGTCCGGACAGATGTTATGATCACTTTCTTGTGTTTCCGGGTGAGATGATATCCCCGCTCCAGAAATCGCTGAAGGATAAATATGAAAGCATATAATCCTCATTGTTTTATCATACAAATATTAAAAAAAATATCCTCAAGAAATACGCCAAAAAGAAGTTACGCCTTTGAAGGGGAAATATTAGATTTAATGTTACGGTTATAAGATCAGATTGTATTGCGATTGTATGTGTTTGGGGTCTAAACAATCAGATATTAGCCAGCTAAGCTGCGATGTACCTGTCTAGTAAAGTGACGGTACGGTATGGGGTGTAAAGTTGTTTTGCATCCCCGTGGTGCTCCCTGGGTAACGCTAAATAAACAAGCAAATACTTTTGGTCCAACAAAAAACCTCATGGACATAAAATTCAATCTATATATATATATATATAGAAAAAAAGGCAACAGGAGCTGCACTGCGAAAACAAATGTAAGCGGAGTGCCAGCGGCTGTGAAGGCGGTCCCCCTTCAAAGCATATAATAAAAAGAAATTCCGCAGCACTTCCAAGGCATAAAATGAAGAAAAGTTTTTTATTTACCAGACAGCTGTCTGGTAAATAAAAAACTTTTCTTCATTTTATGCCTTGGAAGTGCTGCGGAATTTCTTTTTATTATATATATATATATAGATATATATATATATATAGATATATATTGTGTGTATGGCATATAGTGTGTGGTATATATTTTATGGTACGAAAACGGACGTGCTATGTGCATGTGATAGATATTTATCTGTTGTCCATACATACATGCTACTGACATGGTGCTGCGAAGTAACAAGAATACTTAATGCATCAATCTGTTATATCTACTAGGGTCCATTCACACGTCCGCAAAATGGTCCGCACCCGTTCCGCAATTTTGCGGAACGGGTGCAGATCCATTCATTCTCTACGGGCCCGGACGCGAAGCGGAGACCACACTATGTGCTCTTTGCTTCCGCATTTGCGGAGCGCGGCCCCAAACTTCCGGATTTCGGCCCCGAACTTCCGGTCCGCAGCTCTGCAAAAGATAGAACATGTCCTATTCTTGTCCGCAGCGGGTGCTGGCCAGGTGTGTTACGGATCCGCAATTTGCGGGTACGCAACACACCACGGACGTGTGAATGGACCCTTATTGGGGGGGGGGGAAGAAAAAAATAAAATAAAAAATCAATGTAGTTCTTATTGGCATATGCAAATATTTTGCAACAGTCGATCCACACATTAATAATTTATACATTGTTCGAGTGTTGCAAAATATTGTTCTGGCATGCAATATGTAATAAAATACAGTACTGTAATACAATATTACTTACAGTTAGAATATCTTTTTCTTCATCCTCATTAAAGGTTTTTCGCACCATTTTCTCGATAAGATTTTATATTCGGAAGACAATCCACTCTAATAGTAACCAAAGTGAAACCGAAAACAGGTCATGTGACGCGATTATGTCATACTATTGCGTTGTTTCTGATTTTCAGGTAAAAATCAGGAATTCTACTATAAATCGATTGATTCCACCCGTGACCCTACTTCTTTCAATATAGCGAATATTCGAGAGAAAAAAATCATAATTTAGAATATTTTTTTTTTCAATTAGTACATATGTTCGGCATACTCCTCCACGACAAGCGTCCTCGTCACCATAGGAACAACTGTGGGTTAGAATATACCATCGGATCTAAGTGCAGGAAAAACTCAGATCCAATGGTATATTATATAACCCACAGCCGTTCTTATGGTAACGGGATGCTTGTCAGGGAACAGTATGCTGATTAAGTGAGATAACAGTACACATCGAAAAAAACGATTATTCAAAATAACGAATATATTCACTATATTGCTATAGCTTCTTTTATTAGAATATTACGAATATTCTAAAAGTCGAAGTTAAAGCAATATTACGAATATTCATAAAATACACAAATAGACTGTAATTTAGCTAGTATAGTGCTATAATCTTTTTTTTTGTCAATTTTTTTTTGCCTCTTTTGAAGTTCAGTTTTTGAAAATATGTACACTATAAAAAAAAATACTATAGCACTATATTAGCTAAATTACAGTCTATATGTGTATTTTACGAATATTCTTAATATTGCTCTAACTTCGTCTTTTAGAATATTACGAATATTCTAAAAGATGAAGTTAGAGCAATATTAAGAATATTCGTAAAATACACATATTAGCCTAGCCATAGTCATAGGTACGTTGCCTTATACTGTAAAAAAAAAATAAAAATTGCACGATTAATTAAATCGCATATTATTCACGATAAATGGAATAATTACGAATATTCGATTTTGACGAATATAAGACAAATATTCAATCGAATATTCACAAAATATTGCGAAATCGAATATGGCACCTCACGCTCATCACTAAAAACGATCATGAAGCCAATTTTCAATCCGATTACAAATTATATTTTCAAAGCCAATAGACCTCATTTTACCAATTAGTAGTGTTGATCGAGCACCAAAGTGCTCGGGTGTTTTGGCCGAACACATCGGGAGTATAATAGAAGTCAATGGGAGAACCCAAGCATTAAACCAGGCACCCCCTGCTCTAAAGAGGGGAGGGTGCCCGGTTCATAGGAAAAGGTCAGAAAATGACGGAAACACCACCTAAATTTTTTGGGAACAGCATGGGGAGGATGTCTGGATGCATCTTGGACTCCCAGGTCGCTGCTGGGAACAATGTTGTCCGAGTAGTACGCCACTTTTACAGACTGACAATAATACGCACAAAACCAAAGACAAAATCGATTTTAGAGGAAAAATTGCTAGGAAACATTCTTTCCTGTATATTTACTTGTATATAAAGTGCGAGTGCTGCCAAAAATTACAAGGAAGAGGCACTCCGATACAACCTGTATATCACATAAAGGAGGTCCTTATTCACATTGTGGCAGAATTGTTCAGGTAGTGGGACTCCTACACTCATAACGCCTATGCACTAAGTGAAAGGGCTGCCAAAAATGACAAGGAACCGGCACTCCAATACACCCTTTGTTACACATAAAGGAGGGCATCATACACAGCCTTGAAAAATTATGATTGCTTGCCTGCTGGTGACACTCAAAAACATTTGTCACAAGGGCCTGCTGATCTGACCATCTAAAACATTATGGGCGAGGGCCTGCTGTTGCTTTGGTGACTCTAGATAACTTGGGGCCGATCGCATGTCCCTGTGACAGTGCTGAACCATTCGGATGTCTGTCCTATCAACTTTCGATGTTATTTTCAGCCCAAACCATGTAGCCCATGGGTAATGGGGAATCATCGTTCGATTCCAGAGAGGGAGCCTGAGAATCAGCTACGGCTACCACATCCAAGCAAGGCAGCATGTGTGCAAATTACCTATTAGGTATAATTAGGTGAGAGCCTGCAGGTGATCTGACACTGTAAAATATTGTAGATGAAGGCCTGCTGGTGACCCTCAAAAACATTTGGAGCAAGGGTCTGATGAGCTGACCATCTAAAACATTATGGGCGAGGGCCTGCTGCTGCTTTGGTGACTCTAGATAACCTGGGGTCGATCACACGTCCCCGTGATGGTAACAATCCATTCGGATGTCTGCCCTATCAACTTTCAATGTTATTTTCAGTGCAAACCATAGTAAACATGGGCAACGGGGCAATCATGGTTGGATTCCGGAGAGGGAGCCTGAGAAACAGCTATGGCTTCCACATCCAAGCAAGGCAGCATGCACGAAAATGACCTATTATGTATATTTAGTTCAGGGCCTGCAGGTGAGCTGACCCTGTAAAAGATTTTAGGTGGTGGTCTGCAGGTTAGATGACCCTGTAAAAGATTTTAGTTGCGGGCCTGCTGGTGAACTCACCCTGTAAAAGATTGTAGGTGAAGGCCTGTTGGTGAGCTGATCCTGTAAAAAATTATATGTGAGGGCCTGCTGGTGAGCTGACCCTGTAAAAGAATTTAGGTGCGGGCCTGCTGGTGAGCTGACCCTCTAAAAGGTTGTATGTGAGGGCCTGCATGTGAGCTGACCCTCTAAAACCTATGCAAGGGCCTTCAGGTGAGCTGACCCAGTAAAAGATTTTAGGTGCGGGACTGCTGGTGAGCTGACCCTGTAAAAGAATTTAGGTGCGGGCCTGCTGGTGAGCTGACCCTGTAAAAGAATTTAGGTGCGGGCCTGCTGGTGAGCTTACCCTCTAAAAGGTTGTATGTGAGGGCCTGCAGGTGAGCTGACCCTCTAAAACATATGCAAGGGCCTTCAGGTGAGCTGACCCAGTAAGAGATTTTAGGTGCGGGCCTGCTGGTGAGCTGACCCTCTTAAAGGTTGTAGGTGAGGGCCTGCAGGTGAGCTGACCCTCTAAAACATTATATATGAGGGCCTTCAGGTGAGATGACCCTGTAAAAAATTATATGCGAAGGCCTGCTGGTGAGCTGACCCTGTAAAACATTATATGCGAAGGGCATTATATGCGACAAATAAGCTTGTGTCGATATGCTGGAAGAGGAAAAGGAGGATGAGAAAAGGAAGACTAAACCATATACCGTTGTTTGTGGTGGAAGGGGTGCATGGGAATACAGTGTATTCAGTACATTATAAACAACACATTAAAAGTGCCTTTATGTTCATCAGCTTTCCTCTGGTGGAGTCTAGAAGTCATGGTCAATACGGTCCTTGTCAACCTGTCAACATTTTCAGTTGACAGACGGATACGCTTATCTGTTATAATGCTACCAGCAGCACGAAATACCTGCTCAGACAAAACACTGGCGGCAGGGCAGGCCAGCACCTTCAAGGCGTAGAGCGGCAGTTCATGCCATGTGTCCAGCTTGGACACCCAGTAGTTGTAAGGCACTGAGGAATCATTGAGGACGCTGACACGGTCTGCTATGTACAGATGTAGCAGGGGTAACTCATCGCGTTAACTTGAAACAAAAGCCATTAAAAAGCAATTGCTTAACGCATTTAGTTGCATTTAGTTTAGATAACATGTCTCATAAAGCATGTGTGCTAACTCTGCTACATCCATGCTCCTTCACCATCTTTCAAAATGTTTCCCTCCTTGTGACACTAGGCTGCGCATCAGGGTGAGGGTACTGGCAGGGTGTCATAAAACTCTGTCCCAGGATTTGGAGTGTTGCCCTGCTTCTGTTGGAACTGCTGTGTGTTCCGCTTGTCTTCCTTCCTCGGTTGGCCAAGGAACTACGGACTCTGCCGCCAGCGTTGTCAGATGGAAATTTGTGGAGCAATTTTTCCACAAGGATCTTCTGGTATTGCACCATTTTGCTCGTACTCTCCACCAGAAGAATCAGAGATGAGAAGTTCTCTTTGTAGCGGGGGTCGAGAAGGGCGATCAACCAACCAGTGTTGTCTAAAAAGCGTATAACACGCTGGTAATGGGAAAGGCAGCCTAACATGAAGTCAGCCATGTGTGCCAAAGTACCAACAGGCAAGATTTTGCTGTCATCATCAGGAGGATAACTCTCAATCTCCTCCTCCTCTTCTGCCCACCCACGCTGAACAGATGGAATTAAACTTCCATGGGTAGTACCCTCTGTAGTGGAGGCAACCATCTCCTGCTCCTCCTCCTCTTCATCATCCAATTCGCGCTGAGAAGACAAACTGAGGGTGGTCTAGCTATCACCCTGTGTAATGTCTTCCCCCATTTCCACCTCTTCCACCTGCAAAGCGTCGTCCTTAATTGTGAGCAGCGAGCGTTTGAGTAGACACAGAAGTGGTGTGGTTACGCTGATAATAGCGTCATCACCGCTCACCATCTGTGTTGATTCCTCAAAATTTCCTAAAACCTCAAAGAGGTCAGACATCCATGCCCACTCCTCACTTGTGAATAGTGGAAGCTGACTGGAAAGGCGACGACCATGTTGCAGCTGGTATTCCACTACTGTCCTCTGATGCTCACAAAGCCTAGCCAACAAGTGGATCGTGGAGTTACAGCGCATGCTCACGTCGCACAACAGCCGGTTAGCTGGCAATGTCAAGCGCTGCTGCAGCGTTGACAGACCAGCTGAAGCTGTTGATGACTTGTGGAAATGTGCACATACCTTCACCAGTAGCTCAGGCAAATTGGGGTAGCTTTTGAGAAACAGCTGCAGCACAAGGTTGAACACGTGGGCTAGGCATGGTATGTGTCTGAACTTGCCGAGCTCCAAAGCCGCCACCAAGTTACGGCCATAATCGGACACAACCATGCCTGGCTGTAGGTTGAGTGGCAAGAGCCATAACTCATTCTGGTCTCTTATCCCTGCCACAGCTCTGCGGCGGTGTGCTGTTTGTCCCCTAACATATCAGCTTCAGCACGGCCTGTTGACGCTTCCCTATTGTAGTGCTACACTGCTTCCAGCTACCGACTGATGACTGACTGGCGCTGCACGCGGATAATGTGGAAGTGGAGGAGGAGGCAGAGGAGGAGGAGAAGTGGGGTTTGGAGCCACTAATGTACGTGCTGGCGTAAACCCTGATAAACATATGGCCTGCAACCCTTGGCGTCGGTAGCACCTGTGCCATCCCAGAGTAATACTCGCTCCCGGCCTCCACAACATTCACCCAGTGTGCCGTCAGGGAAATGAAGCATCCCTGGCTGAATGCACTTGTCCATGTGTCCGTGGTTAAGTAGACCTTTCCCAGCAACTACGTTGGGCAGGGCACATGTGATGTTACGGGACACATGTTGGTGTAAGACGGGCATGGCACATCTTAAAAAATAGTGGCGGCTGGGGACTGCATAGCGTGGGACAGTCGCCTACATCAGGATGCGGAAGGCCTCAGTGTCCACAAGCCTAAATGGCAACATCTCCAGAGCCAGTGATTTGGAAAGCTGAATTTAGTGCTATGGCCTGTGTGCAGGTGGCTGGGTATTTTTGCTTGCGTTTAAAGGCCTGGGGTAAGGACATTTTGATGCTGCGCTGGGACATGGAAGTGGATGTGGTCGCTGATGGTGCTTGCGAAGGTCCAGGTGCAGGTTGGGAGGCATCCGGGCCTGCGCCTTTAACAGGGGATTGGCCAGCATGTAACATAGGGGAAGAGGAGGGAGTGGTGTGACCCGCATACACAGATTGTGGACCTAGGCATTCATCCCATTTATTACAGTGCTTGGATGCCATGTGGCGGATCAAGGCAAGGGAGATTTCCGCAAGGGGGTGCTCCACATTGCGGGCCTGTTTGGTGTGGCCAGCCTTCTCCCTTTTGCCACCATACTGCCTCTTCAAGCCTGTTGCGGTGCTGCAGATCCCTTCCTCTCGCTTGGCTTTCCACCTTCCCAGGTTGGGTCAGTGACTTCATCATTCACCACCTCCTCCTCCTCCACTTCCTCACTCTGCTCATCCTCCTGACTGACTCATCCTCAGTGATTGACAACTGTGTCTCATCCTCTTCATTAACCTCTCGAGACAGTAATTGCGGTTGACTCATTGGCAACTGTGTCTCATCATCATCCACCCCATTAAACACTAATTGCCGTTCCCCACCGTCATGTTCTTGTGACTGTGGATGCTCAAGAGGTTGGGAATCAAGGCACAAGATCTCTTGTCCCTCTTCAAGTGTGCTTGGCGAGAGGGCCAAATCAAGTAATGGCGATGAAAAGAGGTCCTCGAAATATCCGAGTGTGGGATCACTTATTTGGCCAGACTGTACATGGTGGGAGGAAGGGGGATCAGGGTGAGGATTGTGTTGACCAGACTCCCGGCTACTGAAACTGGACTTGGTGGAAGACAGGGTGGTGCTTAACCAACTGGAAGCATTATCTGCTGCAAACCGACCACCTTCTCGCCCTGCAAACTGGGACATGAAGCTAGGTATCGTGGATGATTGTTTGTTTTTCTTGTGCTCTGGCAGCAGGCACAGTTTCTCCGGGCCCAGGGGCATGGCCTCTGCGTGCACCATCAGCATCACGGCCACTGCCCCATCACTTACTGCTCGCTTTCTTCATTTTAAATGTGATATATGCTTGAAAGTATGTCACATGTCCAGTAGCGTAAGATTTGGAAGTGTATGCGCAAAAAATGTACAACAGTATTTGTGATGAGGAAACGTTATACAGGACAGGTACCACAGGAAAGGTCACTGTTCTTCAGAGGTCAGGAGCTCCCCTTGCTGCGGGCTGTGGGAGGAGAGCTGAAAGCCCGGGAATCTGCCTCCTGCACAGCCAGCAGCGCGTGTGGGAGCCTGTCATCAGGGAAAAAAGTATTATTTTTTTTCTAAAGCTGAAGACTGGGGGCGGGGGGGGGGGGGGTTAGATGGGCACAACTAGAGTGAGGGGGCACAAAAGTGGGCATCTCTACTGAGGGGCACCTAATCTGCCATAACTAATTTGAGGGGGCACATAATCTGGCATAACTACTGTGAAGGGGGCACATATGAAGGCATAACTATGAGGGGGCAGAAATGAAGGCATAACTACTGTGAGGGGGCACGTAATCTGGCATAAGCACTGTAAGGGGCACGTATGTGGGCATATATAATGTGAGGGGCACATAATCTGGCATAACCACTCTGAGGGGGCACATATCTGGGCATATCTACTTTGAGGGAGCACATTACCGGGCATAAATACTGTGAAGGGGCACATAATCTGGCATTACTACTGTGAGGGGACACATAATCTGGCATAACCACTCTGAGGGGGCACATATCTGGGCATATCTACTTTGAGGGGGCACATAACTGGGCATAAATACTGTCAAGGGGCACATAATCTGGCATAACTACTGTGAGGGGCACATAATCTGGCATTGCTACTGTGAGGCGGCACATAATCTGGCATTGCTACTGTGAGACGGCACATACAGGGAGTGCAGAATTATTAGGCAAGTTGTATTTTTGAAGATTAATTTTATTATTGAACAACAACCATGTTCTCAATGAACCTAAAAAACTCATTACTATCAAAGCTGAATATTTTTGGAAGTAGTTTTTAGTTTGTTTTTAGTTTTAGCTATTTTAGGGGGATATCTGTGTGTGCAGGTGACTATTACTGTGCATAATTATTAGGCAACTTAACAAAAAACAAATATATACCCATTTCAATTATTTATTTTTACCAGTGAAACCAATATAACATCTCAACATTCACAAATATACATTTCTGACATTCAAAAACAAAACAAAAACAAATCAGTGACCAATATAGTCACCTTTCTTTGCAAGGACACTCAAAAGCCTGCCATCCGTGGATTCTGTCAGTGTTTTGATCTGTTCACCATCAACATTGCGTGCAGCAGCAACCACAGCCTCCCAGACAATGTTCAGAGAGGTGTACTGTTTTCCCTCCTTGTAAATCTCACATTTGATGATGGACCACAGGTTCTCAATGCGGTTCAGATCAGGTGAACAAGGAGGCCATGTCATTAGATTTTCTTCTTTTATGCTCTTTGTTGCCAGCCACGCTGTGGAGTACTTGGACGCGTGTGACGGAGCATTGTCCTGCATGAAAATCATGTTTTTCTTGAAGGATGCAGACTTCTTCCTGTACCACTGCTTGAAGAAGGTGTCTTCCAGAAACTGGCAGTAGGACTGGGAGTTGAGCTTGACTCCATCCTCAACCCGAAAAGGCCCCACAAGCTCATCTTTGATGATACCAGCCCAAACCAGTACTCCACCTCCACCTTGCTGGCGTCTGAGTCGGACTGGAGCTCTCTGCCCTTTACCAATCCAGCCACGGGCCCATCCATCTGGCCCATCAAGACTCACTCTCATTTCATCAGTCCATAAAACCTTAGAAAAATCAGTCTTGAGATATTTCTTGGCCCAGTCTTGACGTTTCAGCTTGTGTGTCTTGTTCAGTGGTGGTCGTCTTTCAGACTTTCTTACCTTGGCCATGTCTCTGAGTATTGCACACCTTGTGCTTTTGGGCACTCCAGTGATGTTGCAGCTCTGAAATATGGCCAAACTGGTGGCAAGTGGCATCTTGGCAGCTGCACGCTTGACTTTTCTCAGTTCATGGGCAGTTATTTTGCGCCTTGGTTTTTCCACACGCTTCTTGCGACCCTGTTGACTATTTTGAATGAAACGCTTGATTGTTCGATGATCACGCTTCAGAAGCTTTGCAATTTTAAGAGTGCTGCATCCCTCTGCAAGATATCTGACTATTTTGGACTTTTCTGAGCCTGTCAAGTCCTTCTTTTGACCCATTTTGCCAAATGAAAGGAAGTTGCCTAATAATTATGCACACCTGATATAGGGTGTTGATGTCATTAGACCACACCCCTTCTCATTACAGAGATGCACATCACCTAATATGCTTAATTGGTAGTAGGCTTTCGAGCCTATACAGCTTGGAGTAAGACAACATGCATAAAGAGGATGATGTGGTCAATATACTCATTTGCCTAATAATTCTGCACTCCCTGTAATCTGGCATTGCTACTGTGAGGGGACACGTAATATGGCATTGCTACTGTGAGGGGACACATAATCTGGCATTGCTACTGTGAGGGGACACATAATATGGCATTACTACTGTGAGGGGACACATAATCTGGCATTACTACTGTGAGGGGCACATAATCTGGGCATTACTACTATGAGGGGGACATAATCTTAGCATTACTACTGTGAGGGGGCACATATCTGGACATTACTACTGTGAGGGACACATGATCTGGCATTACTACTGTGAGGGAGGCACATATCTGGGCATAACTACTGTAAGGGGACACATATTTGGCATAACTACTGTGAGGGGGAACATATTTGGGCATAACTACTGTGACAGGAACAAAGGTGGGCATAACTACTGTGAGGGGCCACAAGGTGGGCATTAGTACTGGGTGGTTGCACTTAGGGGAAATGTCCTAGATTACCCTGCTATACATTGGCATGGCTCAATCTTACAGGCCAGCACAGCGCCCCCTGCTGGTGATTTCACAGGGGCAGTCACCATTCCTTACTTATGTGATTATTCTTCTTTTTTTCACCACAGTGACCTTGTTCTCGATCCAGCGGACATCACGCCGATGCCAGTGACACCCTGGATGAGGCAGGACCAGATTTTATTAGGACTAGGTGAGTGTAGCCATGCATTGGGCTTAGGGCTCTTTAACACAAGCGGATCCCGTGCGGGTAATCCGCTGCGTGAAAGAGAGCCAAGCCTCGTTCCAGATAGCAGAGACACGGAGCATTAACATGATTGACAATGCTCCATGCCTCTCTGTGATCTTCTTTTTACTACAAAATCACAGTGAGATAAAGTTGTCACCGTGATTTTGTAGTAAAAATATCACAGTCAATCATGTTACGGCTCCGTGTGTCTGCTGTTCAGAATGCGGCTTGGCACTCATTCATGAAGCGGAAAGCCGCACGGAAAGAGTCCATAGTAAGAAAATCTGCCGCTTCTTTGTAAAAAAAAAAAGGGGAGTCCCAATCCAAAGTTTGCACTGTGGCCCATAACACTATATTTACGCCACTGGTCGCAGGGCAGTGTTCCCTCTAAACTGCGCGGGTGAGGGTCCGCGCAGCAATTATTGTGCCCCCACTCACAAGTTTACTATGTCCACTCAGCGCGCCCGCTCACCCGCCTTGCAAAATGCCCACACACTTGCCCACACTATTGAAGAGTTTTTCCAAACTTCCTCCTGTGTGCGAGGTAAGTGGGTCGCCTCCTATCACATATTCCCTGCACCACTGCTGCTGCCTCCTCTTTCTTTTTCTGACTGAAGAGGAGCGGCATTGCACAGGGAGAGGTAATGTGGAGGCGGTGTTGTCGCCATCTTAGAAGCTAGACTCCCTTGTGAGACTGAGAGAGCTGCCTGCTGCACCTGCTACATAAGTATGCTGGGAGTGGGGACAGACCTGGAGGGCGTGCTGCTGCAGAGCACAAGGGGTGAAGCCACACCAGACAGGTTGGAGGGGGAGCGACGGTGAGGGGGCCTCATGGATCAGTTTGGCACCGGGGCCCCATGGATTGTGTGTACGCCACTGCTTACCCCGCTGCCCTATTAACCCCTTAAGGACTCAGCCCTATTTCACCTTAAGGACTTGGCCATTTTTTGCAAATCTGACCAGTGTCACTTTAAGTGCTGATAACTTTAAAACGCTTTGACTTATCCAGGCCGTTCTGAGATTGTTTTTTCGTCACATATTGTACTTAATGACACTGCAAAAATTGGGTCAAAAAAGTCAATTTTTTTGGATAAAAAAATACCATATTTACCAAAAATGTTGAAAAATTTGCAAATTTCAAAGTTTCAGTTTCTCTACTTCTGTAATACATAGCAATACCCCCAAAAATGTTGATGACTTTACATTCCCCATATGTCTACTTCATGTTTGCAGCATTTTGGGAATGATATTTTATTTTTTGGGGATGTTACAAGGCTTAGAAGTTTAGAAGCAAATCTTGAAATTTTTCAGAAATTTACAAAAACCCAATTTTTAGGGACCACTACAGGTCTGAAGTCACTTTGCGAGGCTTACATAATAGAAACTGCCCAAAAATGACCCCATTCTATAAACTACACCCCTCAAGGTATTCAAAACTAATTTTACAAACTTCGTTAACCCTTTAGGTGTTGCACAAGAGTTATTGGCAAATGGGGATGAAATTTGAGAATTTCATTTTTTTGCCTAATTTTCCATTTTAACCCATTTTTTCTACTAACAAAGCAAGGGTTAACAGCCAAAAAAAACTCATTATTTATGGCCCTGATTCTGTAGTTTACAGAAACACCCCATATGTGGTCGTAAACCGCTGTACGGGCACACAGCAGGGCGCAGAAGGAAAGGAATGTCATACGGTTTTTGGAAGGCAGATTTTGCTGGACTGGTTTTTTGACACCATGTCCCATTTGAAGCCCCCCTGATGCACCCCTAGAGTAGAAACTCCATAAAAGTGACCCCATCTAAGAAACTACACCCCTCAAGGTATTCAAAACTGATTTTACAAACTTTGTTAACCCTTTAGGTGTTGCACAAGATTTAATGGAAAATAGAGATACAATTTCAAAATTTCACTTTTTTGGCAGATTTTCCATTTTAATATTTTTTCTCCAGTTACAAAGCAAGGGTTAACAGCCAAAAAAAACTCATTATTTATGGCCCTGATTCTGTAGTTTACAGAAACACCCCATATGTGGTCGTAAACCGCTGTACGGGCACACGGCAGGGCGCAGAAGGAAAGGAATGCCATACGGTTTTTGGAAGGCAGATTTTGCTGGACTGGTTTTTTGACACCATGTCCCATTTGAAGCCCCCCTGATGCACCCCTACAGTAGAAACTCCATAAAAGTGACCCCATTTTAGAAACTATGGGATAGGGTGGCAGTTTTGTTGGTACTAGTTTAGGGTACATATGATTTTTGGTTGCTCTATATTACACTTTTTTGTGCGGCAAGGTAACAAGAAATAGATTTTTTGGCACGTTTTTATTTTTTGTTATTTACAAAATTCATCTGACAGGTGAGATCATGTGGTAATTTTATAGAGCAGGTTGTCACGGACGTGGCGATACCTAATATGTATACAATTTTTTTTATTTATGTAAGTTTTACACAATGATTTCATTTTTAAAACAAAAAAAATGTTTTAGTGTCTCTATAGTCTAAGAGCCATAGTTTTTTCAGTTTTTGGGCAATTATCTTAAGTAGGGTCTCATTTTTTGCGGGATGAGATGACGGTTTGATTGGCACTATTTTGGGGTGCATATGACTTTTTGATCGCTTGCTATTACACTTTTTGTGATGTAAGATGGCAAAAAATGGCTTTTTTTACTCCGTTTTTATTTTTATTTTTTTACGGTGGTCATCTGAGGGGTTAGGTCATGTGATATTTTTATAGAGCTGGTCGATACGGACGCGTCGATACCTAATATGTATACTTTTTTTATTTATTTAAGTTTTACACAATGATTTCATTTTTGAAACAAAAAAAATCATGTTTTAGTGTTTCCATAGTCTAAGAGCCATAGTTTTTTCAGTTTTTGGGCGATTATCTTGGGTAGGGTATGATTTTTGCGGGATGAGATGACGGTTTGATTGGTACTATTTTGGCGTACATGCGACTTTTTTGATCACTTTTATTACCTTTTTTGGGAAGTAAGGTGGGCAAAATTTCAATTTTCTCATAGTTTTTTTTTTTTTTTTTATGGCGTTCACCGTGCGGGGAAAGTAAAATTACCGTTTTATAGATCAGGTCGTTATGGACGCGGCGATACCTAATATGTGTAGTATATTTTTTATTTTATTTTTTATTCAGTGATAAATGTGTTGTTTTTTTTTTATCTTAACTTTTTTCACTTTTTTTTTACCCAGACCCACTTGGTTCTTGAAGATCCAGTGGGTCTGATGTCTGTATAATACAGTACTGTACAATATATATATTGTACTGCACTGTATTTTACTTACCACTTTGTCTGAACAGATCTCTGCCTTCAGCACAGATCTGTTCAGCACCATGGACAGCAGGACGCCTGAGAGGCGTCCTGTTGCCATGGGAACCTTCCCCGTCTGCTCAGTAGTGTTCAGAACTTCGCAGACGGGGAAGGGTAAGGACGGGGCTTGGGGGGCTGCCTGGGAGCTCTCTCCCTCTCCCATCGGGGGGCTGCAAAGGCACAGCAGCCCCCCGATGGGAGAGGGAGGGAGCT
This sequence comes from Bufo gargarizans, assembly GCF_014858855.1. Lineage (NCBI taxonomy): Eukaryota > Metazoa > Chordata > Amphibia > Anura > Bufonidae > Bufo > Bufo gargarizans. The sequence continues at coordinate 335,407,156 of NC_058083.1, forward strand.
CCCTGAGCTGTTAACCTTTTCCATACAGCGGTCCGTACGGACCGCTGTATGGAAAGGGTTAAACGGCTGACATCGCATCACCGATGTCAGCCGTTTATACCAGGGTGCCAGCAATGTGCTGTCACCCTGGTATACCCACTAGAAGCCAACGATTATTCAAGGGGAGGCGGGCGGGGGATCGTGATCCCGCCTCCCGCACCGCCCGCCTACCGCACCTCCCGCACCGCCTGCGACACCCCCCCTGCACCACCCGCCCACATAATATCATTCAGGGGTGCAGGGGGGGTTAATAAAACTTAATTTCTGGCATCTTAACGTTTGATCCCCGCGGTCAGAGACCGCGGGGATCAGAATCGGCTAAAAGCGCAGCAAACCGCAGGTCTGAATTGACCTGCGGTTTGCTGCGATCGCCGATATGGGGGGGTCACATGACCCCCCTCGGCGTTGTGACAGGATGCCGGCTGAATGATTTCAGCCGAAATCCCGTTCGGATTAACCCCCGGGGTGGCCGCAATCTTATTTTAAACTCATGACGTACCGGTACGTCATGGGTCCTTAAGGACTCGGGAACCATGCCGTACCGATACGTCCTAAGTCCTTAAGGGGTTAATAAGGCCCCTTTCACACGAGCGAGTTTTCCACGCGGGTGCAATGAGTAACGTGAACGCATAGCACCCGCACTGAATCCTGACCCGTTCATTTCAATGGGTCTGTGTACATGAGCGTTGTTTTTCACGCATCAGTTCTGCGTTGTGTGAAAATCACAGCATGTTCTATATTCTGCGTTTTTCACGCAGCCCTGGCCCAATAGAAGTGAATGGGGCTGCGTAAAAAAAAAAAAGCAATGCAGTGCGATGCATTTTTCACTGATGGTTGCTAAGAGATGTTGTTTGTAAACCTTCAGTTTTTTATCACGCGCGTGAAAAACGCATCAAAACGCATTGCACCCGCGTGGAAAAAACTGAACAACTAAACGCAATCGCAGACAAAACTGACTGAACTTGCTTGCAAAATAGTGCGAGCTTCACTGAACGCATCCGGACCTAATCCGCCACGCTCGTGTGAAAGAGGCCTAAGGGCTGAAACAGCGGATGCCGGGTGTTACATCCGCTGCGTGAATGACAGCCAAGACCCGCTGCGGACTGCAGAAGCACGGAGCAGTAACATGACTGATAATGCTCCGTGCCTCTCTCTGATCTCTTTACTACGAAATCACAGTAAGATAAAGTTGTCACTGTGATTTCGTAGTAAAGAGATCACAGAGAGGCACGGAGCCTTGTCAATCATGTTACTGCTCTGTGTCTCTGCTGTCCACATCGGGTCTTGGCTGTCATTCATGCAGCGGATGTCACGCACGGCATCCGCTCGTGTGAAACAGCCCTAATAGGTGCACTCTTGAGGAGCATTATCACTGAAAAAGTGAGGAAACTAACATATCTGTGTGCCAAACTCTGCAGAGATGAAATAATTCATCTTAGCTGTCTGGTATGCATGGAGAAGATGAGGAAAGAGAACATCTACATCAGAGGAGACATCACTGCATGTAAGAGGTATGTAGTACTGTATGTAGTGTCCAATTCAAATATGCCTTTAACAATATGGTGGTGGTGTGGGGGGGAGGGTGTTGAATTAAGAATTCGGCATGGGGCAGTCACAATTCAATTTTCATATCAGGCAACTAGAATCAGCCCTGGCCATAATTTTGAACTGTATCTGCATTTTAAGGACGCAGATACAGTTGTGGACAAAGAGGGAACCTCTGCCAAGTAACAATTCCTGGCTGGCTTTCTTTGCTTGAGGCCCCAGAAATGTCAAGCCCACCCCTGTCTATGAGATGAAAAATTGCTTCAATTGCCTAATAAACATCCAATGCATTTTGTATCTTCCATGTGTTCTGCACATACTTCTTAATCAGTGGCTGATTACAATAGGGGCGTTCGGGTCGGTAGCTCCTGGCCCAGCACCGCTGGGGGGCCCAATGCTGACCCGAACGCCTACATATTGCGGCGTGGCACAGGAGCGCATAGGTCCCTGCCCCGCCGCCGATCACCGCCATGGGCCTGAGGCCTATGCGGTAGTGAAATCCTGACGCATCACTGTGACATTTGCGTGCCTGCCTCAGTCATCCCGCCTTCCTCTGCGAGCGAGTGCCTGGCCCTGGACATAGGTGAGTATATAGCTTTTAATTTTTTAAAAAAAATGTATTTCCTGTGCCTACTTTGGGGGACATGTGGGGTGGGGACACACAGGAGGACATATTGGTGAAGAGGCATCGAGTATATCTGGGGGAAATTACTATATTGGGGAAAATTACTATGTGGGGGAAAATTATTATGGAAGGATTACTATGTGGGGCAAATTCCTATGTGGGTGCAAATTACTATATGGGGCAGTGTGGGGGAGATTACTATGTGGAGGCAAATTACAATATGGGGCAGTGTGAGGGCAAATTACTATGTGGGGGAAACTGCTGTGTGAGGGCAGTGTGGGGGGAAATTACTATGCTGGGGCAGCGTGGGGGGAAATTACTATGTTGGGGCAGCGTGGGGGGAAATTACTATGTTGGGGCAGTGTGGGGGGAAATTACTATGTTGGGGCAGTGTGGGGGGAAATTACTATGTTGGGGCAGTGTGGGGGAAATTACTGTTGGGGCAGTGTGGGGGGAAATTACTATGTTGGGGCAGTGTGGTGGAAATTACTATGTTGGCGCAGTGTGGGGGAAATTACTATGTGGGGGCAGTGTGGGGGAAATTACTATGTGGGGGAAATTACTGTGTGGGGGCAGTTTTGGGGAAATTACTGTGTGGGGGCAAATTACTATGTGGGGCAGTGTGGGGGAAACTATTGTGTTGGGGCAGTATGGGGAAATTACTATGTGGGGCAAATTATTATATGGGGCAGTGTGGGGGAAATTACTATGTGGGGGCGGTGTGGGGGGAATGACATTGTGGGGGCAAAATACTATGTGGGGGCAAACTACTATATGGGGCAGTGTGGGGCAAACTACTATATGGGGGCAGTTTGGGGGAAATTACTGTGTGGGGGCAAATTACTATGGGGGATTACTATGTGGGGGCGTTGCTATTGGGGAGGCACTGTAGGGGCAATTCTCTTATATTTGGAGACACTATACAGGGAATATTGCCTGAAAGAATTTGTCATGGCGGTCTAACGGAGGAGAAGAGGAAAGAGAAGGTCTACATGACAGGAGATGTCCCTGGATGTAAAAGGTATGTGGTGCTGTATTCTCCTCCATGTCTTTTTTATTATAATTTTATGTATTTAAAAATTTTCCGTTTAGGACCCAATTTGGGGTTTGTTTGTTTTTTGACTGAAGATGCCATATGGCCTAGGAAGAGACCGTGGCTCTCACAAAGCACTGCAGCCTCTTCATACCAAAAAAATAAAACTAAACTAAAATGGAGGGGCCCAAGTTGGGTAGACAGCCCCTGGCCTATCATGCACTTAATCCGCCCCTGTTCTTAATATTTCATATTTTAGTAAGTAGAATGAATTATCCCAGCTGTCATTTCCCTCCCATTCTACATGATTTATTGAATATATACTTGGGTCAGCTACTAAGCGATTTTACATTCACATTAAGTTGTGATAATTGTACATAATGTAAAATATAGGATCAGATTATCACACATCATGCAGATTTCTGTTCATTTTGTCAGCTATTAGTGGTGTTAAAATATGATGAACTGTCAGTTGGTCGAGAACTAGCCGATCATAGATTTGAATTTATCAGGAAGCTATACAGGCAGTTGCTGTGGTCTGAGGAGAACAGGTGTCCACTCCAAATAGTGGCTGAGTCACACCATGTGTAGGAGTACCAAGCAATGAACATTAGCTCATCATTCAATAACAGAAATGGGACTTGTAATGAACATCAGTGTTATTATTATTTTTTATATAAAGGTTAGATTGCTGTAGAAAACATGATCTTAGATTAAGTTATGTATTCTATGTTTAAGAATGTCACATGGCTCTGGAGAATTCAATTCGCACCAAAGGCAGATTTTCTCGCGCTTCGTGGTAATGAATCACATTTTTTCCTAAAATGGCTGCCGCATGTGTGAGGACATGGAGAAAGGAACTCTTGGAAGGCGGGTTCACCCATAATGCCATGCATGCAGCCAATCAGCAGCCAGCCAGCCCTGTGATGTCACAGCCCTATAAATAGCGGCAGTGATCTTAGATTCTGCCATTTACCAGTGTACTTAGTGCAGGGAGAGACATCTGCAGGCGTTAGGGACAGTGATAGGAAAGACTTGTTTGTGATGAAAAAATTATTTATAAGTGCAGGGAAAGGATAGGGAGGAATCGTTCCACAGCATTTGTGAAGAACAGGGTTCAGTAGGGGAGGTTGACTGGGTAATACGAATAATCCTATTACACCTTGGTGCACTGACGACCGTTCTTGTTATTGGGGTGCAAGTGCTGTTTAACCGCCTCCGGACCGCCTAACGCAGGATCGCGGTCCGGAGGCGGCAGCTCTGTGCAGAGTGACGCATATACGCATCATCTCGCGAGAGCCGTGATTTCCTGTGAACGCGCGCACACAGGCGCGCGCGTTCACAGGATCGGAAGGTAAGAGACAGGATCTCCAGCCTGCCAGCGGCGATCGTTCGCTGGCAGGCTGGAGATGCAATTTTTTTAACCCCTAACAGGTATATTAGACGCTGTTTTGAACAGCGTCTAATATACCTGCTACCTGGTCCTCTGGTGGTCTCTTTTGCTTGGCTCGACCACCAGAGGACACAGGTAGCTCAGTAAAGTACCACAAAACACCACTACACTACACTACACCCCCCCTGTCACTTATTAACCCCTTATGAACCCCTGATCACCCATGATCACCCCATATAGACTCCCTGATCACCCCCCTGCCATTGATCACCCCCCTGTCATTGATCACCCCCTGTAAGGCTCCATTCAGACGTCCGTATGATTTTTACGGATCCACGGATACATGGATCGGATCCGCAAAACACATACGGACGTCTGAATGGAGCCTTACAGGGGGGTGATCAATGACAGGCGGGTGATCACCCATATAGATTCCCTGATCACCCCCCTGTCATTGATCACCCCCCTGTAAGGCTCCATTCAGACGTCCGAATGATTTTTACGGATCCACGGATACATGGATTGGATCCGCAAAACACATACGGACGTCTGAATGGAGCCTTACAAGGGGGTGATCAATGACAGGCGGGTGATCACCCATATAGATTCCCTGATCACCCCCCTGTCATTGATCACCCCCCTGTAAGGCTCCATTCAGACGTCCGAATGATTTTTACGGATCCACGGATACATGGATCGGATCCGCAAAACACATACGGACGTCTGAATGGAGCCTTACAGGGGGGTGATCAATGACAGGCGGGTGATCACCCATATAGATTCCCTGATCATCCCCCTGTCATTGATCACCCCCCTGTAAGGCTCCATTCAGACGTCCGTATAATTTTTACGGATCCACGGATACATGGATCGGATCCGCAAAACACATACGGACGTCTGAATGGAGCCTTACAGGGGGGTGATCAATGACAGGGGGGTGATCACCCATATAGATTCCCTGATCACCCCCCTGTCATTGATCATCCCCCTGTAAGGCTCCATTCAGACGTCCGTATGTTTTTTACAGATCCACGGATACATGGATCGGATCCGCAAAACACATATGGACGTCTGAATGGAGCCTTACAGGGGGGTGATCAATGACAGGGGGTGATGACCCATATAGACTCCCTGATCACCCCCCTGTCATTGATCACCCCCCTGTCATTGATCACCCCCCTGTAAGGCTCCATTCAGACGTCCATATGTTTTTTACGGATCCACGGATACATGGATCGGATCCGCAAAACACATACGGATGTCTGAATGGAGCCTTAGAGGGGGGTGATCAATGACAGGGGGGTGATTACCCATATAGATTCCCTGATCACCCCCCTGTCATTGATCACCACCCTGTAAGGCTCCATTCACACATCCATATGTTTTTTATAGATCCACGGATACATGGATCGGATCCGCAAAACACATACGGACGTCTGAATGGAGACTTACAGGGGGGTGATCAATGACAGGCGGGTGATCACCCATATAGATTCCCTGATCACCCCCCTGTCATTGATCACCCCCCTGTCATTGATCACCCCCCTGTAAGGCTCCATTCAGACGTCCGTATGATTTTTACGGATCCACGGATACATGGATCGGATCCGCAAAACACATACGGACGTCTGAATGGAGCCTTAAAGGGGGGTGATCAATGACAGGGGGGTGATCACCCATATAGATTCCCTGATCACCCCCCTGTCATTGATCACCCCCCCTGTCATTGATCACCCCCCTGTAAGGCTCCATTCTGACGTCCGTATGTTTTTTACGGATCCACGGATACATGGATCGGATCCGCAAAACACATATGGACGTCTGAATGGAGCCTTACAGGGGGGTGATCAATGACAGGGGGGTGATCACCCATATAGACTCCCTGATCACCCCCCTGTCATTGATCACCCCCCTGTAAGGCTCCATTCAGACGTCCATATGTTTTTTACGGATCCACGGATACATGGATCAGATCCGCAAAACACATACGGATGTCTGAATGGAGCCTTACAGGGGGGGTGATCAATGACAGGGGGGTGATTACCCATATAGATTCCCTGATCACCCCCCTGTCATTGATCACCCCCCTGTCATTTATCACCCCCCTGTAAGGCTCCATTCAGACGTCCGTATGTTTTTTACGGATCCACGGATACATGGATCGGATCCGCAAAACACATACGGAAGTCTGGATGGAGCCTTACAGGGGGGTGATCAATGACAGGGGGTGATCACCCATATAGACTCACTTATCACCCCCCTGTCATTGATCACCCCCTTGTAAGGCTCCATTCAGACATCCGTATGTTTTTTACGGATCCACGGATACATGGATCGGATCCGCAAAACACATACGGACGTCTGAATGGAGCCTTACAGGGGGGTGATCAATGACAGGGGGTGATCACCCATATAGATTCCCTGATCACCCCTCTGTCATTGATCACCCCCCTGTCATTCATCATCCCCCTGTAAGGCTCCATTCAGACGTCCGTATGTTTTTTACGGATCCACGGATTCATGGATCGGATCCGCAAAACACATACGGACGTCTGAATGGAGCCTTACAGGGGGTGATCAATGACAGGGGGGTGATCACCCATATAGACTCCCTGATCACCCCCTTTTCATTGATCACCCCCCTGTAAGGCTCCATTCAGATGTCCCTATGTTTTTTTCGGATCCACGGATACATGGATCGGATCCGCAAAACACATACGGGCGTCTGAATGGAGCCTTACAGGGGGGTTATCAATGACAGGGGGGTGATCACCCCATACAGACTTCCTGATCACCCCCCTGTCATTGATCACCCCCTGTAAGGCTCCATTTAGACATTTTTTTTGGCACAAGTTAGCGGAAATAGATATTTTATTTTTATTTAATTTTTCTTACAAAGTCTCATATTCCACTAACTTGTGTCAAAAAATAAAATCTCACATGAACTCACCATACCCCTCACAGAATCCAAATGCGTAATTTTTTTTTTACATTTATATTCCAGACTTCTTCTCACGCTTTAGGGCCCCTAAAATGCCAGGGCAGTATAAATACCCCACATGTGACCCCATTTCGGAAAGAAGACACCAAGGTATTCCGTGAGGGGCATATTGAGTCCATGAAAGATTGAAATTTTTGTCCCAAGTTAGTGGAAAGGGAGACTTTGTGAGAAAATACAAAAAAAAACTATTTCCGCTAACTTCTAGCTAAAAAAAAAAATTGATGAACTCGCCACGCCCCTCATTGAATACCTTGGGGTGTCTTCTTTCCAAAATGGGGTCACATGTGGGGTATTTATACTGCCCTGGCATTTTAGGGGCCCAAAAGCGTGAGAAGAAGTCTGGGATCCAAATGTCTAAAAATGCCCTCCTAAAAGGAATTTGGGCCGCTTTGCGCATCTAGGCTGCAAAAAAGTGTCACACATGTGGTATCGCCGTACTCAGGAGAAGTTGGGGAATGTGTTTTGGGGGTCATCTTACATATACCCATGCTGGGTGAGATAAATATCTTGGTCAAATGCCAACTTTGTATAAAAAAAATGGGAAAAGTTGTCTTTTGCCAAGATATTTCTCTTACCCAGCATGGGTATATGTAAAATGACACCCTAAAACACATTCCCCAACTTCTCTTAAGTACGGCGATACCACATGTGTGACACTTTTTTGCCGCCTAGGTGGGCAAAGGGGCACACATTCCAAAGAGCACCTTTAGGATTTCACAGGTCATTTTTTACACATTTTGATTTCAAACTACTTACCACACATTAGGGCCCCTAGAATGCCAGGGCAGTATAACTACCCCACAAGTGACCCCATTTTGGAAAGAAGACACCCAAAGGTATTCAGTGAGGGGCATGGCGAGTTCCTAGAATTTTATATTTTTTGTCACAAGTTAGCGGAAAATGATGATTTTTTTTTTCTTTCAAAGTCTCATATTCCACTAACTTGTGACAAAAAATAAAAAATTCTAGGAACTCGCCATGCCCCTCACGGATTACCTTGGGGTGTCTTCTTTCCAAAATGGTGTCACTTGTGGGGTAGTTATACTATCCTGGCAAATTAGGGGCCCTAATGTGTGAGAAGTAGTTTGAAATCAAAATCTGTAAAAAATGGCCAGTGAAATCCTAATGGTGCTCTTTGGAATGTCGGCCCCTTTGCCCACCTAGGCTGCAAAAAAGTGTCACACATCTGGTATCGCCGTACTCATGAGAAGTTGGGCAATGTGTTTTGGGGTGTCATTTTACATATACCCATGCTGGGTGAGATAAATATCTTGGTCAAATGCCAACTTTGTATAAAAAAAATGGGAAAAGTTGTCTTTTGCCAAGATATTTCTCTCACCCAGCATGGGTATATGTAAAATGACACCACAACACACATTCCCCAACTTCTCCTGAGTACCGCGATACCACATGTGTGACACTTTTTTGCAGCCTAGGTGGGCAAAGGGGCACACATTCCAAAGAGCACCTTTCGGATTTCACCGGTCATTTTTTACAGATTTTGATTTCAAACTACTTCTCACGCATCTGGGCCCCTAAAATGCCAGGGCAGTATAACTACCCCACAAGTGACCCCATTTTGTAAAGAAGACACCCCAAGATATTTTGTGATGGGCATAGTGAGTTCATGGAAGTTTTCATTTTTTGTCACAAGTTAGTGGAATATGGGACTTTGTAAGAAAAAATAAAATAAAAATAAAAATCATCATTTTCCGCTAACTTGTGACAAAAAATAAAAAGTTCGATGAACTCACTATGCCCATCAGTGAATACCTTAGGGTGTCTACTTTCCGAAATCATTTGTGGGGTGTTTGTACTGTCTGGGCATTGTAGAACCTCAGGAAACATGACAGGTGCTCAGAAAGTCAGAGCTGCTTCAAAAAGCGGAAATTCACATTTTTGTACCATAGTTTGTAAACACTATAACTTTTACCAAAACCATATTTTTTTTTTTTACTCAAACATTTTTTTTTATCAAAGACATGTAGAACAATAAATTTTGCGAAAAATTTATATATGGATGTCGTTTTTTTTGCAAAATTTTACAACTGAAAGTGAAAAATGTCATTTTTTTGCAAAAAAATAGTTAAATTTCGATTAATAACAACAAAGTAAAAATGTCAGCAGCAATGAAATACCACCAAATGAAAGCTCTATAAGTGAGAAGAAAATGAGGTAAAATTCATTTGGGTGGTAAGTTGCATGACCGAGCAATAAACTGTGAAAGTAGTGTAGTGCAGAAGTCTAAAAAGTGGCCTGGTCATTAAGGGTGTTTCAGCTAGGGGGGTTGAAGTGGTTAATATAGCCATTAAAGAATTGTGGTGAAAAAATTATTTAAAAGTGCAGGAAAATGATAGAAAGTAATCATTCCACAGGTTTTATGTAGAACAGAGTTCAGTAGGGGAAGTTACTGACTGGGTAATAGGAACAATCCTATTACCCCTTGCTGCACTGACTGGGGATCCAAATTGCCATTATACAGCTCTGTAAATCCAGCAAACCGTTCTTGTTATTGTGGTGCAAGTGCTGTTTTACACAGCAATTAATAGGGTTTATTTCAAGGACATATTTCTACAGTACGTCTTATTTGCCCTTGTGCGGTTATAGGTTAACCTGTTCCGGACACAGGGCGTACCGGTACGCCCTGATTTCCCGATCGTTAAGGACACAGGGCGTACCAGTACGTCCTATGTATTTCTGATCACCGCCTGGTGACCTTAACCCGGTGCCTGCTTAAATCTTTGAGCAGGCACCTTGGCTAAATGCGAGGGAGGGTCCTGTGACCCACCCATGTAGGCGATCGCTCTCATTGGTCGGCTGGGCGGGTGGTTCATTCAAATCATCGGCGCGTCATGTCTCAGAGCCAGCACCCCCCATCTGTTCAGAGCCCAGGATCCAGCCAGCACCCCATCTGTGCCCCAGCACCACCAGGTATTTAGGGAAAGGCGAGGGACAAGTTAGATTAGGCAGGGATATTTAGGGAAAGTTAGTTGAAAAAAAACGGTTTTGGTTGCATCACCCTAAATTGGGTGTCTGGGGTGACCCTAGACCGCCAAGGGATGCTGCAGTTTGCCCCCCCCCCCCCCACAACTTTTTGGTGTGCAGGCAGGTTTTTTTTTATTTTATTTTTGTGCGTACGCTGACTGTGGCCAGCACTCTTAGCGTCCGGCCACTGTTAGCGCATTGCACACCCCACCGCTGATCAACTTCGGACGGTTGAGCAGCGATTTAAAAATTTTTCACTTATTTTTTCCAAATTGTTTCCCCTTTTATTAGTCTTTTTTTTGGGTCTATTAGGTTTAGGGTGAGTTCGCGAATACCCGTGCCCCCACACACAAGCACACCAAATAAAGATTTACACGCACGCACACACGCAGACACACACTCCACAATGGCCCGCCAGATGTTCTCAGCCGAGGAGGCAGATGCCCAGCTGCTGAGTCCGAGAGCCCCAGTGAGGACGAGGATGACCCCACTTTCCTTTTGCCATCCGCGTCCTCATCATCTAGCGATGACGATGAGCCCCCCAAGGCGGCGGAGACGCCGCCAGGCAGAGCAAGGGGACCGACATGCTAGGGACCCTGTGGCCCACCTTACTAAGAGAAGCTCTGGGGCTCGTACTAGTTTTCCGGCCCACCAGTTAAATTCACGGGAGGCCCCTGCCGGTGAACTTGTCTAGTATACCCCAGAGCGTTAAGAGCCCGTGATTTCTGATTTTGAAGGCCAACCAGGAATCCATATTTCCACAGTGGGCTTCACTTTTTTAGTCTTTTTTTTTTTTTTCAGTGACCACTTTTTAAATCTAATTGGTGGAGCAAACAAACATGTATGCCCAACAGTTTGTTGCTCAACACCCGGGCTCCTTTTTGGCCAGGCCCGGTGTCTGGACTCCGGTCAGTGCAGCCGATATGATGACCCCCCTCCCAAGGTGATCCTGCCTATGATCGCCTGTACAAAATCAGGGCGGTCATCGATCACTTTGGGGCCAAATTTGTACAGGCCTATGTACCTGGAAGGGAGGTCGTGGTTGATGAGTCTCTCCTTGCGTTCAAGGGGAGACTCCTTTTTCCACCAGTATGTTCCCTCTAAGCGGGCGAGGTATGGTGTGAAGCTGTACAAACTTTGTGAGGGTACCTCAGGGTACACTTACAAGTTTTGTGTGTACGAGGGGCGAGATTCCCGTATTCAACCCCCAGAATGTCCCACCACTCTGGGTGTTAGCGGGAAACTTGTGTGGGACCTTATGCACCCACTGCTAGATAAGGGTTACCACCTGTACGTGGATAACTTTTATACTAGTATCCCCTTGTTCCAGTCCCTCGCCACCAGATCCACATCCGCTTGTGGGACCGTGCAAAAAAATCAATGCGGCCTCCCTACCCACCCCCTCCATGTACCTATCCCCAGGGGTGAGACCTGTGCCCTTACCACTGGAAACCTGTTGCTGGTCAGATATAAGGACAAAAGGGATGTCCTTGTACTGTTCACAATTTATGGTAACTGCATCACCCCTGTCCCTGTGCGAGGTACCGCGGCAACGGTCCTCAAGCCCGATTGTATCGTCGACTACAATCGGTATATGGGAGGAGTTGATCTCTCTGATCAAGTCCTCAAGCCATATAACGCCATGCGCAAAACCTGGGCATGATACAAAGAAGTTGCGGTCTACTTGTTACAGGTTGCCTTGCACAACTCTTTTGTGCTGTCCTGGAGTGCTGGCAACACACGGACATTCCTTCAGTTCTATGAGGCAGTCCTCAAGGCCCTGATCTTTTCTGACCGGGAAAGAGCAGGCCGGAGTACCTCGGGAACTGTAGGCGTCCGGATTGTCCCTGGCCAACACTTTCCAGGTGTAGTCCCCCATACTGGAAAGAAGGGACGGACCCCAAAAAAGTGCAGAGTGTGTCACAGGAGGGGGATATGGAAGGACACCACTACTCAATGTGATACGTGCCCCAATCATCCGGGTCTCTGCATTATTGGTTGCTTCAGGGAGTACCACACTTCCATGGAGTACTAAAATTATATCCCAATTTAGCCACTGACAATCGGATAAAAAGCTGGTTCTCAGACTTGAGACACTAAAACAAAAACAAAATTTAAAAAAATATTATTTAGTAGAACTAAAAGAAAAAAGTTGACATATTAAGTATTGCTGCATCCTCAATAATCTGCTCTATAAAAATCCCCCCCCCCCCAACCCCTCAGATGAACACTGTGGTGAAATCAACCTCACCACTGGGCTTTGGAGGGGCCGGGTTGCCAGCCTCTTGCCCCAGGATTATGGCCCATACTAACTTTGAAGGAGAAGACAGGCCAAATGTGACTTCCATGGAATTCGGGAACCCCTGCTCGGATCTGGGTGATTTTTGGATATGTTGTTCACCCAGATCAGAGCTATCCATGGATGTATACACTATGGGGATATGTGGGGTTTTGAGGCGTGTGACAGAACCATCTGTCTTTGGAATTTTATTGTATGTTATGTGAGGGTACCCAGATAGCAAATTTTAGTGTATTCGTGTACTCTGAGTGCCATTCACCTAATAATATGCACTCAGACGTGAGCTATCTGGGGATATGTTAAATGTCTGTGTTTACTGTAAGGGTTGTGACATTGTATGGTGATTTCTGTCCTGTTGTCTCCACATGTGTATTTGCGATTTCCCTTTGTCCTGAGAGATAATTGAATTACTCCTCGGGTGTCTCCAGGGCAGAGAGGAGGAAACCATGATGCATTGTGGGGATGTATTGTGTTTGTGTATCCTGAATTGCTGCATATCTGTCCTGTGTCACAGTCTTCCATCTGGTCCCCTAGAGGAGTGTCCACCAGATTGGGACCTGCATAAATACGGGCGGGTAGCCCTCAATAAAGAGTTCCTGTTTTACCATTTACCATGTTGAGGTTGGTGTTTGGGTAACTGATCGACACTGGGGGATTGCTATACGCTGAATATTTGCTATACTCCCCTGGCATAACTACTAGCTCTTGTAAGAGCTGTTCCTGCTCTCTGAATGTAGGAGAGGTTCACCCACGGGAGCTTGGAGCCTTGTCTTAGGTCCAGGGTGGGTAGGAGACGGTGAGACCTCAACCAAGCTTCGGCAGTTTGTGGGGTCTGCAGCGCTTACAGTGTCAAGTGGAGTGCATGGAGTCCTCGGGAAGCACTAGGAGCATCATTCGATGGAGGTACCCAGTCGGGGTGCCAGTTACAAACACGGTAAAAAAAAACTGTGCAAAAAAAAAAGGTTTTTTTTGTCACCTTACATTACAAAAATTGGACTATGGAGATGCTATAATGTTTTTATTTTATAAAAAGATAATATAGTGTAAAACATATATATTTTTTAAAAAGTAGACATATTAGGCATAGCCGCATCCATAAGAATCTGCTCTATAAAAATACCCCCCACCCCTAAACCCTCATATGAACACGGTAAAAAAAAAAAAAAGGTTAAAAAATGTATTAAAAATTGTAATAGCAAGCGATCAAAAAGTCATATGCCCCCCAAAACAGTGCAAATAAAACAGTCCTCTGATCCCGCAAAAAATGAACCCCTACCTAAGATAATCGGCAAAAAAAAAAAAATGACTCTTACACTATGGAGATACTAAAAATTTTGGGTTTTTTTGTTTATAAAAAGATAATATAGTATAGAACATAATTTTTTCAAAAAAGGAGACATATTAGGTATCGCCGCGTCCGTAAGAATCTGCTCTATAAAAATACCGCCAAACACCTCAGATGAACATGGTAAAAAATAAAAAAAAGGTGCCAAAAAAGCAATTTTTGGGCAAATTTTCCATTTTAATCTGTTTCTTTCCAATAACAAAGTAAGGGTTAACAGCCAAACAAAACTCAATATTTATTACCCTCATACTGCAGTTTACAGAAACACCCCATATGTGGTCGTAAACTGCTGTATGACCAAATGGCAGGGCGCAGAAGGAAAGGACCGCAGTATGGTTTCTGGAAGGCAGATTTTGATGGCATTTTTTTATTTTATTTTAATTTATTTTTTGGCACCATGTCCCATTTGAAGCCCCCCTGATGCACCCCTAGAGTAAAAACTCCATAAAAGCAACCCCATCTAAGAAACTACACCCCTCAAGGTATCCAAAACTGATTTTACAAACGTCTTTAACCCTTTAGGTCATGGATGTCAAACTCATGGCCCTCCAGATGTTGCAAAACTACAACTCCCAGCATTCCCTGATAGCTGCAGTATGCCCAGGCATGATGGGAGTTGTAGTTTTGCAACAGCTGGAGGGCCAGAGTTTGACGTCCCTGCTTTAGGTGTTCCACAAGAGTTATTGGCAAATGGAGATGAAGTTTCATAATTTCTATTTCTGGTAACCTTGCCTCAAAAAATGTAATATAGATAAACCAAAAATCATATGTACCCTAAAAATAGTCCCAACAAAACTGCCACCTTATCCCATATTTTCCAAAATGGGGTCACTTTTATGGAGTTTCTACTCTAGGGGTGCATCGGGGGTTTCAAATGGGACATGGTGTAAATAAACCAGTCCAGCAAAATCTGCCTTCCAAAAACCACATGGCGCACCTTTCCCTCTACGCCCTACTATGTGCCCGTACAGTAGTTTACGGCCACATATAGGGTGTTTCTGCAAACTACAGAATTGGGGCAATAAATATAGCATTTAGTTTGGCTGTTAACCCTTGCTTTGTTACTGGAAAAAAATAATTAAAATTGAAAATTTGCCAAAAAATCGAAATTCTGAAATTTTATCTCCCTTTGCCATTAACTCTAGTGAAACACCTAAAGGGTTAACGACGTTTGTAAAAATCAGTTTTGAATACCTTGAGGGGTGTAGTTTCTAGAATGGGGTCATTTTTGGGTGCTTTCTATTAATTAAGCTTTACAAAGTGACTTCAGACCTGAACTGGTCCCTAGAAAATGGGTTTTTGAAAATTTCTGGAAAATTTCAAGATTTTCTTCTAAACTTCTAAGCCTTGTAACATCCCCCAAAAATAAAATATCATTCCCAAAAATGATCCAAGCATGAAGTAGATCATTTTATGTAGATATTACTATGTATTATAGAAGTAGAGAAATAGAAACTTGAAAATTTGCTATTTTTTACAACTTTTTATTAAATTATTTTTTTATAAATAAAAAATAATTTTTTGGACTTCATTTTACCAGTGTCATGAAGTACAATATGTGATGAAAAAACAGTCTCAGAATGGCCTGGATAAGTCAAAGTGTTTTAACGTTATCATCACTTAAATTGACACTGGTCAGATTTTCAAAAAATGGCCCGGTCCTTAAGGTGAAATAAGGCTGTGTCCTTAAGGAGTTAAGCCCTTTTTTGCCATGTATTAGTGGCAAAATAAAAATATATTCGCGTTGCACTTATCTGTTGAAAAGCCTTTTTGTGTAGTGTAAAAATAGAACAAAATTAGGGCCTAATTGCCATTCAGCGGAGCAGTTTTATATGTGGTGAAGCCCTATTTGTGGTATGGACCAAATTACAAAGTGGTGACATTTTTTATGTGAAAAAGGCTTTTTTGGGGAAAATTCATGGGTGATTGCAGACTTTCTTCTGTATAAACCGAATTCCAATATCCTTTCATTGATGAAATTTTTTATTTTTTTCAGGAAAATTGACAGGTGATTGTAGACCTCCTTTTGCAGTATGGACCGAATTACGTAGTTGTGGGTTCAACAGTAAACATAATGAAGACGATGATGACAACACACCAGCAGACTTTGCCTTTACCAACTATTCACAATTAAATCAAGCAGCTTCAGTAATTTGAAAACATTCATGTGTTTTTATCTGCTCCGTCTGCATTCGTTCTCCGCAGCACACAAGACATGACAGAAGAGCCTCTGCTTTGGAGTCCAAGTCCAGTTTCTGAAGATCAGGAGTTCCATCAGAATTGTGTGTAACAGTCTTCCTCCATGTGCAAAGCCATAACAAAAGGACTCCGTAAGAAATATAGAGAAATATATTCACCTTGCACTTACACTTAGGTCCATATATATTCGGACACGAACACAAATTTAGTTTTTATTACCTGTTTACTAAAACATATTCAAGTTATAATTATATAATGGACATGGACATAACGTCCAGACTTTTAGATTTCATTTGAGGGTATCCACATTAAAATTGGATGAAGGGTTTAGGAGTTTCAGCTCCTTTACATGTGGCCCCCTGTTTTTAAAGGGACCAAAAGTAATTGGCCAATTAACTCAAAGGCTGTTCTATGGGCAGGTGTGGGCAATTCCTTCATTATTTCATTCTCAATTAAGCACATAAAAGGCCTGAAGTTGATTTGAGGTGTGTTGCTTGCATTTTGAAGATTTTGCTGAGAAGTAAAAATGCGGCCAAAGGAGCTCTCCATGCAGGTGAAACGAGCCATCCTTCATCTGCAAAAACAGAAAAAACCCATCCAAGAAATTTCTACCCTATTAGGAGTGGCAAAATCTACAGTTTGGAACATCCTGAGAAAGAAAGCACTGGTGACCTCTACCATGCAAAGGGACCTGGATGCCCACGGAACAGTTGTGGATGATCGCAGAATAATTACCATGGTGAAGAGAAACCCCTTCACAACATCCAACCAAGCAACCAAGTGAACAACACTCTCCAGGATATATGCGTATCAATATCCAAATCTACCATAAAGAGAAGACTACATGAAAGTAGATAGAGAGGGTTCGCTGCACAGTGCATTCATTAGCCTCAAGAATAAGAAGGCTAGATTGGACTTTGCTAAAAAGAAAAATCTAAAAAAAAACAGCACACTTCTGGAAGAACATTATTTGGACTGATGAAACCAAGATTAATCTCTACCAGAATGATGGAAAGAAAAAAGTATGGCGAAGGCATGGTACAGCTCATGATCCAAAGCATACCACATCATCTGTAAAACACGGCGGAGGCAGTGTGATGGCTTGGGCATGCATGGCTGCCAGTGGCACTGGGTCCCTAGTGTTTATTGATGATATGACACAGGACAGAAGCAGCCGGATGAATTCTGGGGTTTTCAGAGACAAACTGTGTGCTTAAATCCAGCGAAATGCAGCCAAACTGATTGGTTGGTATTTCATAACACAGATGAACAATGACCCAAAACATAAAGCCAAAGCAACCCAGGAGTTTATTAAAGCAAAGAAGTGGATTATTCTTAAATGTCCAAGTCAGTCACCTGATCTGAAGTATCAGAAATTTACATTTTATGTACAATTATTTAATTTGTCCAATTAATTTTGAGCCCCTGAAATGAAGGGATTGAGTTTAAAAAATGCTTTAGTTCCTCAAATGTTTATGCAATCATTGTATTCAACCTACTTAATTAAAGCTGTAAGTCTGAACTTCAACTGCATCTGAATTGTTTTGTTTAAAATCCATTGTGGTAATGTACAGAACAAAAATTTGAAAAATGTTGTCTCTGTCCAAATATATATGGACCTAACTGTATATGTTGAAAAGCCTTGTGTAGTGTAAAAGTTGAAAAAATGAAGGGCCTACTTGCCGTTCAGCGGTGCAGTTATATGTGGTAAAGCTCTTTTTGCAGTGAAATTTTTTATCTGACACAGGCTTTTTTCGGGAAAATGTATGGGCGATTATGCACCTCCTTTTGCAGTATGGAACGACTTACTTATTGGTGAAATTTTTTATTTGACACTGGCTTTTTTTCGGAAAATGTATGGGTTATTGTACACCTCCTTTTGCTGTATGGGCCGAATTACATAGTGGTGAAATTTTGTTATGTGAAACAGGCTTTCTTTTTGGAAAAATTGATGGGTGATTGTACTCTTCCTTTTGCTGTATGGGCCGAATTACACAGGGGTGAAATTCTTTATGTGATACAGGCTTTCTTTGGGAAAATGTATGGGTGATTGTACAACTCCATTTGCGGTATGGACCGAATTACGTAGTGGTGAAATTTGTTATGTGAAACTGGCTTTTTTGTGGAAAATTTATTGGTGACTGTACACCTCACTTTTGCTGTATGGGCCGAATTACGCAGTGGTGAAATTTTTCATTTCAAAGCAAACTCCGCTGTTCTGTATCTCTTGTGAAGTTAATGTCTCCAACTAGGAAACTTTGCATGCACTTCAGCCACTCGTAAACCGCAAAGCACACCCTCCTAGACTTGCAGCGGCAGAACAGCATCCCGAAACATAGGCTGATATGCAACGCTTCCACCCTTTGGACAGGCTGTTAGGGACACCAAACGCTAGCTAATAGGGCCACAAAAGTCATTTTAAGTACTAGTATAGGTGTGCTATCTATATGTGTGATACACAAAGGAGTTCGATATACTTATAATTTTTTAATGAGTCAAAAACACATAGATCTATATAGTGAACACCTGGAAGTCAGGGGCCTAGGGGCTTACTAGGGCCATTTTTATATAGTGTAAGGTTCCGGACGGGGTCGCTTTTACCAGGGCAGGTGGTCTGTGGTTAGGCTATCAGGGCCAGAATAGCACCCCCCTGTAGGGCAATATCAGGGACAGTTCTTTGCCCACCCTATCCTTCAATACCACATCATCATCTAACCTAAGGATAGATGGTTTTTGCTTTCCCTCCGGGATTCATGGATGTGCACTGGAACCCCCCGGATTGTGGTAGGACATATGGTTTCTGATTTGGTGCGGCCGAGCACCTGATTGAGTGCCGCCGAGCACTTGTTATTGCCTACCACATCTGCATCATGCTTTTTGCTTAAAGGGGTTCTGCACTTTGCTTTAACTGATGATCTATCCTCTGGATAGATCATCAGCATCTGATCAGCGGGGGTCCGCCACCCGGACCCCCGCCGATAAGCTGTTTGAGAAGGCAGTGGCGCTTCAGCGCAGCCGCGGCCTTCTCGCTGTTTACCGCTGGCCCAGTGACGTCACGACTAGTACCAACTAGCGTGGGCGGGGCTAAGCTCTGTTCACTTGAACGTTTCTGCAAAATAATTGAACATGTCCTATTCTTGTCCGCAATTGCAGACAAGATTAGGCATTTTCTATTATAGTGCCGGCGATGTGCGGTCCACAAATTGCGGAATGCACATTGCCGGTGTCCGTGTTTTGCGGTTCCGCAAAACACTTACGGACGTGTGAATGGACCCTCATAGTAAAATTATTAAAGGTTAAGTTTTAGCTTTATGTATATACTAATGAATTGCCTTCCTTGTACAATGTTATAATATACTTTCCATGTTAGAAAGAATATTATAGTGCATTTGTATTGTGCGGCAGTTGTGTGCGGTTCTACTGCGATACTGCAGGTATATAGAGGGACAAGCGTTATTGGAACAAATAATTTCTACTGGTGTGATATACCAGTCGCCCACCAAAAAAACTGATTGAAGCGGGGTGTTATATACCAATATACTTTCTTTATAGTGCATTTGGGTACTGTAGAGTGCATTTGACCATGCGCATACGCAAAGATTATATTGCCGATATTTTGCATTGAAAAAAATAATGTATGGAGATCGCAAATTCGAATAATACATCTGGTCTGTCCATGTTGTCGGACTATTTGTGCACTTCTAGTAATTATTTTTTGGATGCAAATATGAGATGAAGGTTTTTCAGGTTCGCCTGCCATTATAATGAATGGTACCCGCTGCGTACTTGCGTTTCATGAACATTTGAATGCGATCGCATTCGCGAACCATCCCGACAGATGTTCGTCCATCACTACTGGGATTCATCACAGAGCTGGACATCAATAATATCCAGTATTGAACATATGGACGACTCTCATCTCGAACCTTGTCCACAATGTTTAAGAGCCCCTGGAAATCTTACATGTCTTAGACATGCTCCCTGCAGTGCTTACTACATGTTATACTAAGTCTTATTTATGAAGATTTTCGGGTGTTGCCTATACTGACCAGTTACCGTCCAGCTGTGATTGTGTAGCCTGCACTGTAGAAATGAGCTGGAGTTGGCGTGTTTGCTGGACTGTCCTCCAGTTATCAGCCATAACCTCATACATTTCATGACCAATATGTATAACCACCGTGGTCATCCCGACACTGGTCGTTAATCCATTCTTGTTGATGAAACATTTTTTTTCCAGTTTCTCTTTTAAATCTTGTGGTTTTGCCACTTCTGTGTTGTATTTTGTGTGTTAAATTAATGTCCTGTTTGATAAATAAACTTTGTTTTTTCTCCCCCATAAAAAAAAAAATGCCTTGTGATTTGGTAGCCAAAAGCAGGAGTGGGTACAAAACACAGAAGACATGCAAATATTCCATTCAAGTGTCATCTCTGTTTTGGATCCACACCAGTTTTTTTGGCATTAGCAATACAGATGGATTACTGCCCAAATGTTGACCGAGTGAAGACGGATGCACCACAGACAGGATCCGTGGTCAGGGAGTCACCACAAACTTACTGCTGAGACCCTTTCCACTCTGTCGGAGGACTCTACTTGTATAAGCATTTAATAGAACAGGTTCTGTAGACATCTATGTGAAATCAGCTGACGACGGTGTAAAGGGAGTGTGCTTCTTCTTGGCGCTGTAAGGCTGAGTTCATACTTGAGTTATTTGGTCAGTTTTGGCCCAGTGACTGCCCAAATAAGTGAATTGTGCAGTGATTCTAAAAGCGATGCCTGTCATCTGCATGTCATACTGACTCACAGTATAATTTCACTACCAAAGCAGACTCCCTATGCATGTTACTACAAGGCACAGTGTTCTACACCATTATAAAGGCTCTCTGCAGCCAGGAAATAGCAGTTTTTCAATGTAATATGCCGCAAATACATTTGGATTGAACCGAATTTGAATCATTAAATAATAATATAAAGTAATCAATGCAAAAACACTGGATAAACCACTGCAAAAAATTTTGCTAACAATAACTTTTAGTCCATAATTTAAAACCAAAAAATATAAAAAATTACAGCGTTCAACCAGAAGTTACACAGGTTACAGTGTTGAAACAAACCAATGGGCCAGACTCACCCATACCACTTGGTTGTCTACAAAGTCTCATAATGGCGAGGCATCCAATGTTCATTTTGTGGTGTGATGGGTAGATGCCAGGAGTAATCAAGCTATCCCTGAGTTTCTCTACACTGGCCCTTGGTAGAGCCTAGGGATGAGCGAATTAACTTCGGATGAAACATCTGAAGTCGATTCACATAAAACTTTGTTAGAATACTGTACGGAGTGGGTGCTAGTATTAGAATGTATTGGCTAAGATGAGCCAAAGTTATTACTTTGCAATGTCTCGCGGGACTTCGGTTATAACTTCAGAAATTAATTTCTTCTGTTAAAAAGCTTTTACAAAACTCGGGATTGGTTCCAAGGTAAAACCTTCTTATAATACAATACAATTATTACATTCATTCTCTCAATTCTCATACTGTAATTCTCGCAGACTCCAACGCTGTGTTCCCATGGAGTCCTGCCACAGGCACGATTCAGAGTTTTTGCACTCCCAGATGCTGTGGTCACATTTTGATGCAAAAAAATAAATTTTTAGAATGTTAGAGAGCTTAGAAATTTAGAAGCAATTTTTTCAATTTTCAAGAAAATTTCAAAAATCTACTTTTTAAGGATCAATTTTGTTTTGAAGTCACTTGGAGGAGCTTACATGAGAGAAACCACCAATAAATGACCCCATTTTAGAAATTTATTCAAAACATATTTTAGAAACGTTAACCCTTTAGGTGTTCCACAGGAATTAAAGCAAAATGGAAGTGAAATTTAAATGTCACTTTTTTGCAGATTTTTTATAAATTGAATCCAATGAATCAATTGTTTTCCCTATAACAAAGCAAGGGTTAACAGCACAAAACTCTATATTTATTCGTTAATTCTACAGTTTACATATACACCTCATATGTGGTAGTAAACTGCTGTATGGCCACACTGCAGGGTTCAGAAGGCAAGGAGTGCCATATGGTTTTTGGTGGCCAGATTTAGCTGGAATGGTTTTTGGGTGCCATGTTGCATTTGAGGAATGGAAACCCCAAAAAAGTGACCACATTTGGAAACTACACCCAAGAAATTTTTAATGGGTGTAGTGAGCACTTTGACCTCACATGAGTTTCATAGAATTTATAACATTTGACTAGGGGTGAGCAAACCCGAACAGTAAAGTTCGGGTTCGTACCAAACTTTAGGATTTTTGGACCCCGGACCCAAACCCAAACCTTCAGTAAAAGTTCGGGTTCGGTGTTCGACGAGTTAATGACGCTTTTTGAAAGGCTGCAGAGCAGCCAATCAACAAGCGTTTAACTCGTGTGCCCTTAGAAGCCATCACAGCCATGCCTACTAATGCCAGTGCAGCATGTGACCCAGCCTCTATAAAAGCTGGAGTCACGTAGTGCTACACGTCACTCTGGGGACGTGTAGTGATGGGATGCTGCTGCTGTGAGGGACAGAATAGGGAAGAATCAGTTATCAGAAGTTCTTGTTAACTAAGCGATCTACAGCAATTTTGTTTTATAGGGCAGTGAACAATTTTTTTTACCCTGCTCTGAGCCCAGTGACAAAGAAAAATAACTTTTATCTGTCTGTTAGTTAGGTGGGAATCGGCTCCAATTTTATGCAAGTTCAGTGCACCAGCAAAGCATATTTGCATTTGTGACAGTGAAATACAAGCTTGAAATACTGCAATTATATTCTTGGTTTAAAAAAACACCAATTTTTTTAAATACCCTACATCTGGGGCCTTTGCTGCATTTGTCACAGTGAAATACAAGCTTGAAATACTGCAATTATATTCTTGGTTTAAAAAAAAACACCAATTTTTTGCAATATCCTACATCTAGGGCCTTTGCTGCATTTGTCACAGTAAAAAACAAGCGTTTAGATAGTTCTGTTATATTCTGGTATTTAAAAAAAAACATTTTGGGCAAGAACCTACATCTGGGGCTTTTGCTGCATTTGTCACAGTGAAATACAAGCTTGAAATACTGCAATTATATTCTTGGTTTAAAAAAAAACACACATTTTTTGCAATATCCTACATCTAGTGCCTTTGCTGCATTTGTCACAGTGAAATACAAGCATTTAGATAGTTCTGTTATATTCTTGGTTTAAAAAAACACACATTTTTTGCAAGAACCTACATCTGGGGCCTTTGCTGCATTTGTCACAGTGAAATATTAGCGTTAGATACTGCTATTATATTCTGGTTTAAAAAAAACACCAATTTTTGGCAAGATAATACATTTGTGGCCTTTGTTGCATTTGTCACAGTGAAATACAAGTCTTAAATACTGCAATTATATTCTGGTTTAAAAAAATATATTTTTAGCAATACCCCACATCTGGTGCCATTGCTGCATTTGTCACAGTGAAATACAAGCTTGAAATAATACAATTATATTCTGGGTTTAAAAAAACACCCATTTTTTTGCAAGACCCTACATCTGGGGCTTTTGCTGCATTTTTCACAGTGAAATACAAGTGTTAGACAGTGTTGTTATATTCTGGTATAAAAAAAACACCCATTTTGGGCAAGATAATACATTTGCGGCCTTTGTTGCATTTGTGACAGTCAAATACAAAGTTAAAATATTGCAGTTATATTCTTGGTTTTAAAAAAAACACCCATTTTTTGCAATACCCTACATCTGGGGCCTTTGCTGCATTTGTCACAGTCCAATACAAGCGTTATATACCGCTGTTATATTTTGGTATTAAAAAAACACCCATTTTGGGCAAGATATTACATTAGCGCCCTTTGCTGCATTTGTCACATTCCAATATAAGTGTTAGATACTGCTGTTATATTCTTGTTTTAAAAAAAACACCCATTTTGGGCAAGATAATAAATTTGCGGCCTTTGCTGCATTTCTGACAGTCCAATACAAGCGTAATATACCGCTGTTATATTCTGGTATTCTTAAAACACCCATTTTGGGCAAGATAATACATGTGTGGCCTTTGTTGCATTTGTGACAGTCAAATACAAATTTTAAATACAGCTGCTATATTCTGGGTTTAAAAAAACACCAATTATTTGCAAGACCCTACATCTGGGGCCTTAGCTGCATTTGGTACAGTCAAATACAACCAGTAAATACTGCAGTTACATTGTTGGTTGACAAATTAAAAAAATTTGGGACTGTGAAGTAATTGTATAAAATTTGCCTGTCACACTGTTGTGTGACCTCAAGAAATGTTTTCTCTTTGACACAGGCACTGCCTTACTTTCAGTGAACTTAATTGTTGACTATTGACAGTTACATTGTCACCTGACAAAAACCATCTGTTAGTTTGGTGGGTGAATGCAAAGAATCAGGAGAGCGTCAAATAAGGGATGTGGCCCCGTCGTGGTGCTGCAGGGAGAGGACGTGGTCAATATGTGCCAGCTACACACACAAGTGCGAATAGGCGACAGAACCTTCAGCGTTATTTGGTAGGGCCGAATGCGGCTCTACGAAGCGTGAGGCCAGAACAAGTACAGGCGATAATAGAACGGGTGGCTGACAGTGCCTCCAGTTCCTTCACGTTGTCTCATACCCAGTCTCCTGCTGAAAGATCAGAGTTGACACCTGCAGCCCATGGCCATCAGTTTTTCACCTCACCCCCTTGCAAATCAGCCAAGCAGTCTGAGCCCCAAGTCATGCAGCAGTCTCTTCTGTTTTTTTATGACTCTGCTAGCAGGGTTTCCGTGGGACATCCACATAGCCCTGCCCCAGAAGTGGAAGAGATTGAGTGCACCGATGCCCAACCACTTATGTTTCAGGATGAGTACATGGGAGGACCACCGCAGCACGTCTCGGATGATGACGAAACACAGGTGCCAACTGCTGTGGCTTTCTGCAGTGTGCATACCGACAAGGAGGGCAGGAGTAAAGACTGGGTGGAAGATGATGTGGAGGACGATGGGGTCCTCAACCCCACATGGAATCAAGGTCATGCGAGTGACCTGTTTATTTCGTAGGAAGAGGCGGTGGTCACACTGCTCAAAATTTTGCACGTCCCCATGACGGCCTTGGTCCAATTGGATATCTTCTCAACTTTCAATGTTTTTTTGTGCCTACCATGGTGATCACGGTTAATGGGAAATCAGGGTTCCATGCCGGAGAGGGAGCCTCAGAAAGGGATACCACATCCAAAGGAGGTCAATGGCTGAAATGTGATTGAGCGGAAATGTGGGACAAGTTGTTAAAGCGGAAGGATCGGATGAAAGGAGGGGGCGTGCGTCAAATAAAGACGAATTTCAGAAATTTAAGTCCCTGTCACCTATGCAGAGCAGGGGTTTTTCATCGGCAAAAATGGGTTCATGTCACCCACCAATTGAACAGACTATTTTACAAAAATTAGTTCCCTGTCACCTATGCAGGGGTTTGTATACGGCAAAAATTTTAAAATGTCTCCTGAGAATGTAACAGAAGATTTTTTTTTAATTTAGGTCCCTGTCACCTATGCAGAGCAGGGGTTTATTCACGGCAAAAATGGTGAAATGTCACCCAAGAATGTAACAGACGCTTTTGCACCCTGCTCCCTCTTTTGCTGTGCTGGTGCCCCTGTGTGACCACCGCCTCTTCCTCTAAACTGCACACGTCACTCGCATGACCTTGATTCCATGTGGGGTCTTGTACCTCATCATACTCCACATCATATTATGTCATTAATTTTTTGTAATAAAATGAATAATATTTATGATTATTTTGGGCATTTTGTCGTTGTTTGTTTGTAAACAACATTGTAGGTATATATCCTATCCCTTATGGCAATAATCCTGCAGCCATGATTGCTATACAGTAGTACAGGGTCCATTTTTGGTTTTGCATTCTTGTTTTTTCCTCCCAACGTTCCAATAGCCATTCATATAGCCATGGGAGGGATTATTTTTTGGGGAAAAGTTGTACTATTTAAGAGCACCAATTTACCATATCTGTTATTGCAAAATGGGAAAAACAATATTTATGGGGTTAAATAAAAAAATATATATAATTCCACCAAGATTTGTGGGGTTTTAGCATCACAGTGCTCACTGTGCACTGCAAATGCCATAACTTATGTCACACTACTTTTTTACAAAAAAAATGAAAATTTCATTCCATCACCATCCAGCCATAACTTTTTTTTATATATTTCAGTCTACAGAGTTGAGGGCTTGTTTTTTTAAAGAGAAAATTTTGATTTTATTAGTACCATGTTTGTGGTACTTACGACTTTTTGATCGCTGTTATTCAATTTTTTTTTCAGGGGGGGGAGGGATTTACAAAAAAAATGGTGAACCATCTGTTAATTTTTTTTCCCATTATGGCGATCAGCGCACATGAAATCATATTTTAATAGTTCAGACATTTTTGAATGGGGAGATACCTAATATGGTTTTTTTTGCTCATATATTTTTATTTGGTAAAGGGGGGTGATTAAAACTTATGTTTTTTTTTGCTTTTATAGTGATAACTTTTAGACTACTTAGGAGGATAAAACTTGGGAACTTTTGACCCTAATTGCAATTCTCTGTCAATGCGGCTGGGTGTCTGCTGTATGATACAGCCATCACCCGCCACGTATGGAGAGGGGTCAATGCAGCAGCCCGCTCCATACATTCCCCTAGCCACCATGACGTACGGGTATCCCTGATTTGCAGCAATCCGGGACAAATTAATTAATAAAAAATAAAATTTCTTGTCGAAGTTCATCAAATTGACCAAATATTTTTTTTTTTCAACTTTGCTAATGTATGTGCACCTTATGTCCTAGGGCAAGTAACACTGGGAGAGTCATTTGTAGGAAGAATTTGGTTGCACTTGTAGATCACCATCACCTATAATAAATGCCCTCTGTGCCTGCGCTGTGTCCGTGCGTGTGTGCTGATGTTAAATGCGTGACGCGCCAGCCAATAGAATCACAGCGCACAACACAGCCGCCCGGACCTCCAACTTTAGCGCACCATCGGCCAATACAAACACGGTGCATCTCAGGCCTCCTGGAACGCCCACAGCAACAGCCTTGCAACATCAAAGCCGCACCACACTCCACAGGTACCGCTCACAGTTGTGCCAGCCGCCCGGACCGCCCACATCAGCGCACAAGTGGGCAATAAAAACACGGCGCACCTCAGGCCTCCTGGACCGCCCATGGCAACAGCGCTGTCCTACACACTGCCCGTACCGCCCCCAATTGTGTCAGCCAATAAACACAGGGTGCACCACACGCCGCTCGGACCACCCACAGCAGTGTGCTGTTATTATGGTGTGCTGTGTCAGTTTAAGCGCCGCCTTTACATTCCTGTCTGACACACATACAGCAGCTGCTGCTGCCAGCAGTATTAGCCACCAGTTGCTGCCAGTAGTCTCAGCACCACCAGTCAGTACCAGCCATCTCAGCCATCAGTGATTTCCACCAGTCACAGTGCCAGCAGTCTCAGCACCACCAGTCAGTGCCAGCCATCTCAGCCACTAGTCACAGTGCCCGCAGTCTCAGCCACCAGTCAGTGCCAGTTGTATCAGCCATCAGTCAGTGACACCAGTCACAGTGCCAGCAGTCTCAGCACCAACAGTCAGTGACACCAGTCTCAGCCATCAGTCACAGTGCCAGCAGTCTCAGCCACCAGTCACGGTGCCCGCAGTCTCAGCCACCAGTCAGTGTCAGTTGTCTTAGCCATCCCTCAGTGCCAGCCATCTCAGCCATCAGTAAGTGCCAACAGCCACAGCCACCAATCACAGTGCCAGCAGTCTCAGCACCACCAGTCAGTGCCAGCCATCTCAGCAATTAGCCGCAGTCAACAGTTTCAGGCAAAGCCACAGTCTCAGCACCACCAGTCAGTGCCAGCTGTCTCAACCACCAGTCACAGTGCCCGCAGTCTCTGCCACCAGTCAGTGCCAGTCGTCTCAGCCACCAGTCAGTGCTAGCCGTCTCAGCCACCAGTCACAGTGCCCGCAGTCTCAGCCACCAGTCACTGCCAGATGTCTTAGCCATCAATCAGTGCCAGCCATCTCAGCAATTAGCCGCAACCAACAGTTTCAGCACCACCAGTAAATGCCAGCTGTCTCAGCCACCAGTCACAGTGTCTACAGTCCCAGCCACCAGTCAGTGCCAGTCGTCTCAGCCACCAGTCAGTGTCAGCTGTCTCAGACATCAGTCAGTGCTACAAGCAACAGCCACCAGTCAATGCCAGTCATATAACCCATCAGTTAGTGCCACCAGTCAAAGTGCTAGCAGTCTCAGCACCATCAGTCAGTGCCAGTGACGCATATTACAGCCACATATAAGCCAGTATTACAGTAACAGAAACTATTACAAAAGTACAAGCCTATATTACTGGGACTTTCTACTAAAAACATGCCACCCAAAAAAAAGGTCAAGTCAAGTAGGAAAAAAGATACAGACAATGAAATCCTACAGAAGCAACTTCTCCTGGAGAAACGGTCAGCTCAGCAAGTAAACATCAAAAAAAGAAATGCTGAAAAACATAGAGAAAAACGAGCAAATAGATCAATTCAAGAAAAAAAAATTAGCGTCACAAAAACGCTAAAAGAGAAAGACTTAGAGCAAATAAATCTATACAAGAACTGGAAAATGAGCATAAAAAACTATCTCTAAGAGAAAGACAAAGACGAGCAAATAGAAGAAAAGGAAAATGAGCGTCAGAAAAATGTCAAAAGACACAGAGTTAGGAGAGCAAGCTAAAATAAAGAGAGGCAGGATAACAGATCTTCCAACAGACACAACATATCTATCAACAGCCACACAGGGGAGGATAAATGATATAAGAGAAAGACAAAAACCTAAGAGACACGCTGAAAGAGTAAAAGCTAGGACAGCAAGTCTTACACCAGAAGAATGACAATTACAATGTTTGCGACAATCACAATTACAGAGACTGGCCCGGAGTTTACGACTGTAAACAAATTATTCTAGGGCCACAATAGAAAGAATGACACTTATAAATGATATAGTTCATATTAATGAGGGTAGCATTATACCCCATACATGTGGAGATTTAAAGCATATATCCAAATTTTGTCAAGCAAAACAAAACATTTTGAAGGAAAATTTACACAGCGTTGGTTAAAAGGAAAATTAAATCTTCAACCAATTCGAGCAAATCCTTTTATGCAGCAGTTCATGATGGGTCAGCATCATTACAGCAAAAATTTCATGCAAAATATAAGGTCAATAAATAGTGCTCTAGCATTTGCATCTATGGGAGCTAACATTACTCCGCCTCCTGGCTATGGGCCATACTGTTTTTGAATCCATAGTTCCATTTGTCACAGAGCAGGAACACTGCATCCTCAACAGAATTGCATAATTATACATTTTAGATCCCTCTGAAGCTGCAGAGCAAGGAATGCAAATTTCTGGCAACTAAGGAATAAATACAGAGCTTATGCAAACATTAAGTACATTTATGGCACAATTCAATCCTTTTGCCAAGGCTTGTAAAATGTTGTACCAAGTTGAAAAAGAATTTGAAGAGGATGCCTCAAAAAACTGCAATGTTATTAAGGAAGTGTCCATGACAATAGAGCAAGATCGCAAAAATAACCAAAGACGCTATAACGCACCAAAATATAATGAGGATGCTTTTATTTTTTTAAATGATGCTGGAGAACCACCACTTGAAAGAGATATTTTTATACACTGCAAACCAAGTGAAGATTATACAAATAGAATAAAAAAAAAACACAAAGAATTAGTGTCCTTGATCCTAATTTGGAACCCATGGTTTATCCATTGTTATTCCACTATGGAGATCAAAGCAAAACAGACCACAAGCTTTATTAGCTTTAGCAAACCAGTCACACAATCCTAGAGTTAGAGTTACTCAAATGCAATACTACAGTTGCCGTCTTTCCATTAGAGAGGATTTTAACCCGTTCTTAAATGCAGGCCGCCTAACACAGCAATATATAGTTGATGCATATGTAAAAACAGAAGCCAACAGACTCAATTATATACGTCAAAATCAGCCTAAATTGCGTGTTGAAAAATATTTTGGATTAATGGATCATTTACTTCATGAACCCAATGAAGCAGGCCTGAGTCCTAGAAAAATTTATATTTTGCCTTCTTAATTTGCAGTGAGCCCCAGAAACATGCAACAAAATTATAAAGATGATATGGCAATTGGCAGACAATATGGAAAACCAGACCTTTTTATTACAATGACATGCAATCCCAAATGGGAAGAGATTGTACATAACCTACAACATGGACAAACTGTTGATGTACCACATTTAGTTGCAAGAGTATTTCACCTAAAACTTAAAGTTCTAATTGATGACATCAGTAAAAAACATTTTTGGAGTCCCAAAAGCAATGGTCTTTGTGATAGAATTTCAAAAGAGAGGTTTACCACATGCTCACATACTTCTCATTCCTAAAGAGAGCTATAAACAAAAAAATGAAAAACTGATAGATAAAATTGTCTCTGCTGAAATCCCCAACATAGAAATCACTCCTCGCTTACATGCAATTATAAGAAAGCATATGATTCATGGACCATGTGGAGCACTAAATCCTAATTCTCCATGTATGACAAATGACAAATGCTGTAAGGATTTTCAGAAGGAATTCCAACAAAAAACTATTGCTAACAGCAGTGGCTATCCAAAGTACAAGAGAAGAAATACAGGCCAAACTATAATTCTTAATGGAAAGAAAATTGATAACTCTTGGGTTGTACCATATTATCCTTACCTAGCATTGAAGTACAATTGCCACATTAATGTGGAAGTTTGCGCATCAGTGAAAAGTGTCAAATACCTTTTTAAATATGTGTACAAAGGTCATTATTGTGCAAATGTTGTCATTCAAGAACAAGGTGCTTTGAATCACAATAGTACATAAGGGCGAAAAGGGCGAAAAAAGACATTTGTCCATCCAGTTCGGCCTGTCATCCTGCAAGTTGATCCAGAGGAAGGCAAAAAAAAACTGTGAGGTAGAAGCCAATTTTCCTCACTTTAGGGGAATCAGAATAAATCCCTGGATCAACGACCCCTCTCTAGTAGTTATAGCCTGTAATATTATTACGCTCCAGAAATACATCCAGGCCCCTCTTGAACTCTTTTATTGTACTCACCATCACCACCTCCTCAGGCAGAGAGTTCCATAGTCTCACTGCTCTTACCGTAAAGAATCCTCTTCTATGTTTGTGTACAAACCTTCTTTCCTCCAGACGCAGAGGATGTCCCCTCGTCACAGTCACCGTCCTGGGAATGAATAGATGATGGGATAGATCTCTGTACTGACCCCTGATATATTTATACATATTAATTAGATCTCCTCTCAGTCGTCTTTTTTCTAAAGTGAATAACCCTAATTTTGATAATCTTTCAGGGTACTGTAGTTGCCCCATTCCAGTTATTACTTTAGTTGCCCTCCTCTGGACCCTCTCCAGCTCTGCTATGTCTGCTTTGTTCACAGGAGCCCAGAAACTGTACACAGTACTCCATGTGTGGTCTGACTAGCGATTTGTAAAGTGGTAGGACTATGTTCTCATCACGGGCATCTATGCCCCTTTCGATGCAACCCATTATCTTATTGGAATTGGCAGCAGCTGCCTGACACTGGTTTTTGCAGCTTAGTTTGCTGTTTATTAAAAAAATGTTTTTGATTAATTCAAGGTATGTCAGTGGTCCAGAAGCAGTATGGTGTTTGCATGGGTTTGAAATGCATTATCAATCACATACCATCCATAGATTAGCGGTGCATCTACCTGAACAACAATCAGTTTTTTCAACCCAAATAACATTACCACAGCGATACAGAGAGCTTTAAACCGTTATACCCAATTGACAGCTTGGTTCAAATTGAATCAACAAAAAGAGGAAGCAAAGAATATATTATATTCTGACATTCCTTTGCACTATGTGTTTGACTCTCAAAATTTATGTTGGAAATTACGCCATTGTGGTGCAGAAAAAATTATTGGACGAATGTATTCTGTCAATTTAACATCAGATACAGAGCGTTACAGTCTGCATCTACTATTGCTGCATGTTCCAGGTGCAGTGTCTTTGAAGATCTGAGGACAGTACATGTAAATGTCTGTTCCACTTTCCAAGAGGCTGCAAAAGCAAAAGGACTTATTAATGATGATCACGTGTGGGAGAATACTCTGGAAGATGCTGTCTACTTCACAATGCCTAAACAACTTAGGCTACTTTCACACTGGTGTTTTGGCTTTCCGTTTGTGAAATCCGTTCAGGGCTCTTATAAGCGGTCCAAAACGGATCAGTTTTGCCCTAATGCATTCTGAATTGAAAAGGGTCCGCTCAGAATGTATCAGTTTGCCTCCGTTCTGTCTCCAATCCGCTTTGGAGGCGGACACCAAAACGCTGCTTGCAACTGAGCCAAATTGATCAATTTTGACACACAATGTAAGTCAATGGGGACGGATCCGTTTTCTATGACACAATCTGGCACAATAGAAAGCGGATCCGTCCTCCATTGACTTTCAATGGTGTTCAAGACGGATCCGTCTTGGTTATGTTAAAGATAATACAAACGGATCCGTTCTGAACAGATGCAGATGGTTTTATTATCTGAACAGATCCGTCAGTGCAGATCCATGAGGGATCCGCACCAAATGCGAGGATGAAAGTAGCCTTAGGGAATTATTTTCATATATCTGAGTTTTTTCATATATCTTTGCAACCGTTGTTTTTTCTTGGATGGTCCAGGAGTTAGTGGTAAAACCTATCTTTACAAAACCCTTCTAAGAACAGTTCGTGGACAAGGTAACATTGCACTACCTGTAGCCTCAACAGGTATAGCAGCCAATCTTCTTGAGGGTGGAATAACATACCATTCTCACTTCAAATTACCTGTTCCGATAGGTGAGAACTCAATATTTAATATGCTTCTCAATTCTGCTGATGCAAAATGTTTAGATCATCTACAATACTCATTTGGATGAGTGTACAATGGCGTCGTCTATTGCAGTGGTCGACAAACTGCTAAAAGAAATAATGGATAACCACAAACCCTTAGGAGGAAAAGTTTTATTACTTGGTGAAGATTTCTGGCAAACACTTTCAGTGGTTCCTCCTGGTGACCGGACAAAAAATGTAGAAGCATGTATAAAGTATAGTAAACTGTGGCAAAACTTCTAAATACTTAACCTTACGAACAATATCCGTTCACTTCACACTGAATTCAGCAATTGGATGATCCAAGTTGGCAATGGTGATACACCACACATTGACGGTATGCCCAAAGACATAATTGAAATCCCTTCAAAAAATTTATGTACACAAAATATTGTCAAACACTTATTTGGAGAAAGAATTCCAGTTGCTGATGTCTCACAGATAACAAAAAATGTATTTTTTGCTCTAAGAACTTTGATGTTGATAGCATAAATGAAGAGGTGCTAAACATTTTAGAAGTAGATACTGTGACATTCCTCAGCTCAAACTCAATTGATGACTCAGGAATGAAAAGGAATGCCAAGGCAGAAACTGAACCTTCAAAAGGGAGCAATAATTATGCTCCTTAGGAATATAAACACTAAAAGAGGATTGTGCAATAGAACCCGCCTCTTTGTTAAAGACTTGAAAAGAAACCTCATCATTGCTCAAGTAATAACATGGTCTTTATTCCCCGTATTGATTTGCATCCATCCTCTTCTAATTTACCATTTACCTTAAGAAGGCGGCAATTTCTAGTTACATTAGCATTTGCCATGACAATTAATAAAGCTCAGGGGCAAACCTTAGAAAAAGTTGGCATTTACTTGCCAGAACCAGTATTCAGCCACAGTCAGTTTTATGTTGCATTATCAAGAGTTTGAACTTTTTCAGATGTGGTTGTAAAGATTGTAGATGGTTCTGAACAAGGCAAACTGTTTCCAAATTCAGACAGAATATTTACAAGAAATGTCTATAAAGAAATTTTATAGAAAACTTTCAAGAGGTAAAAAAATACTACATCTTTCCCGAATATCTGCTACTGATATTGTATATAGCAAATTGTTACAAAGTTTTACACTAAGGCAATTAAAATTATTCTTACTGGATTGTGATATATATGTTTCTATTTTATTTTTATTATTATTTTACTTTTGACTTCTTGTCAAAATATTTTTGACAAAAAATAAAATAAAACAAGAAATACAATGTAGTCAAATTCCCTTGCTATTTAATATATACTGTTCCTACTAATGTTATTGTAACAGGCTTAATGTCTAGTAGATTAAATAAGAGTCAATCAGCTGCTTCAAAGGCTAGCAGGATATTGTCATGTACAGTACATATTAAAAGAAGCATTGACTTATGGGACTAGGATGTAATATTACCACTTTACAAAGCTTTCGTGAGGCCTCATCTGGAATATGCAGTTCAGTTCTGGGCACCAGTCCATAGAAAGGATGCCCTGGAACTGGAAAAAGTACAACTAAACTGATAGAGGGCATGGAGAGTCTTAATTATGAGGAAAGATTAAAAGACAGAAGAGGCATCTAAGGAAGGGCATGATTAATATACATGTAAAATCCCCTCAAACGACAGGGGGCACTGCCTCTGTCTGGAGAAGAAAAAGTTCAGTCTCTAGAGGCATCAAGGTTTCTTTACTGTAAGAACTGTTAATCTGTGGAATAGACTTCTTCAGGACGTGGTCACAGCAGGAACAGTGGACAGTTTAAAAAAAGGCTTAGATTAATTTTTAAGATTAAATAACATTAAAGGAGTTGTCTCACTCCAGCAAATGACATTTATCATGTAGAGAAAGTTAATACAAGGCACTTACTATATTATATATTATACTATAATATACCATATTGCTTCCTTTGCTGGCTAGACAAATTTTTCCTTCACATTATACACTGCTCATTTCCATGATTATGACTAGAGTTGAGCGGACACCTGGATGTTCGGGTTCGACAGAACTTCACAAAAAAGTTCGAGTTCGCGACCTGAACTTGACCCGAACTTGACTCCGAACCCGAACCCCATTGTAGTTAACGGGGATCCAAACTTTTGAGCATTAAAATGGCTCTAAAAAAGTCATGGAAATGGCTAGAGGGCTGCAAATGGCAGCAAAATGTGGTTAAGAGCATGGCAAGTGCTCTGCAAACAAATATGGATATGGAAATGAATTAAAATGAATTAAAATAACTTAAAATACGTAAAAATAAAAAATAATAATCTTCATCTTGGAGGACGAAGTCCATATGGAGTAGGAGATTGAGGAGGCGGTGGATGTGGTGGTGTAGGTGGAAGCTTCAGTGGAGGAGGAGGGGTTAGCCAACACTGGTTTTTGGTTTTAATTATTTTGTTTTGTTTAAATACGGGTACACCACAAAACATTAAGCAATATAATCTGTGATAACGCCCTCCAGCCGTGCTAAACAAACATTCAGACAATACACAAGGTGTAAAGGGCAAGCTCAGGTCATGTGCCCAATTTGGAGACCCAGAAGTTGAAAGGGCAGACCCATCAGTCAGTACATGTAGGTATGTGCACACATACTGCTCCACCATGTTGATGTCCCCGTGATGTCCACAATCCAATTGGATATCTGCTCTATCAACTTTCGATGATCTTTTCTGTGCCTACCATGTTGATCATGGTTAGTGGTGAATCAGGGTTCAATGCAGGAGAAGAAGCGTGAGAAAGGGAGACCACATCCAAGGGAGGTCAATTGCTACAATGTGATAAAGCTGGAATGTGGGAAAAATTATTAAGAGCCAAAGCTTCCAAGTAAAGGAGGGGGATTGCGGCAATTACCCACTCCCGACTCAGGGAGGCAGTGACGATAAATAACAATACAGGACTCTTAAGATGCCCTATTTTTGGAATGATTAATAAAAAATGATACGGAATGTCACTGGGGTATTTTGGATTTGGAAACGTTAGACAGGAGAGGCCCGGCTGCCGCTTTGTTGACTCTAGATAACTTCAGCCTGATTGCAGGTCCCCGTGACGTCCACCATCCAATTGGATATCTTCTCTATCAACTTTTTCTTTTCTGCGCCTACAATGTTGATCACAGTTAGCGTGCCGGAGAGTGAGCGTGAGAAAGGGATACCACATCCAAGGGAGGTCAATGGCTGCAATGTGGGACAAGGTATTAAAGCGGAAGGATCATAGAAACATAGAATGTGTCAGCAGATAAGAACCATTTGGCCCATTTAGTCTGCCCAATACACTGAATACTATGAATAGCCCTTGGCCCTATCTTATATGAAGGATGGCCTTATGCCTTTCCCATGCATGCTTAAACTCCTTCACTGTATTTGCAGCTACCACTTCTGCAGGAAGGCTATTCCATGCAGCCACTACTCTCTCAGTAAAGTAATACTTCCTGATATAAATTTTAAACCTTTGCCTCTCTAATTTAAAAATATGCCTCTTGTAGCAGTTTTTCTTCTATTAAATATTCTCTCCTATTTTACCTTGTTGATTCCCTTTATGTATTTAAAAGTTTCTATCATATCCCCCCTGTCCTGTCTTTCTTCCAAGCTATACATGTTAAGGTCCTTTAATCTTTCCTGGTAAGTGTTATCCTGCAATCCATGTACTAGTTTAGTAGCTCTTCTCTAAACTCTCTCCAAAGTATCAATATCCTTCTGGA
Organism: Bufo gargarizans; assembly: GCF_014858855.1. NCBI lineage: Eukaryota > Metazoa > Chordata > Amphibia > Anura > Bufonidae > Bufo > Bufo gargarizans. The sequence goes on from NC_058083.1 coordinate 335,444,290, forward strand.
GATATGGTCTCCAGTACTGAGCACAATACTCCAAATGAGGTCTCACTAGTGCTCTGTAGAGCGGCATGAGCACCTCCCTCTTTCTACTGGTAATGCCTCTCCCTATACACCCGAGCATTCTGCTAGTGAATGAAAGGGCCAATTAAAGACAAATTTTACAAATTGAAGTTCCTGTCACCTATGCAGAGCAGGGGTTTTTCATTGCCAAAAAGGGTTAAAGTCACCTACCAATGGAACAGACGATTTTTTTTTTAATTTTGGGCCCTGTGACCTATGCAGATCAGGGGGTTACTCACGGAAAAAATGGTAAAATGTCACCCAAGAATGTAACAGACGAATTAGTGAAATGTATTTCCTTGTCCACTAGGTAGAGCAGGGGTATATCACAGTCAAAAATTGGTGAATGTCACCCAACAATGTAACAGACAAATTAGTGAAATTTGTTTACCTGTTTACTAGGTAGATCAGGGGTATATCGCAGCCAAAAATTGGTGAATGTCACCCGACAATGTAACAGAAAAATAAAACAATGAGCAGTTGCGCTGTAGTATAACAATGGCAGGGTAAGACCGATATACATGTCTATTCTACACAAGGTACGGACAAATCCTGTGGGATCCATGGCTGGTTCATTTTAATGAACGTGAGCTTGTCCACATTGGCTGTGGACAGGCGGCTGCGCTTGTCTGTGATAACGCCCTCTGCCGTGCTAAACACACGTTCAGACAATACACCGGCTGCAGGGCAGGCCAGCACCTCCAAGGCGTAAAGGGCAAGCTCAGGCCATGTGCTCAATTTGAAGTTGAAGGGGGCCGACCTATCATTCAATACGTGTAGGCGTGTGCACACATACTGCTCCACCATGTTGCTGAAATGCTGCCTCCTGCTAAGACGTTCCATAGCAGCTGGTTGTGCTGGTTGTTGTGGCGTGCTGAAAAAACATTTCCACATTTCGGCCATGCTAACCCTGCCTTCCTAGGTGCTGGCGTTGCCCCAGCTGTGTTGGCGACCTCTTCCTCCTCCTCTGCCTACGCCTTGTGCTTCCACTGTGCCCCTGCTGTCAGGTGGGAGTGCCACCAGCAGCGTGTCTACCAGCGTGCGCTTGTACTTGCGCATCTTGCAATCATGCTCCAGTGACGGAATTAAGGACGGTACGTTGTCCTTGTAACGGGGATCCAGCAGCGTGGCCACCCAGTAATCAGCACAAGTTAGAATATGGGCAACTCGGCGGTGGTTGCATGTAATCGCTCATGTGAGCCAGGCTGCCCAGAGGCAATGAAAAGCTGTTCTCTATGGAAGGTATATCGTCTGTGTCCGCTGTATCCCTCCAGCAACGCACCAGTGATGGCTATGAGCTGGTTTGGGTGCCACCCTGCTGTGAGCACGGTTCCTCCTCCTCCATCTCCTCATCCTCATCCTCCACCTAGTCATCCTCCACAACTGTGCCCTGACTGGACAATTGTGTTCCTGGCATTTGTGGGTGTGAATGACTGGCCTGAAACCCTAGGAAATGATCCCTCTTCCTCCTCCTCATCCTGTGCCACAGTCTCCTCCATCATCGCCCGATTTCTAAGGAGGCATAGAAGTGGGATAGTAATGCTGAGAACGTCATCGACACTGGCCATGTTGGTGGAGTACTTGAAACAGCGCAACAAGGCACACAGTTCTCGCATGGAGGCCTAGTCATTGGTGGTGAAGTGGTGATGTTCCACAGAGCGACTCACCCATGCGTGCTGCAGCTGAAACTCCACTATCGCCTGCTGCTGCTCGCACAGTCTGGCCAGCATGTGCAAGCCAAGGTAGAGTTCCAGGTCTGTCTCATATGAGGCAGTGAGCGGGAAGGCCGAAGTTACGCTGCAAAGCGAGCAGCAGTAGGGTGAGAACGCCGAAAGCGCGCATAGACTGCACTTTCTGCAGCAGCTCTGACATATCGGGGTAGTTTTTAAGGAACCTCTTCTCCACCAAATTCAGCACATGCGCCAGGCAAGGGATGTGCGTCAAACCGGCTACTCCCAGAGCTGCAACAACATTTTGCCCATTATCGCACACCACCAGGCCGAGCTTGAGGCTCACTGGCACCAACCACTCATCGGTCTGTTGTTCCATGCCCGTCCACAGCTCCTGTGCGGTGTGGGTTTTTCCCCCCAAACAGATACATTTTAAAACTGCCTGCTGTCGTTTACTCCTGACTGTGCTGAAGTGGGTGGTGAAGGTGTTACTCTGACCAGATGAGGAGGCGGTAGAGGATGAGGAAGCGGAGTAGGAGGAGGAAGCAACAGGAGGCAAAGAAAAGCGCCCTGCAATCCTCGTTGGTGGAAGAACATGCGCAAAACTGCTATCTGCCTCAGGCCCAGCCGCCACTGCATTTACACAGTGTGCTGTTAGGGATATATAACATCCCTGACCATGCTTACTGGTCCACGTATCCGTAGTTAGGTGGACCTTGCCACAGATGGCGTTGCGCAGTGCACACCTGATTTTGTCCCCCACTTGGTTGTGCAGTGAATGGATGGCTCGCCTGGAAAAGTAGTAACGGCTGGGCACGACGTATTGTGGGATAGCCACCATTATAAGGCTTTTACAACTCTCCGTCTCCACCAGACAGAATGACAGCATTTCAAAGGCCAGTAATTTTGAAATGCTGACATTCAGGGCCAGGAACCGCTCCAGTGTTTGTGAGATGGAGAGCTTAACGTTTCCGTGGGACATTGTGGAGATGCTTGGTGACCCAGGTGGTGGTGTTGTTGACAGATCCTTTGTTTGCGGAGTGGCAGCTGCCACTGTCACTCCAGAGGTGGATGAACAGGCTAAGACTGCAGCAGAAGAGGAAGCAGGAGGAGCCAGAGACCTTTCTTGGTTTTTGAGGTGTCTACTCCAATGCAGCACGTGCTTTGCACTTAGATGCCTGGTCATGCAGGTTGTGCTCAGGTTGAGAACGTTTATGCCTCGCTTCAGGCTCTGATTGCACAGCGTGCAAACCACTCGTGTCTTGTCGTCAGCACATTGTCTGAAGAACTGCCACACCAGGGAACTCCTTGGAGCTGGCTTTGGTGTGCTCGGTCTCATGGTGTGTTGGGCAGCAGCAGGCCTACTGTCTAGGGGACGTACGCTCTGCTTTGCACCCTGCTCCCTCTTCTGCTGTGCTGGTGGCTCTGTGTGACCACCGCCTCTTCCTCCGAACTACTCGCATAACCTTGATTCCATGTGGGAATCGTCCTCATCATCGTCCTCCACATCATATTCCACCCAGTCTTCACCCCTGCCCTCCTTGTCAGTCTGCACACTTTCGAAAGCCACAGCAGTTGGCACCTGTGTTTCGTTATCATCCAAGACATACTGCTGTGGTCCTCCCATGTACTCATCTTGAAACATAGGTGGTTGGGCATTGGTGCACTCACTCTCTTCCACTTCTGGGGCAGGGCTATGTGGATGACCCTGGTAAACCCTGCTAGCAGTGTCATTAAAAAGCAGAAGAGACTGCTGCATGACTTGGGGCTCAGACTGCTTAGCTGATTTTCAAGGGGGTGAGGTGAAAGATTGATGGACATCAGCTGCAGGTGCTAACTCTTATCTTTCAGCAGGAGACTGTGTGGGAGACAATGTGAAGGAACTGGAGGCACTGTCAGCAACCCAATCTACTATCGCCTGTACTTGTTCTGTCCTCACCATTCGTAGAGCCACATTAGGCCCGACGAAATAACGCTGAAGGTTCTGTCGCCTATTCGCCCATGAGGAAGGTGTTTCACTTGTCTGTGTAGCTGGCACAGATCAACTATGTCCTCTCCCTGCAACAGGAGCTCCACCAGCAGCACCACGACCGGGGCCACGTCCCTTATTCAACGCTCTCCTCATTCTCCGCAAATTTAGTATTTTGCCCAAAATGTGTGTTTTTTTAAGAATATATCAGAATATATAACAGCAGTATCTTACGTGGGTATTTCACACTGACAGATGCAGCAAAGCCTGGAAATTTTGTATTTTGCCTAAAATGGGTGTTTTTTTATAACAGAATATAACAGTAGTATCTAATGCTTGTATTTCACACTGACAGATGCAGCAAGGGCTGTAAAATTTAGTATTTTGCCCAAAAAGTGTGTTTTTTAAAACCCTGAAAATTATTGCATTATTTCAAGCTTAAATTTCACACTGACAAATGCTGGAAAAACTATACATGTACTTACAGGTGGAAAGTCCGGTGACACCAATCATGCATGCCTTGCCGAAGGTACATAAATGCCTGGTTCCGCCACCTCTGCGCCCCATAGTGTCCAGTATCGTTTTTTAACCCAAAAATTGGGAGAATGGATGGATATGATTTTGCAACCCCTGGTAGTGAGGGTCCCAGGGTACCTGAGAGATACAGACGCCGTACTTAGAAGTTTTGTCACCAGAATTGACATGGTTGTCCACAGATGTGGTATCTCTCTATCCTTCCATACCACATGAAGTAGCTCTGTTCTCTTTGGAATACCATTTACACAAATACAGTAGCTATAGGGAGGAACAATCAATTGAATCTTGGAAGTTACAGAATTTCTCTTAACTCGCAACTATTTCTCTTTTGATGGAGTGTTTTTTTTTTTTTGCAAGTACGAGGGGTTTCAATGGGGGCAAAATTTTCCCCATCTTTAGTCAATTTGGTGATGTAATATTGGGAAGAACATTATATCTTCACCGTTGATAACCCCTATGTGTATGGTAAAGAGTGGTATGGCAGGTACATCGATGACCTGCACCTAATTTGGAGGGGTGATGTGTCCGCCATACCCTCTTTTATGGAGTACCTAGATAACAACCCTTATAACTTATAAATCACTTTTATATACAGTAGTACTTCCATGAATTTTCTTGATCTGACTCTTTCTGGCATACCATATCAGCAGATTATCACTTCCACATGTCGTAAGCCAGTATCAGGTAACACCATTTTAAGAGCAAATAGTCACCATCCTATAAACACAATCAAATCGGTACCGGTGGGAGAATTCATTAGGGCTAGAAGAAACTGTAACAGTGAGGAGGCTTTCAATCAGGAATGTGAAACAGTAACCAAGCGACTTTTAGAACGTGGCTATCCTCAGTGGATGACCATTAGAGGCAAGAATATTGCCCAAAATAAGAGTGGCAAGGATTTTCTGTTTAGCAATAATAATGAAAAAACTATAGATACTCCAGGTGTGCCCATGATAATGCTAACATATAGCAGGCAATTTGAAGCTATTAAGAAGATTGTTTCAGGGCAGTATTTCCATCCTTTAGGAGGATGATGCCCTGTGCGGTCTCCTTAGTGAGGGTTGCAGAGTGATACCGAGACCTTCTTCCACTTTAGCTTCTTTTATTTTTTTTCTTCCAGTCCTAGGGCTAGTGCTCACACTTGGTTAAGATATACAGGCTTTGCATGTTGTGGAGGTCATCCGTGCAAGACATGAAGGCATACTACACCCACAAAAACCTTTAGTGACTCAGAGCACAGTTCAGACTTTACGATAAAATCTTATATAAACTGCAATAGATTAAATGTTATTTATATCATTAGATGCACTCAATGTGATCTTTCATATGTGGGTAGCACCACAAGCAAATTGAAAAATAGAATACTAGAACATTTAAACTATATAAGCAATGCATCTTATGTTAATATGTCACTTTGTAGAGAGACATAATAGAAGTGCATGTACCTTTAGTGCATTTGGGATAGAAAAAATGACCTCTCCCCCAAGAGGTAGCAGTATCAAAAGAATACTGCTGCAAAGAGAGGCATACTGGATTTTTAGATTAAAAACCAGATATCCCAGGGGCTTAAATTATAAGAAGGAATGTCATGTAGGTTTTTTGGTTGCCTCACATCAGACTTTGTACACATGACACAGTCATTAAGACTACTGATTTGGCATACGGCTTAAATCAGTTCTCCGATATTAAATAGATTCTATTGTTAATATGCATACAAGCATATGTTTTTTGTGTTTTTTTGGTGTTTGATGCACTTTCACTATTAAAATCATGGTTTTAATTCACATGTTAAGAGGCTTCAGTCACCATGTGGACTTCTGATCTAGCTTGATTACTTGGACACCTGAGTTGTCTCCCCCCTTTTAGGGGAGGGACCTTTCCTCCAGTTGCCTATATATACTTTCACGTATCGGAGTCTTACATGGAGTCATGAAAAAGAACTGGAGGGTTTGAAATGCATAGACTGCGAATTACACTAATGGAGGTTGTACTACTGTACGAATAACTTATCACCGCAATAAAGGAACCAACGGCTCAAAATTCCTTTGGAGTGCTGGATTGCTTTTTCCTTTTTTCTCCTGTCTCAAGAGGTCTTACCATGGATTTCTGTGCACCCAGGGACTGTAATCTATGCAGTAGGTGAGCTGGTTTGCTCGGTATGAACCCTAACTTTACAGTCCAGGCTCGCTCAACCCTAGTTATGACCACCCTGCAATAAATCAGTGGAGGCCATGCTTCCACACTATAGGAAAAAGTGATGGAAAAATGAATCCAGCCAAAAATGGAGGCAATATGGACAATACATTACTAAGCGCCTTGTATTAACTTTCTCTACATGATAAATGCTATTTGATGAAGTGAGGCGACCCCTTTAATGCTTATAAAAATGTGTACAAGTCTGGGTCTCGCTCCCCTTTTCTAAAAGTCAAATCCCAACTTATCCCTTGAACTTGATGGACTTATAGCATGTCTTGTCTACCATATTAACTATGTAACTAGGGTCAGATCAGATGTGGTCACCCTTCCCAGGGTGGTTACCCCATTATACAAATAAACTTTAAGACACAATAGGGACAGACTTTGTCCCCTACCTATGAATAATATGGGAGGACTGAATCCCAGTCTTGTATTTTGGTCTTCAGAAATAGTGATGAGCGGCATAGGCAATATTCGTTATATTGTTGTGTATCGTTATATCAGCTACACTATATCACCATCTAACCTTCACTGACTATCTCCCACTAACTATCTGTATTATATATATGAGCTAACTAACTATCTAATATAATTCGATAAGGAATAGGATCCAGAGTAAAGCACAGCAATGTTACTGCTCTCTCATTCAGAACGCCATAAAACTACAGAAAATGGCTGCTGGGGAGGTTCTTATACAGTAAGGGGGAGGTAACTTTCCTATTGGTTGCTAAGGATGTTGCTAAGCTCTGACAAACATATTGCAGCCTTCTCAATGTCCCAGAAGCAAGAAGGGAGGTTACTGATGAAAAAAAAATCTAGAATATTCGTGATTACGAATATATAGCACTATATTCTACATCTTCGTGAATTATCAAAGTGCCGATATTCGCAATAAAAATTAGAAAACTCGCGATCAACACTACACAGGAACTGATACGTTTCTAAAGCATAAGGTCAGGTTGAAAATGTGAATCTTCGTGTTCACATGTGTATTGTGAGATTGCCCATACTAATGTGTATTGTGAAAATGCCCATACTAATAAAATATAAAGGTATTTATCCCATACATCGACTGTGTATTGGGGAAAAAATAAATCTAAATGGCCGATTCACAGTTTTTTCAGTCACTTCATCTCCCCAAAAAGATGAAAAAAGTGACCATAAAGTCATAAAAAAATATGGAATCATTGAAAAGTACAGATAACTCCACAAAAAATGAGCCCTCACACAGCTCCATAGACGTAAAACTTAAATCGTTATGGGGGTTAGAATGCGATAAAAAAATTGTTTTCTTCAAAGTTTTTATTTTTTTATAGGTATTAACTAGAGATGAGCCAATTTCCGCTTATGAAATTCGTTCACCCTTTGGTGGTAAAAGGTGAATTGCATTATGGATTCCGTTACCACGGACCGTAATGCAGTTCTATGACAGAATGCATAACGGAATGCCTTTAGAGGCATTCCGTTATTCATTCCATCATAATAGAAGTCTATGGGCTGCATAACGGATCTGTCCCCTTTCCGTTATGCAGGGGAGGATGTTTTGCAGCCCATAGACTTCTATTATGACGGAATGAATCAAAGAATGCCTCCAAAGGCTTTCCGTTATGCATTCCATCATAGAATTGCGTTATGGTCCGTGGTAACGCAATCCATAACGCAATTCACCTTTTACCACCAAACGAAGTGTGAACGAATTTCCAAATATGAAATTCGCTCATCTCTAGGGATGAGCGAACTCGAACTGTATAGTTCGGGTTCGTACCGAATTTTGGGGTGTCCGTGACACGGACCCGAACCCGGACATTTTCGTAAAAGTCCGGGTTCGGGTTCGGTGTTCGTCGCTTTCTTGGCGCTTTTGTGACGCTTTCTTGGCGCTTTTTGAAAGGCTGCAAAGCAGCCAATCAACAAGCGTCATACTACTTGCCCCAAGAGGCCGTCACAGCCATGCCTACTATTGGCATGGCTGTGATAGGCCAGAGCACCATGTGACCCAGCCTCTATTTAAGCTGGAGTCACATAGCGCCGCCCGTCACTCTGCTCTGATTAGCGTAGGGAGAGGTTGCGGATGCGACAGTAGGGCGAGATTAGGCAGATTAACTCCTCCAAAGGACTTCACTTAATTAATCGATCGATCTGCAGCTGTGCATCATTGAGCTGCTGAAATTCAAATGCTCACTCACTGTTTTTAGGCTGCCCAGACCGTTTGTCAGTCACTTTTTTCTGGGGTGATCGGCGGCCATTTTGTGTCTTGTGCGGTGCTGCGACCAAGTGCATCCAAGCTGCGACCAAGTGCATTTAACCCTCAATGGTGTGGTTGTTTTTTGGCTAAAGCCTACATCAGGGTGAAGCTGTCACACCAAGTGCATTTAACCAGCAATAGTCTGTTCATTTTTTGGCCATATACTACATCAGGGGCAAGCTGCGCCCGTCACCAAGTGCATTTAACCCTCAGTAGTGTGGTGCGTCAAGCTGTGACACCAAGTGCATTTAACCAGCAATAGTCTGTTCATTTTTTGGCCATATACTAAATCAGGGGCAAGCTGCGCCCGTCACCAAGTGCATTTAACCAGCAATAGTGTGGTTATTTTTTGGCCATATCCCAGTCTAATTCTGTCACTAAATCCATACCGGTCACCCAGCGCCTAAATACTAGGCCTCAAATTTATATCCCGCTAAATCTCTCGTTACCGCTGTCCTGTTGTGGCTGGGAAAGTTATTTAGTGTCCGTCAAAGCACATTTTTTGTTCTGGGTTGAAGTACAATTCCCAATTTAGCAATTTCATAATTTAGTGGTTCCTGCTATATCAGAGCTATTTGAAATCTATCCCTAAAAGGGTATATAATATTCAAGGTGCACATTAGGTCATTCAGAATAACTTCACACACACCCGCTACTGTGTATTTCCAAGTCTAATTCTGTCACTAAACCCATACCTGTCACCCAGCGCCTAAATACTAGGCCTCAAATTTATATCCTGCTAAATCTCTCGTTACCGCTGTCCTGTTGTGGCTGGGAAAGTTATTTAGTGTCCGTCAAAGCACATTTTTTGTTCTGGGTTGAAATACAATTCCCAATTTAGCAATTTCATAATTTAGTGGTTTCTGCTATATCAGAGCTATTTGAAATCTATCCCTAAAAGGGTATATAATATTCAAGGTGCACATTGGGTCATTCAGAATAACTTCACACACACCCGCTACTGTGTATTTCTAAGTCTAATTCTGTCACTAAACCCATACCTGTCACCCAGCGCCTAAATACTAGGCCTCAAATTTATATCCTGCTAAATCTCTCGTTAACGCTGTCCTGTTGTGGCTGGGAAAGTTATTTAGTGTCCGTCAAAGCACATTTTTTGTTCTGGGTTGAAATACAATTCCCAATTTAACAATTTCATAATTTAGTGGTTTCTGCTATATCAGAGCTATTTGAAATCTATCCCTAAAAGGGTATATAATATTCAAGGTGCACATTGGGTCATTCAGAATAACTTCACACACACACGCTTCTGTGCATTTCCAAGTCTAATTCTGTCACTAAATCCATACCGGTCACCCAGCGCCTAAATACTAGGCCTCAAATTTATATCCCGCTGAATTTGAATACAATACATTGGGCCAAATAATATATTTGTTGTTGTGGTGAACCATAACAATGAGAAAAACATCTAGTAAGGGACGCGGACGTGGACATGGTCGTGGTGGTGTTAGTGGACCCTCTGGTGCTGGGAGAGGACGTGGCCGTTCTGCCACATCCACACGTCCTAGTGTACCAACTACCTCAGGTCCCAGTAGCCGCCAGAATTTACAGCGATATATGGTGGGGCCCAATGCCGTTCTAAGGATGGTAAGGCCTGAGCAGGTACAGGCATTAGTCAATTGGGTGGCCGACAGTGGATCCAGCACGTTCACATTATCTCCCACCCAGTCTTCTGCAGAAAGCGCACAGATGGCGCCTGAAAACCAACCCCATCAGTCTGTCACATCACCCCCATGCATACCAGGGAAACTGTCTCAGCCTCAAGTTATGCAGCAGTCTCTTATGCTGTTTGAAGACTCCGCTGGCAGGGTTTCCCAAGGGCATCCACCTAGCCCTTCCCCAGCGGTGAAAGACATAGAATGCACTGACGCACAACCACTTATGTTTCCTGATGATGAGGACATGGGAATACCACCTCAGCATGTCTCTGATGATGACGAAACACAGGTGCCAACTGCTGCGTCTTTCTGCAGTGTGCAGACTGAACAGGAGGTCAGGGATCAAGACTGGGTGGAAGACGATGCAGGGGACGATGAGGTCCTAGACCCCACATGGAATGAAGGTCGTGCCACTGACTTTCACAGTTCGGAGGAAGAGGCAGTGGTGAGACCGAGCCAACAGCGTAGCAAAAGAGGGAGCAGTGGGCAAAAGCAGAACAACCGCCGCCAAGAGACTCCGCCTGCTACTGACCGCCGCCATCTGGGACCGAGCACCCCAAAGGCAGCTTCAAGGAGTTCCCTGGCATGGCACTTCTTCAAACAATGTGCTGACGACAAGACCCGAGTGGTTTGCACGCTGTGCCATCAGAGCCTGAAGCGAGGCATTAACGTTCTGAACCTGAGCACAACCTGCATGACCAGGCACCTGCATGCAAAGCATGAACTGCAGTGGAGTAAACACCTTAAAACCAAGGAAGTCACTCAGGCTCCCCCTGCTACCTCTTCTGCTGCTGCCTCCTCGGCCTATTCTGCTGCTGCCGCCTCGGCCTCTTCCTCCGCCTCTGGAGGAACGTTGGCACCTGCCGCCCAGCAAACAGGGGATGTACCACCAACACCACCACCACCACCTCCGTCACCAAGCGTCTCAACCATGTCACACGCCAGCGTTCAGCTCTCCATCTCACAAACATTTGATAGAAAGCGTAAATTCCCACCTAGCCACCCTCGATCCCTGGCCCTGAATGCCAGCATTTCTAAACTACTGGCCTATGAAATGCTGTCATTTAGGCTGGTGGACACAGACAGCTTCAAACAGCTCATGTCGCTTGCTGTCCCACAGTATGTTGTTCCCAGCCGGCACTACTTCTCCAAGAGAGCCGTGCCTTCCCTGCACAACCAAGTATCCGATAAAATCAAGTGTGCACTGCGCAACGCCATCTGTAGCAAGGGCCACCTAACCACAGATACGTGGACCAGTAAGCACGGCCAGGGACGCTATATCTCCCTAACTGCACACTGGGTAAATGTAGTGGCAGCTGGGCCCCAGGCGGAGAGCTGTTTGGCGCACGTCCTTCCGCCGCCAAGGATCGCAGGGCAACATTCTTTGCCTCCTGTTGCCACCTCCTCCTTCTCGGCTTCCTCCTCCTCTTCTTCCACCTGCTCATCCAGTCAGCCACACACCTTCACCACCAACTTCAGCACAGCCCGGGGTAAACGTCAGCAGGCCATTCTGAAACTCATATGTTTGGGGGACAGGCCCCACACCGCACAGGAGTTGTGGCGGGGTATTGAACAACAGACCGACGAGTGGTTGCTGCCGGTGAGCCTCAAGCCCGGCCTGGTGGTGTGTGATAATGGGCGAAATCTCGTTGCAGCTCTGGGACTAGCCAATTTGACGCACATCCCTTGCTTGGCGCATGTGCTGAATTTGGTGGTGCAGAAGTTCATTCACAACTACCCCGACATGTCAGAGCTGCTGCATAAAGTGCGGGCCGTCTGTTCGCGCTTCCGGCGTTCACATCCTGCTGCTGCTCGCCTGTCTGCGCTACAGCGTAACTTCGGCCTTCCCGCTCACCGCCTCATATGCGACGTGCCCACCAGGTGGAACTCCACCTTGCACATGCTGGACAGACTGTGCGAGCAGCAGCAGGCCATAGTGGAGTTTCAGCTGCAGCACGCACGGGTCAGTCGCACTACAGAACAGCACCACTTCACCACCAATGACTGGGCCTCCATGCGAGACCTGTGTGCCCTGTTGCGCTGTTTCGAGTACTCCACCAACATGGCCAGTGGCGATGACACCGTTATCAGCGTTACAATACCACTTCTATGTCTCCTTGAGAAAACACTTAGGGCGATGATGGAAGAGGAGGTGGCCCAGGAGGAGGAGGAGGAGGAGGAGGAAGAGGGGTCATTTTTAGCACTTTCAGGCCAGTCTCTTCGAAGTGACTCAGAGGGAGGTTTTTGGCAACAGCAGAGGCCAGGTACAAATGTGGCCAGCCAGGGCCCACTACTGGAGGACGAGGAGGACGAGGATGAGGAGGAGGTGGAGGAGGATGAGGATGAAGCATGGTCACAGCGGGGTGGCACCCAACGCAGCTCGGGTCCATCACTGGTGCGTGGCTGGGGGGAAAGGCAGGACGATGACGATACGCATCCCACAGAGGACAGCTTGTCCTTACCCCTGGGCAGCCTGGCACACATGAGCGACTACATGCTGCAGTGCCTGCGCAACGACAGCAGAGTTGCCCACATTTTAACCTGTGCGGACTACTGGGTTGCCACCCTGCTGGATCCACGCTACAAAGACAATGTGCCCACCTTACTTCCTGCACTGGAGCGTGATAGGAAGATGCGCGAGTACAAGCGCACGTTGGTAGACGCGCTACTGAGAGCATTCCCAAATGTCACAGGGGAACAAGTGGAAGCCCAAGGCCAAGGCAGAGGAGGAGCAAGAGGTCGCCAAGGCAGCTGTGTCACGGCCAGCTCCTCTGAGGGCAGGGTTAGCATGGCAGAGATGTGGAAAACTTTTGTCAACACGCCACAGCTAACTGCACCACCACCTGATACGCAACGTGTTAGCAGGAGGCAACATTTCACTAACATGGTGGAACAGTACGTGTGCACACCCCTCCACGTACTGACTGATGGTTCGGCCCCATTCAACTTCTGGGTCTCTAAATTGTCCACGTGGCCAGAGCTAGCCTTTTATGCCTTGGAGGTGCTGGCCTGCCCGGCAGCCAGCGTTTTGTCTGAACGTGTATTCAGCACGGCAGGGGGCGTCATTACAGACAAACGCAGCCGCCTGTCTACAGCCAATGTGGACAAGCTGACGTTCATAAAAATGAACCAGGCATGGATCCCACAGGACCTGTCCGTCCCTTGTCCAGATTAGACATTAACTACCTCCCCATAACCATATATTATTGGACTCCAGGGCACTTCCTCATTCAATCCTATTTTTATTTTCATTTTACCATTATATTGCGAGGCTACCCAAAGTTGAATGAACCTCTCCTCTGCCTGTGTGCTAGGCCTAAATATATGCCAATGGACTGTTGCAGTGGTGGCTGACATGAAGCCTGATTCTCTGCTATGACATGCAGACTAATTCTCTGCTGACATGAAGCCAGATTGTCTGTTACGGGACCTCTCTCCTCTGCCTGGGTGCTGGGCCTAAATTTATGACAATGGACTGTTGCAGTGGTGGCTGACGTGAAGCCTGATTCTCTGCTATGACATGCAGACTGATTCTCTGCTGACATGAAGCCAGATTGTCTGTTACGGGACCTCTCTGCTCTGCCTGTGTGCTAGGCCTAAATATATGCCAATGGACTGTTGCAGTGGTGGGTGACGTGAAGCCTCATTCTCTGCTATGACATGCAGACTGATTCTCTGCTGACATGAAGCCAGATCGTCTGTTACGGGACCTCTCTGCTCTGCCTGTGTGCTAGGCCTAAATATATGCCAATGGACTGTTGCAGTGGTGGGTGACGTGAAGCCTCATTCTCTGCTATGACATGCAGACTGATTCTCTGCTGACATGAAGCCAGATTGTCTGTTACGGGACCTCTCTGCTCTGCCTGTGTGCTAGGCCTAAATATATGCCAATGGACTGTTGCAGTGGTGGGTGACGTGAAGCCTCATTCTCTGCTATGACATGCAGACTGATTCTCTGCTGACATGAAGCCAGATCGTCTGTTACGGGACCTCTCTGCTCTGCCTGTGTGCTAGGCCTAAATATATGCCAATGGACTGTTGCAGTGGTGGGTGACGTGAAGCCTCATTCTCTGCTATGACATGCAGACTGATTCTCTGCTGACATGAAGCCAGATTGTCTGTTACGGGACCTCTCTGCTCTGCCTGTGTGCTAGGCCTAAATATATGCCAATGGACTGTTGCAGTGGTGGGTGACGTGAAGCCTCATTCTCTGCTATGACATGCAGACTGATTCTCTGCTGTCATGAAGCCAGATTGTCTGTTACGGGACCTCTCTGCTCTGCCTGTGTGCTAGGCCTAAATATATGCCAATGGACTGTTGCAGTGGTGGCTGACGTGAAGCCTCATTCTCTGCTATGACATGCAGACTAATTCTCTGCTGACATGAAGCCAGATTGTCTGTTACGGGACCTCTCTCCTCTGCCTGGGTGCTGGGCCTAAATTTATGACAATGGACTGTTGCAGTGGTGGCTGACGTGAAGCCTGATTCTCTGCTATGACATGCAGACTGATTCTCTGCTGACATGAAGCCAGATCCTCTGTTACGGGACCTCTCTCCTCTGCCTGGGTGCTGGGCCTAAATTTATGACAATGGACTGTTGCAGTGGTGGCTGACGTGAAGCCTGATTCTCTGCTATGACATGCAGACTGATTCTCTGCTGACATGAAGCCAGATCCTCTGTTACGGGACCTCTCTCCTCTGCCTGGGTGCTGGGCCTAAATTTATGAAAATGGACTCTTACAGTGGTGGGTGACGTGAAGCCTGATTCTCTGCTATGACATGAAGACTGATTCTCTGCTGACATGAAGCCAGATTGTCTGTTACGGGACCTCTCTCCTCTGCCTGGGTGCCGGGGCCTAAATATCTGAGAATGGACTGTTCCAGTGGTGGGTGACGGGAAGCCAGATTCTCTGCTATGGAACCTCTCTCCAATTGATTTTGGTTAATTTTTATTTATTTAATTTTTATTTTAATTAATTTCCCTATCCACATTTGTTTGCAGGGGATTTACCTACATGTTGCTGCCTTTTGCAGCCCTCTAGCCCTTTCCTGGGCTGTTTTACAGCCGTTTTAGTGCCGAAAAGTTCGGGTCCCCATTGACTTCAATGGGGTTCGGGTTCGGGACGAAGTTCGGATCGGGTTCGGATCCCGAACCCGAACATTTCCGGGATGTTCGGCCGAACTTCTCGAACCCGAACATCCAGGTGTTCGCTCAACTCTACTCATCTCTAGTATTAACACACAAGAAAGGCTATAGAAATATGGTATCACCATAATCGTACTGACCTGGAATTTGAAGGGAATAGGTCAGTTTTCCTGCATAGGGAAAGTCATAAAAACAAAACCCATAAATTAGTGGCAGAGTTGCAGTTTTTTTCCAATTCCACCCCATTTGGATTTTCCAGCTTTCCAAAATATTGTATGAGAATCACAGAAAAAAAAAGATATTAAACAGAAAAAAAAACATCCTGCATGATATGATAAATAAACATAGCTACATTTATGAAAATAAATCACAGAAAACAAATAATAATCCACTAACAAAATAGATGCAAGCATTATATATGAACTAAGTCCTCATTCTTATATAATAAAATCTGAGACTCTTAGCTAATATATTTTGATCCAAACACATATGTGCCAACCTACCCAGCGCCAAGGTGGTCTCAGTCAGGCAGGTTCTACTCTAAACCTACATATGCCATTGGGCATCTATGTTCAGGAAACAAAATATTGTATGCAATAGTCATGTTATAATAATCATGTTATTGTGATATGATTTCTTTTATGTATATATTTTTTTGGGGGGTTGTTCATTGTGCCTTTTTCAAATATCTCATCCAAGTGTAATGTACAATCTTAATAATTTCACAGTTTGAAGCACTAGGTTACATCAAGCTAAGTACATAGAATAAAATATGTTAAGCAAGCACGGCTTTCATAATTATTTGATTAGTTATTGTTGTTCTGTCATTTATAATTATTTGAGGCCTTAGTATTGGATTGTTCCAGGAAATGCTTAATCTGAATGTTTGCCATCTAATCGAACACACTAACTAGATTGCTCAAGGAAATAAAAACATTTTATCAAAACTGCAGGAAATGAGGCTTATTTGTTAAATCATGGTTTAAAATAAAGAAGCTCTAAAACACGGAGGTTATTTCATAATACTGTACTAATAATGTAATGAATAGCCAGCACATATGGTAGGAGACACTGTGCTCCATATTACAAAGCATAACATCTTGCACATGCAGTACCTGTTTATGACTGTGCAGATAATATCACATAACTGCCACATTCCGGTTATAGATTCTATGACTTATATTAAAGGGGATGTCATTACGAGCTTACTGAAGTGACATGAGTGAAAATGGTCATCATAATTGTGTTAAACAAAGCACTCAATGTGATCCTATATACCACGAATGGCTGGAGATACACTACAATAAATTAGAGGAACTCAGGGCACATTTATTAAGACTTTCGTTTTAGACGCTGGTCTTAATATAGCCCTAAGTTGGTGCTGGCCTCTCAGAACTGGCGCTGGATGCGCAGAAGTTATAAAGCGTAAAGACAGACAGACATAGGCAAGTTAGAGATTTTTATAAATGTATTTGATTAAGGCTACTTTCACACTCGCGTTTTGGCTTTCCGTTTGTGAGATCCGTTCAGGGCTCTCACAAGCGGTCCAAAACGGGTCAGTTTTAACCTAATGCATTCTGAATGGAAAAGGATCCGCTCAGAATGCATCAGTTTGGCTCTGTTCAGTCTCCATTTTGCTTTGGGGGCAGACACCAAAACGCTGCTTGCGTTTTGAACGGATGCAGACGGCTGTATTGTCTGAACCGATCCATCTGTGCAGATCCATGACGGATCCACACCAAACGCGAGTGTCAAAGTAGTCTAAGTGTATTAAATTCAAATGCAAATGTTAAAAATAATTTAAAGGGTATGAATACGTTCACTGACAATTATTTTTATCATTGTATTTTGCTCATTTTGGACTTAAAATCATTTTTTCAATTGGTCTTTAATAAAAAAATGACAATATTTTTGCTGTATGGCCTATATATTGTTTCAGTGCATCTATAGATTGTCTTGCTTTTCAGTTTTACATATAATCCATCAGCAAGCTGTTCTGATGGCTCCATGCGTAGTCTTATCTCAGAGTAAAAAGGAATAATAAAAAAGATTGCCCCAAAAGTGTTCATAGCCTTAAGCTTTCATACTATTTTTCTCAATATAAGACTTAAATTTTAACGATGCATGTTTTGTTTTGATATGACATCAAAGCCTACACTTTATATTTAAAAATATATGAAGCATTAAATAAAAATATTCACTCTCAGGATATTTTCATGTGGACTTTAATGCTAAAGTCTGTACTCACAAAGGAGACTAGTAGTGTACATAATATTGTAAAAGAAACAGGTTTCACAATAATACTATACGATGCTCCAGATCCAATTGTATTTCAAGCCATTTTGAAAAGCATTGACTTGTGCATAAAGCCTCTGAAGATGTATGATATTGAATTATGTAATGAATAATAAATACTTATCTTTATACCATTAGAAATGTCCACACAGCAGATTGATTACAATTAATCTTTTATTCTAGCATTAGTGGTTATCTCACTCGCCTCTTGCACTTAATGTTCCATACTAATAGAAGGACAAATAGGGTTCCTTCCTGACTTTTATAATGTCATAAAAAAATTTATAGCAGAAATATCTTAAGTGTAGGAATGATGACTGATTGCTTTAATCTCCTTAATGTTTTAAAGTGAACTAAGCTCTTGTAGGTGTTATGTGGATGACTTTTATTTAGTTAACTACTAAAAATTTAAAGTGGTATGACCATCATTCAAACTTGTGGCATATAACAATAATAAAATTAATAATAATAATAACAACCTTTATGCAGTGCCAGCCTATTCTGCAGCACTTTACAACCATCAATGGGATATGCCATAAATGTCTGATAGGTGAAGAATAGCAGCCATTTTCTCCAGTAGATTACATAGAGAAGTGGAAACACTTGGCTCTCTCCATTAAATAGACCTGCATTCTCTCCTGTTTTGATAAAGAATTGTATTCAGGAATTCTGAGGCACCTTTCCCTGGAACTCTGCGTTGTGCCGTTCTTTACAGTAGTTTCTTCCTTCTGGAAATGTGTGAATGATCTGACAACTGTTTATAGATGGCAGTGTGGCTGTGCACAGTCTGATATTGTCCAATCAATGGTAACACATCCCTTTAACAAGGAATATGGTAACTCCCATGTTCATAAATTTCTATGAAAAAAAGCAAAGGAGTGTTGCTATAAGAAAAGATGCTCAATAATGCTTATTTAATTGGGAATAATAGTATTTACTAAAATAGACATGTTGTGGAAAGAGCTGACCTTGAAACAACATACAAATCATCACTATGAAAATCCTAGTAAATTCAGCATGAACAGTTTTAGATTAACAATGATTCTGTAATTACTTCCTATGGCAAGGTGCCTGGAAAAAGCCTGTTTTTATTTATGTTTGTGCACACTATATTTATTGTCTCCTAAGCTTCTGCTATATCGAATGTCCAGATAGGAGTCATTCCACAGTTGTGGGTACTGGACTGCAGAGATTGCTGATGAGGTGTGACTGCTGTGCATGGTGTTTTAGGGGGTTCAAAAGGTGAAAATAAATGTTTTGCCCACTTAAGGACATCTGTCCTATCTATTAAAGGGCATTTGTAAGCAGAATTTCACCTATTAAACTGGTTGAGCTGTTACATGTGCGTTTGGAAGCTTACAGGGGTCCTCCAGGAATTAAAGGGGTTGGTTAAGCTTAAGCTTTTTTGGGTATTAAAAGCTAACCTGTGAAGGAAAGATTATTGGTCCCATACTTACCTTCCAGAGTGCAGCTGTTCTTGAGATCTGCCTCCCGGTCACGTGGTCCCTCCAGATGGCTTTTCTTTGCTTCCAGCCGAAGTCCGTCTTCTTGTCTTCCTGTCTTCTCTTCCTTTCCACAAGTGACGTCACTGCCTCCTGCTGAAGAAAGCACCGGACGGCTGTCTTCACTCACCACGCAAGCGCACTATGCTGAATGCTAGTCCACATGCGTGAGATTGCCGGACGCTTTCTGCAGTGTATAGGCTTCTTTGTGAAGCCTCTACTGACTCCTGCACAGCGTGATGTAAGCGCTGTGCAGGAGTGACAGCATAGTTATCAGCCACAGTGGCTGATTGCTATGCTGTGAATCTCACTGGGGGCACTGACTGGCACATGGGGGGGCACTGTGGAACTGTGGATGGAACTTTGGGGGCATTGGATTTCACTGGGGCACAGTGGATGACACATGGGGGCAATGGATGGCACAAGGGGGCAATGGATAGCACAAGGAGGCAATGCATGGCAAACAAGGACACTGGATGGCAAACAACGGGGCAATGGATGCCACAAGGGGGCAATTGATGGCCAACAAGGGGGCAATGGATGGAACAATGGGGATACTGGATGGCAAACAGGGGCACTGGATGGCAAACAAGAAGGCACTGGATGGCACAATGGGGGAACTGGATGGCAAACAGGGGGACTGGATGGCAAACAGGGGGGCTGGATGACACACGGGGGCACTGCATGGCACAATAAGCGCACTGGATGGCACTAGGCAGCAATAGATGGCACAATGGGGACACTTGATGGCACAAAGGGGCAATGCATGGCAAAGAGGGGTACTGGATGGCAAACAAGGGGGTATTCGATGGCACAATGGGGACACTTGATGGCACAAGGGGGCAATGCATGGCAAACAGGGGTACTGGATGGCAAACAGGGGGGCAGTGGATGGCAAACAAGGGGGCACTAGGATGGGACAATGGGGAACTGGATGGCACAAGGGGGGCAAATGATGGCAAACAGGGGCAGTGCATGGCAGAGTGGGGGTATTGGATGGTACTAGGGGGCACTGGATGGCACAAGGGGGCTCTGGCTGACAAATAGGGGGCATTGGATGGCACTAGGGGCACTGATTGACACTGTTATGGGGCACTGTGGATGTCACTATTATGAGGGCATTGTAGATGTCACTGTTATGGGGGCACTGTGGATGTAATTGTTATGGGGGCACTGTGGATGTCACTGTTATGGGGGCACTGTGGACATCACTGTTATGAGGGCAATGTGATGTCACTGTTATGAGGGCACTGTGGATGTCACTTTTATGGGGCACTGTGGATATAACTGTTATGGGGAACTGTGGATGTCGCTGTTATGGGGCACTGTGGACGTCAATGTTATGGGGGCACTGTGGATGTCATTGTTATGGGCGCTGAGTATAAGTATAAGTTATAGGGCTCGTGCACAGAACCGTATCTGTTTTGCGGTCTGCAAGTCGCGGATCCACTAAATGAGGTTACTGTCCATGTGCAATTCGCATTTTTTTTGCAGTCCCATTGAGTTCTATGGGTTTTAGATCTGCATTATGAGGACCAGAATAGGATATGTTCTATATTTTGCAGAAGTAACATATGGATATGGAAAGCACAGGGACGTCGTCAGTGTTTTTTACATCCGTATGTAATTTCCAGTAGACAGAACATGTCCTATTCTGGTCTTCAAAATGAGGACCTCAAATGCATAGAACTCAATGGGACTGCAAAAAAATGCAGATCACAAAATGGATACGGTCGTGTGCATAAGGGTTTAGATAAACAGCTCAGCAGGCAGGATCATACAAGATAGGCTTAGATACACCACTCAGCAGGCTGTATCATACAAAATGGGATTAAATACACAGTTTAGCAGGCAGTATCATGCACAATGGGATTAGATACACATTTTAGCATGCTGTATGGTAGAAGATGGGATTATATACACACTTCAGCAGGGACTGCAATGGGACTGCAAAAAATTCAGATCGCAAAATGGATACGGTCGTGTGCATAAGGGTTTAGATAAACATCTCAGCAGGCAGGACCATACAACATAGGCTTAGATACACCACTCAGCAGGCTGTATCATACAAAATGGGATTAAATACATAGTTTAGCAGGCAGTATCATGCACAATGGGATTAGATACACATTTTAGCATGCTGTATTGTAGAAAATGGGATTATATACACACTTCAGCAGGCAGTATTATAGAAGATGGGATTAGATATACACTTCAGCTGGCAGTATCTCACACAATAGGATGTGTATCAGGCAAACATACAGGATAGGATTATATAGAGATGTGATTGGATACCATCGCTGATTCCAGCAGTTTATCACACTCTGGAGCTAGTGAGGGAAGAGCCTGTGGACTGTCAGTGATGGGATTAGACACACAGCTCAGCAGGCTGTATCACACAGGATAGGATTAGATACAGATGTGATTGGATATGCTTGCTGATTAAAGCTGTTTTTCACACTCTGGAGAAGGTGAGGGAAGAGCCTGCAGACGGTCAGTGATGGGATTAGATACACAGCTCCATAGGCTGGATCACACAGGATAGGATTAGATACACAAGAGGGCAGAGCCAATGGACAGTCAGTAATGGGATTTAGACACTGGGTGAGAAGTAGATTCATGTCTGGGTGTAGAAAGGCACAGGAGTTGTAGTGGGTGTAGCAGCTGCAGGCAGAGCAGAGTGGCGGGCGTGTCCAGCCTGTGACTCATCACTGTGCAGTACAGCCAGGCTTGTGTATCAATAAAGTTATGTATTCAACAAAACAAGAAGGGGAGAAAGTAAACAGATCTGCCAGGATAATGTGATGTCTTCCAGGGGGGGAAGGAAAGCTCAGACATGAAAAACAGGTATTGGGGGCATATGCATGCATGGTGAGCGGTGTTAGGAGCACATTTAAAAAAATGATTTTGGGACTGGACAACCTCTTTAAGAAAATGAAAATTCTTAAATATTACTTTATTATAAATACACTGAACAAAAATATAAACACAACACTTTCGCTTTTGTACCCCTTTTGTATGAGCTGAACTCAAAGATCTGAAACATTTTCTACATACACAAAAAAACATTACTCTCAAATATTGTTCACAAATCTGTCTAAATCTGTGTTAATGAGCACTTCTCCTTTGCCAAAATAATCCATCCCACCTCACAGGTGTGGCATATCACGGTGCTGATTAGACAGCATGAATAATGCACAGATGTGCCTTAGACTGCCCACAATAAAAGACACTCTGAAATGTGCACAGTTTTGCCTTACTGGGGGGGGGGGGGGGGGGCAGAAAACCAATCAGTATCTGGTGTGGCCAGCATTTGCCTCATGCAGTGCAACACATCTCCGTCACATAGAGTTGATCAGGTTGTTGATTGTGGCCTGTGGAATGTTGGTCCGCTCCTCTTCAATAGCTGTACGAAGTTGCAGAATATTGGCAGGAACTGGAACACACTGTCGTATACGCCGATCCAGAGCATCCCAAACATGCTGAATGGGGGACATGTCCAGTGAATATGCTGGCCATGCACGAACTGGGATGTTTTCATCTTCCAGGAATTGTGTACAGATCCTTTCAATATGGGGCCATGCATTATCATGCTGCAACATGAGGTGATGGTCGTGGATGAATGGGACAACAATGGGCCTCAGGATCTTGTCACGGTATCTCTGTGCTATAAAAATGTAATCAATAAAATGCACCTGTGTTCGTTGCCCATAACATACGCCTGCCCATACCATAACCCCACCACCACCATGGGCCACTCGATCCACAACTTTGATGTCAGCAAATTGCTCACCCACACAACGCCACACACGCTGTTTGCCATCTGCCCTGAACAGTGAAAAGAGGGACTCATCCGTGAACAGACACTAATGAATGTGTGCCCACTCAAGTCGCAATTTTCAATATTTCAATTTCTCTGCTTTTAAAACAGATAGTGATACCTTCTAAAATAGTTATTACTTTACATTTTCCATATATATACTTCATGTTTGGATCATTTTGTAAATTACATTTTCTTTTTTTTGGGGACATTAGAAGGCTTATAAGTTTAAAAGCAAATCTTAAAATTTTTAAAACAGTTTCCAAAACCCAATTTTTAAGGACCAGTTCAGTTATGAAGACACTGTGGGCTTACATAATAGAAACCACCCATAAATGGCCCTATTTTGAAAACTACACCCCTCAAGGTATTCAAAACTGATTTTGCAAACTTTTTTAACCCTTTAGGTGTTCCACAAGAATTAAAGGAAAATGGAGATGACATTTCAGAATTCCACTTTTTTGGCAGATTTTCATTTTTTAATAATTTTTTTCCAGTAACAAAGCAAGGGTTAACAATAGAGATGAGCGAATATCTAAAAATTTCGATTCGGGCAGTTCACCAAATTTTTCCCAAAAATTTGGTTCGATTCAAATTTATTTGTGGCAAATCGCATTGAAAAATGGCTATTTCCTGGCTGCAGAGAGCCATTATAGTGGTGTAGAGCACTGTGCCCTGCAGTAACACACATAGGTAATCTGCTGTGGCAGTGAAACAATACTGTCAGTATGACATGCAGATGACAGGCGTCGCTCTTAGAATCACTGCACACTTCACTTATTTGGGCAGTTATGGGGCCAAAACTGATCATAATAGGGACCCTGTCATGCAGGCCTTACACCTATTACATAGACAGGATCCGTTGTGCATCTCATTTTTCTGTCCTTCTGACAGATCAGAAGAAGGGTCAAATAAATGATGATGTCAGCCAAACAGAAAGGCAAAATAGTGGCCCAGTCATGAAGTGGGAAGGGTGGGAACAGCATGAGAAGTCCACAGAGTGGCCTTATGACATAGTGGTGAGGTGGAAGCAGCATGAGGAGACCACAGAGAGGCTCAATGACAGAGTCTGGAGGTGGCAGCAGCATCAGGAGGAGGCCATAGAGTGTCACAATGACAGTGTGAAGGTGACAGGAGAAGCATCAGGAGGCCTCAGAGTAACACAGTGACAGAGCGTGAAGGTGGCGGCAGCAGCAACATCAGGAGGAGGCCGCAGGGTGGCACAATGACAGTGTAGAGGTGGAAGAATCCTCAGGAGGCCACAGAATGGCACAATGACAGATCGTGGAAGTGGCGGCAGCAACTGTATACAGTGGGGGCCTGTATACTGTGGGGGGGCTGTATACTGTGGGGGGGCCTGTATAGTGTGGGGGGCCTGTATACTGTGGGGCAGCTGTATACTGTGGGGGGGCCTGTATAGTGTGGGGGGCCTGTATAGTGTGGGGGGCTGTATACTGTGGGGGCTGTATACTGTGGGGGCTGTATACTGTGTGGGAACCCGTATACTGTGTGGGGGCCTGTATATTGTGGGGGGCTATATACTGTGGGGGCCTGTATACTGTGGGTGGGCCTGTATAGTGTGGGGGGCCTGTATAGTGTGGGGGGCTGTATATTGTGGAGTGCTATACTGCTGTACTGTATACTGTGGGGGTCTGTATACTGTATACTGTGGGTGCTGTATAGTGTGGAGCGCTATACTGCTGTACTGTATAGTGTGGGGGGCTGTATCGTGTATAGTATGGGGTGCTGTATATGGTGAGGTGCTATACTGTGAGGTGTTGTATACTGTGGGGTGCTGTATACTGTGGGCTGAGATACTGCTCTACTATATACTGTGGGGTACTGTATAGTGTGGGGTGCTATACTGCATACTGTGTGGTGCTGTATACTATAGGGTGCTATACTGCATACTGTGGGGTGCTGGGGTGCACTGTAATACTAGGGTGAGCCGAGCCCTGGTCTCCTTCCTGCAGAGCGGTGCCTACTTCCAGACTGAGCCCAGCTGCCCAGAACACTGATCCTGAGCCGCTGGAGTCTT
The DNA here is from genome assembly GCF_014858855.1 of Bufo gargarizans. Lineage (NCBI taxonomy): Eukaryota > Metazoa > Chordata > Amphibia > Anura > Bufonidae > Bufo > Bufo gargarizans. The sequence goes on from NC_058083.1 coordinate 335,469,439, forward strand.
CAGAACTGGAAGTATTTACAGTCATTCACTGGACTCTACCAGATGTGTGGATTTTTGTGTGTGTGTTGTGGTGGAGGGCGTGATTGCCTGCTAAGGTGTGGGAAGGCGGGATCAAGGGGGCCCAAGTAAATTTTTGCCCAGGGTCCAATCAATATTAAAGAAGGCCCTGTTGAATACTGTCTGCACATCACTGATGTCCTCCTCAACGGTCTCTGGGTCGGGAGCCTGACTGCTCGCAACACCTGTTCCCATGCCACTCTCCTCATCACTACTTGCCCACCTACCAGGAGGACGCAGCGGATGTCTCCTCCACATCTTGGCTGGCCATAGTTGCTGACTGTCCTCTAGTAGATCGTCCTCGCTGTATAGTGGAGCTGAGCTCACAGCATATAATACTTCTCTGGCTGATGGAACAGAAAAGGACAGAGGCAGGTTGAGGGCAGCTGGGGGAGGGCCATGCCAACTAAGGGTTGTGTCTGACAAGCCCACCGACTCATGGCTGGGGGTGTCTAATGAAATGGATGACCGAGTCAACCATTCAAGAACTGCTGGGTTGCTGGTCAAGACACGACCGCTAGATGACACCAGGAGCTCAGGCCTCTCGCTGTCACTCCTGCTGTCAAGCCCCTTAATCTGCTGCGACCTCTGCCTGCACCAGAAATATTTAGGCTTCTGTAATTTTCTCACTTCACCACACAACAGCTAATAAGCCCTTTTTTTCCACTAATACATGCCAAAAAGGGCTTTAGAACATATAACTGCACCACTGAACGGCAAATATATTTCTTTTGTCACTAATACACGCCAGAAAGGGCTTTAGAACATGACTGCACCGCTGAACGGAAATATAATTTTTTTGCCACTAATACACACCAAAAAGGGCTTTAACCCCTTAGGGACCCATGACGTACCGGTACGGCATGGATCCCGAGTCCTTAGGGACCCATGACGTACCGGTACGTCATGAGTTTAAATTGAGATTGTGGCGCCCCAGGGGTTAATCCGCACAGTATGCCGGCTGAAATCATTCAGCCGGCATCCTGTCACAACGCCTGGGGGGTCATATCACCCCACCCCCCCCCCCCCCGTATCGGCGATCGCAGCAAACCGCAGGTCAATTCAGACCTGCGGTTTGTTGCGATTTCCGCTGGTTCTGATCGCCGCGGTCCCTGACCGCGGCAATCAGAAACTTTAGTGTGGCTCAAATATATAGTTATCACCCCCCCTGCACCCCTGCATGATTTTAGCCTGGTGGGAGGTGCAGGGGGGGTGTTGCGGGCGGTGTGGGCGGTGCGGGAGGCGGGCGGTGCGGCAGGCGGGATTGCGATCCCCCGCCCGCCTCCCGCCTAATAATCGTTGGCTTCTAGTGGGTATACCAGGGTGCCAGCATCGGGGGGCTGCAAAGGAGCCGCATCTTACTGTTAACTCTTTCCATACAGCGGTCCGTACGGACCGCTGTATGGAAAGGGTTAAACGGCTGACATCCATTCACAGATGTCAGCCGTTTAACCCTTTCCATACAGCGGTCCGTACGGACCGCTGTATGGAAAGAGTTAACAGTAAGATGCGGCTCCTTTGCAGCCCCCCGATGGGAGAGGGAGAGAGCCCCCAGACAGCCCCCCGAAGCCCCAGTCCTTACCCCAGGTTCCCATGGCAACAGGACGCCTGCTCAGGCGTCCTGCTGTCCATGGTGCTGAACAGATCTATGCTAAAAGCATAGATCTGTTCAGTGTAAGTAAAGTACAGTACAGAACCCTATATAGGGTTCTGTACTGTATTATACAGACATCAGACCCACTGGATCTTCAAGAACCAAGTGGGTCTGGGTAAAAAAAAAAGTTAGAAAAAGTGAAAAAAAAGTGAAAATCAAAAAACACATTTATCACTAATTAAAAATGAAAAAAATAAAATTCCCTACACATGTTTGGTATCGCCGCATCCGTAACGAACTGATCTATAAAGCGGTCATGTTAATTTCCCCTCACGGTGAACGCCATAAAAATAAAAAAATAAAAACTATGAGAAAATTGAAATTTTGCCCACCTTACTTCCCCAAAAAGGTAATAAAAGTGATCAAAAAAGTCGCATGTACGCCAAAATAGTGCCAATCAAACCGTCATCTCATCCTGCAAAAAATAAGACCCTACCCAAGATAATCACCCAAAAACTGAAAAAACTATGGCTCTTAGACTATGGAAACACTAAAAAGAAATCTTTGTGTAAAACTTACATAAATAAAAAAAAGTACACATATTAGGTATCGACCGGCTCTATAAAAATATCACATGAGTTAACCCCTCAGATGACCACCGTAAAAAAATAAAAACGGTTTAAAAAAAGCAATTTTTTGTCATCTTACGTCACAAAAAGTGCAATAGCAAGCGATCAAAAAGTAATATGCAACCCAAAATAGTGGCAATAAATCATCCATCTCATACCGCAAAAAATGAGACCCTACCTAAGATAATCGCCCAAAAACTGAAAAAACTATGGCTCTTAGACTATGGAGACACTAAAACTTTTTTGTTTTAAAAATGAAATCATTGTGTAAAACTTACATAAATAAAAAAAAAAGTATACATATTAGGTATCGCCGCGTCCGTGACAACCTGCTCTATAAAATTACCACATGATCTAACCTTTCAGATGAATGTTGTAAATAACAAAAAAAAAACTGTGCCAAAAAAGCTATTTCTTGTTACCTTGCCGCACAAAAAGTGTAATATAGAGCAAACAAAAATCATATGTACCCTAAACTAGTACCAACAAAACTGCCACCTTATCCCGTAGTTTCTAAAATGTGGTCACTTTTTTGGAGTTTCTACTCTAGGGGTGCATCAGGGGGGCTTCAAATGGGACATGGTGTAAAAAAAAACAGTCCAGCAAAATCTGCCTTCCAAAAACCGTATGGCATTCCTTTCCTTCTGCGCCCTGCCGTGTGCCCGTACAGCTGTTTACGACCACATATGGGGTGTTTCTGTAAACTATAGAATCAGGGCCATGAATAATGAGTTTTGTTTGGCTGTTAACCCTTGCTTTGTTACTTGAAAAAATATATTAAAATGGAAAATCTGCCAAAAAAGTGAAATTTTGAAATTGTATCTCTATTTTCCATTAAATCTTGTGGAAATCTTGAGGGTTAACAAAGTTTGTAAAATCAGTTTTGAATACCTTGAGGGGTGTAGTTTCTTAGATGGGGTCACTTTTAGAGAGTTTCTACTCTAGGGGTGCATCAGGGGGCTTCAAATGGGACATGGTGTCAAAAACCAGTCCAGCAAAATCTGGCTTCCAAAAACCAAACGGCGCACCTTTCACTCTACGCCCCGCTGTGTGGCCGTACAGTAGCTTACGGCCACATATGGGGTGTTTCTGTAAACGGCAGAGTCAGGGCAATAAAGATACAGTCTTGTTTGGCTGTTAACCCTTGGCTGTTAATGGGTTAAATGGGTTAAAATTGAAAATTAGGCAAAAAAAATAAATTCTCAAATTTCATCCCCATTTGCCAATAACTCTTGTGCAACACCTAAAGGGTTAACAAAGTTTGTAAAATCAGTTTTGAATACCTTGAGGGGTGTAGTTTATAGAACGGGGTCATTTTTGGGTGGTTTCTATTATGTAAGCCTCGCAAAGTGACTTCAGAGCTGTAGTGGTCCCTAAAAATTGGGTTTTTGTAAATTTCTGAAAAATTTCAATATTTGCTTCTAAACTTCTAAGCCTTGTAACATCCCCAAAAAATAAAATATCATTCCCAAAATAATTCAAACCTGAAGTAGACATATGGGGAATGCAAAGTCATCACAATTTTTGGGGGTCATTACTATGTATTACAGAAGTAGAGAAATTGAAACTTTGAAATTAGCAAATTTTTCCAAATTTTTGGTAAATTAGGTATTTTTTTATGCAAAAAAAATAATTTTTTCGACTTCATTTTACCAGTGCCATGAAGTACAATATGTGATGAAAAAACAATCTCAGAATGGCCTGGATAAGTCAAAGCGTTTTAAAGTTATGAGCACTTAAAGTGACACTGGTCAGATTTGCAAAAAATGGCCAAGTCCTTAAGGTGAAATACGGCTGAGTCCTTAAGGGGTTAAAACATGACTGCACCGCTGAAGGGCAAATATATATTTTTTTTGCCACTAATACATGCCAAAAAGGGCTTTAGAACCACTGAATGGCAAATAGGCCCTTATTTTTTTTCCACTTATACACGCCACAAAAGCCTTTAGAACGTATAGCTGCACCACTGAACATCAAATAATATATATGTTTTGCCACTAATACACGTCAAAAAGGGCTTTAGAACATATAACTGCCCACACAATAGCAAATAAGAAGTAGAAATATGTATTTGTAATAAACCCTGTTAATGGCTGTATCAAACAACACTTGCACCCCAATAACAAGAACAGTTTGCTGGAATTACAGAGCTGTAGAGTGGCAATTTGAATCCGCAGTCAGTGCAGCAAGGTGTAATAGGATTGTTCATATTACCCAGGCTGTAAACTCTCCTACTGAACCTTGTTCTGCTTCAATACTGTGGAATGATTCCTCCGTATCCTTTGCCTGAACTTCTATACAGCAAAATAAACGTTTTAAAGTCTTTTCTATCACTGTCCCTATCTCCTGCTGACGTCTCTCCCTGCACTAAGTACACTGGAAAATGGCTGAATCCAAGATGGCTGAGGCTATTGTAGTAGCCCAGAGGGGAGAATCGTGGATGGTCAGTACGTCTCGCTGAGAATGTATGCCTCAGTGATATAATTCCCGGAAATAAGTATACCAGTAACATTAGGTTGCTGGAAGGTTTTCATTAAAGTGGATTTTGGGTCCGGGTTTTAGGAGTGACCAGAGAGCTTGGGTGGGACAGGTCACTCCCGTACTCCATCCAGGGTTTTCCTACTGTGTAGTTAAAAATGATGTGGGAATCTCAGCTGAGGAGATCAAGTGTGCCCAGGCTAACTAAAGCTGAACAAGCTAAGAGGGAGGATTTGGTCTCTGAAAGACACCAGAGAGTGGTGAGATCATATTGTTGTTTTCTGATTTGGACTGAACACAAAGTATGGGACTTTATGTTATGCAATATTTGTGGGCTGAAGAAAGCTTAAAGCTAAAGTTTGGACATGTTTACTTTTGTTTTCTGAAATAAACACTGCCTGTGGTGAAGAGTGAACTGACACGCGTGTATGTGTGCACAGTGACGGAGTTAAAACCCCCACAATTGGTGTCGGATGCGGGCACAACGCTCCTAGAAATCGCAGCCACCGGCAGTTGTAGGAGGTAAATGTCCTGGGCAAAAACTGCAGCGAAATTACAGTCTGAACATCCAACCATGGAGGATTTAGTAAAGCAACAGCAGAAACCCCATATGGAGGCTATGCAAGGCCAGCAAGAGACAAATCAGCTACTGATACGACAGATGTCTATATTGACTGAGGCGTACCTGTCCGTATTTGAAAGGGTGGCAGAAAGGGAAAGTCTCCCACCCGAGCAGTGGGCAGAAGTGTTGGCACCATATTTAACAGGAGAACCTCAGAAAGCCTATTATGATTTAACCTTGCAAGATGCTAAAGAATACGGCAAGCTAAAAGCAGAAATTCTTGCTCGGCAGGGGGTGACTGATGCAGTCCGAGCGCAGCGTGTTCACAGCTGGGAGTTTTGCCAAGATAAGCCTCCCAGGTCCCAAATGTTCGATCTGTTCCACATGGTACAAAAATGGTTACAGCCAGAATCATCCTCCCCAGCTCAAATAGTGGAAAAAGTGGTGATGGACCGGTTCCGCCATACGCTGCCAAAACCCATACAATGTTGGGTTGCCCAGGGAAACCCCCAGACTGCGGACGAATTGGTGGGCCTCGTAGAAAGTTATATCAGCGTGGAGGACTCCCTGGAAAATAAGGGGGGTTGAGACGGCCATATCGCTGCTCTAAGAACGGGACTGGGTTCCCCAAGAAAGGACTACAACCCGGACCCAACTTAACCCAGGTTAAGGAAAAGTTGGTGACTGGAACCCGAGTCCAGACCGGCCCCATTATCTGTTGGAGATGTCAGGCTCCTGGACATATAGCAGCGCACTGCCCTTTGTCTACCGAGCCCATGGAGTGCGGTGTCGGCCAACCATATTCTCTTTTTGCACATCCTGTGTGCAGTGCAGTTAGCCAAGCCCAGGAAGGACCCCAGGTGTGCCAAGTGACCGTGAACAGTGTTATAGTGACTGCCCTCTTGGACTCCAGCAGTTTGGTCACTTTGATGAGGTCCATGGTGCCTCACGTATTAAATGCTGAAAAGCATGTGGGAGTGTTGTGCATCCATGGAGACACACGGGAGTATCCTGTCGCTCAGGTGTCCATAAACACTATGTGTGGTACTGTACTGCATGAGGTGGGAGTTGTGAAGGACTTACTGCACCCGATGATACTGGGAAGAGACTTCCCGCTGTTCTGGGACCTGTGGGCTAACACTAAGGTTCCGATGAAACTGTCAAGTACTGAGCATTCTAGTTGTGATGTGGTGGGAGAGGTATTGGAGTGTCCTGGGGCTATATCAGGGTTTCCATTAGCGTTGATGTTAGCTGAGGAGGACGAGGAATTAACCCCTGAGACCGATGTCTCGGGACAATTTTGGAGAGGCACAGCTCAGGGATTTTACCTTGAAAGGTGCCCGGGAGAATGTATCAGTTCTGAATGGGGTTGCCCAAATTCCAGGGGCTGATAATCAGTTTCCCCACTTTGCCATAAACAATGATATGTTGTATAGAGTGACCAAAAGGGGGGATGAAGTAGTGGAACAACTGCTGGTACCCAGTCCTTATCGACAAGTGGTATTAAGGATGGCCCACTCGCATGTTTTAGGGGGGCACTTGGGGGCAGCTAAAACCCAAGAATGCATTCTGCAGCAATTTTATTGGCCGGGTGTTATAAGGAAATAGCTGACTATTGCCAGTCGTGTCCCACCTGCCAGGTATCAGCTCCTGTCCCTCATTTCAAAAGTCCTTTGGTCCCTCTGCCAATCATTGAAGTTCCATTTGAACGGATTGCAATGGACCTCGTAGGACCCCTAGTAAAGTCAGCTAGAGGTCATCAGTATATTTTGGTGGTAGTAGACTATGCCACCAGATACCCGGAAGCAGTCCTTTTAAGAAATACCTCGTCAAAAAACATTGCGAGAGAGTTGTTCCAGATGTTTGCCAGAACTGGTATACCAAAAGAGATATTAACTGATCAGGGAACACCGTTCATGTCTAAAGTCATGAAAGAGTTATGTCGAATGTTAAAAATTAAACAACTGTGAACATCAGTATATCATCCGCAGACAGACGGTCTAGTAGAACGTTTCAATAAAACACTTACGAGTATGTTAAAAAAGGTGGTAGAGAAGGATGGTCGTGATTGGGACTGTCTGCTACTGTACCTACTGTTCTCTATTAGAGAGGTTCCTCAAACCTCCACTGGGTTTTCACCTTTTGAATTATTATATGCTCGGCACCCTCAGGGGTTACTAGATGTGGCAAAGGAAACCTGGGAAAATGAGACTACCCCATATAAAAGTGTAGTGGAACACATTTCACAAATGCAAGAGAGGATATCTAAGGTCATGCCCATAGTAAAAGAACATCTTCTGAGGGCTCAAGATAACCAAGCTTGAGTGTATAACAGGGCAGCCAAGGTTAGGCAGTTCAGTCCAGGGGACTGAGTGTTAGTTTTGGTACCCACGGTGGAAAGCAAATTCCTAGCTAAGTGGCAGGGGCCTTATGAGATGGTTGAGAAAGTTGGGGAAGTTAACTACAAACTTCACCAGCCTGGGAAAAGAAAACCTATCCAGTTGTATCATGTGAACTTGTTAAAACTGTGGAAAGATCGAAACTCCCTGGAAATGACCTGTTTGGTGGTAGAGGCTAAAAGTAACAGTCAGGATGTCACAATTGCGGCGACCCTCTCCAAATCCCAAAAACAGCAATGCAAGGAACTGCTACAACAGAATAGAGATTTGTTCTCAGATTTGCCAGGTCTCACAAATTAATTGTATTGAGCATGAGATTCGAACAAAACCACATGTTCGGGTAAACATAAAACCCTATAGAATCCCTGAGGCTTGTAAGGAAGTAATATCACAAGAGATCAAAAGGATGTTAGAGCTAGGAGTGATTGAGCAGTCCCGAAGTGGGTGGTCTAGTCCAATAGTTTTGGTACCAAAACCAACTGGGGAATGGTGGTTCTGTAATGATTACAGAAAACGAAATGAGGCTTCGGAGTTCGATGCCTACCCTATGCCAAGAGTAGACAAACTCATTGAGAGGTTAGGTCCAGCATGGTATATTACTACGTTAGACCTAACAAAAGGGTATTGGCAGATCCATCTATCAAAGGATGCTAAAGAAAAGACTGCCTTTTCCACACCTGAAGGGTGTTACCAATATGTAAGGATGCCATTCGGTTTACAAGGTGCCCCAGCTACGTTTCAAAGGGCTATGGACAGGATCTTAGGCCCTCACAAAAATTATGCAGCTGCATACCTGGACAATATAGTCATCTTTAGCACAGATTGGGAAAGTCACCTGGGTAAAGTTCAAGCCATACTAGATTCCCTAAGAACAGCCGGATTCACCATAAACCCCCAAAAATGTGCCATGGGTATGGAAGAGGCCAGATATCTCGGGTATGTAGTAGGGAGAGGTCTGATTAAACCCCAGATTAACAAAGTGGAAGCAATTCAAACCTGGCCACGTCCACTTACAAAAAAACAGATAAAAGCTTTCTTGGGAATAGTGGGCTATTACAGACGATTTGTACCGAATTTTGCTACAATAGCTGCCCCGCTAACGGAGCTTACAAAAGGTACAAAGTCAGTTATGGCTAGATGGACCCCGGAAGCAGAACAGGCATTTAACGAGCTTAAGCTACGGTTGTGCCAACAGCCAGTATTAGTGGCCCCAGATTTTAGTAAGGAGTTCATAGTGCAGACGGATGCCTCAGAGGTAGGTCTAGGCGCTGTGATGTCCTAAGAGGTTAGGGGGGAAGAACAGCCGGTGTTATACCTGAGCCGAAAATGTACCCCCTGCGAAAAAAATTATTCTATTCTGGAAAAAGAATGTTTGGCGATAAAGTGGGCACTGGACTCCCTTAGATATTATCTACTGGGTAGGAGGTTCAGATTAGTTTCAGATCATGCACCACTAAAGTGGATGTCTGAGAAAAAGGGGAGTAATGCCAGAGTAACGAGATGGTTTCTGACGTTACAGGATTTCAATTTTTATATAGAACACAGGCCCTGGAAGTTGCATGGGAATGCCGACGCCTTATCAAGGGTACATTGTTTGATGGTAACAGGTGCCCAGCCCCTTGGCTTTAGGCAGAGGGGGAGGGTATGTTGTAGCCCAGAGGGGAGAATCGTGGATGGTCAGTACGTCTCGCTGAGAATGTATGCCTCAGTGATATAATTCCCGGAAATAAGTATACCAGTAATATTAGGTTGCTGGGAGGTTTTCATTAAAGTGGATTTTGGGTCCGGGTTTTTGGAGTGACTAGAGAGCTTGGGTGGGACAGGTCACTCCCGTACTCCATCCAGGGTTTTCCTACTGTGTAGTTAAAAAGGATGTGGGAATCTCAGCTGAGGAGATCAAGTGTGCACAGGCTAACTAAAGCTGAACAAGCTAATAGGGAGGATTTGGTCTCTGAAAGACACCAGAGAGTGTTGAGATCATATTGTTGTTTTCTGATTTGGACTGAACACAAAATGTGGGACTTTATGTTATGCAATATTTGTGGGCTGAAGAAAGCTTAAAGCTAAAGTTTGGACATGTTTACTTTTGTTTTCTGAAATAAACACTGCCTGTGGTGAAGAGTGAACTGACACGTGCGTATGTGTGCACAGTGACGGAGTTAAAACCCCCACACTATTTATAGGGCTGTGACATCACAGGGCTGGCTGGCTGCTGATTGGCTGCATGCATGGCATTGTGGGTGATCCCTTGTTCCCAAAGTTCCTTGCTCCATGTCCTAACACATGCAGCAGCCATTTTAGGAAAAAATGTAATTCGTTACCACGAATAGTGAGGAAATTCGGATTCGGTGCTTTGTCAACTTTGATTTGCTCATCTCTAGTTAACAGCCAAACAAAACTCAATATTTATTACCCTGATTCTGTAGTTCACAGAAACACACCATATGTGGTTGTAAACTGCTGTACGGGCACAGGGCAGGGCGCAGAAGGAAAGGAACGCCATATGGTTTTTGGAGGGCAGATTTCACTGGGATAATTTTAAGTTGCCATGTCACATTTGAAGACCCCCTGATACATCCCTAGAGTAGAAACTCCCAAAAAGTGACCCCATTTTGGAAACTACCGGATAAGTTAGCACTTTTATTGGTACTATTTTAGGGTACATATGATTTTTGGTTGCTCTTTTTGAGTTAAGATAACAAAAATAGCTTTTTTGGCACCATTTTTTTTTTTTGCTTTTTGCAATGTTCATCTGACAGGTTAGATCATGTGCTATTTTTATAGAGCAGGTTGTTACCGATGCGACAATACCAAACATAACTCCTTTTTTTGGTTGTTTGTTTTAGAAAAAACTATTTTGTGTCTCCATATTCTGAAAGCCATAGTTTTTATTTATTTTTTGGGCGAATGTCTTATGTAGGGACTCATTTAAAAAAAAAATATGATGACGGTTTGATTGGTACTATTTTAGGGTACATATGACTTTTTGATCGCTTGGTATTAGACTTTTTGTGATATAAAGTGACAAAACATTTTTTATTTTATTATTTTTACAGTGTTCACCTCAGGGGTTAGGTCATGTGATATTTTAATAGACCTGGTTGTTACAGACACAGCGATACCTAATATGTCTACTTTTTTATGTTTTTCACTTTTAACACAATAAAAGTATTTTTTAAACCCAAAAAAATCATGTTTTAGTGTCTTCATATTCTGAGAGCAATATTTTTTTTTTGCCCGATTGTTTTATGTAGGGTCTCATTTTTTCAGTGGTGCAGTTATATGTTCTAAAGCCTTTTGTGGCATATTGGAAAAAAATAAGGGCCTATTTGCTGTTCAGCGGTGCAGTTATATGTTCTAAAGCTCTTTTTGGTGTGTATTAGTGGCAAAAAATATATATTTGCCATTCAGCGGTGCAGTTATTTGTTCTAAAGCCTTTTGTGGAGTGTATAAGTGGAAAAAAGTAAGGTCCTATTTGCCATTCAGCGGTGCAGTTATAAAAGCTTATCTAAAGCCCCTTTTGGAGTGTATTAGTGGCAAAAAAATATATATTATTTTATGTTCAGTGGTGCAGTTATATGTTCTAAAGCCCTTTTTGGCATGTATTTGTGGCACAAAAAAAGTATTTGCCGTTGTGTGGTGAAGTGAGAAAATTTCAGTCCTTTTTGGTGTGTATTAGTGACAAAAAAATATATATATGCCATTTAGCGGTGCAGTTATATGTTCTAAAGCACTTTTTTGCGTGTATTAGTTGCACAAAAAATAATAATTGCTGTTGCGTGGTGAAGTGAGAAAATTACAGCCTTTTTGGCGTGTATTAGTGGCAAAAAATATATACATTTGCCGTTCAGTGGTGCAGTTATACGTTCTAAAGCCCTTTTTGGCGTATATTAGTGGCAACAAAAATATATATAGTTGAGGTTCAGTGGTGGTTATATGTTCTAAAGCCCTTTTTGGCGTGTATTAGTGGCAAGGCAAAAATATATATCTGCCGCTCAGTGGTGCAGTTACCGTACATGTTCTAAAGCCCTTTTTGGCGTGTATTAGTGGCAAAAATATATATCTGCCGCTCAGTGGTGCAGTTACCGTACATGTTCTAAAGCCCTTTTTGGCGTGTATTAGTGGCAAAAAATATATATCTGCCGCTCAGTGGTGCAGTTACCGTATATGTTCTAAAGCCCTTTTTGGTGTGTATTAGTGGCAAAAAAATATATATTTGCCGTTCAGCGGTGCAGTTATATGTTCTAAAGGCTACTTTCACACCTGCGTTTAGGTGCGGATCAGTCTGGTATTTGCACAGACGGATCCGCACCTATAATGCAAACGCTTGTATCCGTTCAGAACGGATCCGTTTGCATTACCATGAACAAAAAAAAAAATGATAATGCAAACGGATCAGTTTTGACTTACATTGAAAGTCAATGGAAGGCGGATCCGTTTTTAATTGCACCATATTGTGTCAGTAAAAACGGATCCAGCCCCATTGACTTTACACTTACAAGTCAGGACGGATCCGTTTGGCTCAGTTTCGTCAGACGGAAATCAAAACGCTGCAAGCAGCGTTTTGGTGTCTGCCTCCAGAGCGGAATGGAGGCTGAACGGAGGCAAACTGATGCATTCTGAATGGATCCTTATCCATTCAGAATGCATTAGGCTAAACTGATCCGTTTTGGGCCGCTTGTGAGAGCCTTGAAACGGATCTCACAGGCGGACCCAGAAACGGCAGTGTGAAAGTAGCCTTATGTGGAAAAAAATAAGGGCCTATTTGCCGTTCAGCGGTGCATTTATATGTTCTAAAGCCCTTTTTGGTGTGCATTAGTGTGGAAAAAAGGGCTTATTAGCTTATTTTTTGTGTGGTGAAGTGAGAAAATTACAGACTTTTTTGGGATGTTTTAATTTCCTTTTTATATATTTATTTATTTAATCTAACAGTATGTCAGACTGAGAAGTGCCACACCCTGCACAGGGGAGTGGCAGAGGCCTAAATGTTTCTGGCGCAGTCCCACTATGGGGCTTCAACTTCTGGGGTCTGATCCCCTCTGCAATGCATTACAATACAACCTGTATTGTAATGCATTGGCTGACAGCTTTTTTTCTGACAGCCTGCCTGTGAGACCCAGCCTAAGGGCTGGATCACAAAGGTTTCCATAGGAGTCAAGCCTCGATGTCTATGGAAGACATCGGTCTTGCCTTCTCTGCCATCGGATCCCTGCCACTACAGCGCCCAAAACCTCCATAAACCCTCTGCATGCAGCTGGCATACAAGGGTTAATACGCTGGCATCGGTGTCTTCACTGAAGTGACTGCCAGGTCCGTGTTGCTGATCGGGCGGGTGCAGGAGCTGTGTACATCCCTCGTCCTTAAGTCAATTCCAGTTGTGACGTACATGTACAGCAAGGGTCCTTAAGGGTTTAAATATAAAAGTATATAAACAACTGTAGGTAGGGACAGACAAGGACAGTGAGTCCTAAGGCTTGTACCCAGCCCGCTTTCACTACCTTCTTGCAGTACAATCCCTAGATAGCTAGACCACAATTGAAAAAATGCAGAGATGGACTAACAAACAAAGACAGATAAATATAATACAGATTAGTATGTAAATGGGGAAAAACAGTCGGGCTATGCACCAAACAAGAGACAAAAAGTGGTCAAAAGACAAGCTGGCATCAGAAGCATGAGCAATCCAAATAACCGCAGGAGCAAGAACCAGGAGCAAAGACTATCACTGGCACTGGTGTATGGCCAGGTAGAGATTTATATAGAGTGCCGAGTCCCTGGATCAGAACCTGAAAGTACACAATAATAGAGCAAATGAGTAGAGTTGAGAAGACACCTGGATGTTTGGGTTCGATGGGTTCGGCCGAACTTCAGGAAAAAGTTTGAGTTCAGGACCTGAACTTGACCCGAACTTGACCTCGAACCCGAACCCCATTAAAGTCAATGGGGACCTGAACTTTTGAGCACTAAAATGGCTGTAAAAATGTGATGGAAAGGGCTAGAGGGCTGCAAATGTCGTCAAAATGTGGTTAAGAGCATGGCAAGTGCTCTGCAAACTAATGTCAATAGGGAAATTACTTAAAATAACATAAAATAAGTAAAAATAAAAAATAATAATCTTGCTCTAGGAGGACCAGGTCCATATGGAGTAGGACAATATACTGGCTGCAGGGCAGGCCAGCACCTCCAAGGGGTAAAGGGCAAGCTCAGGCCATGTGCCGAATTTGGAGACCCAGAAGTTGCAGGGGCTGACCCCTGTCAGTCAGTTCGTGTAGGCGTATGCACACTTACTGCCCCACTATGTCGCACGTCCCCGTGATGTTCACGATCCAATTTGATATCTGCTCTATCAACTTTCGATGTTCTTTTATGCACCTAACATGGTGATCACATGTGGCGGGGAATTAGGGTTCCAGGCCAGAGAGGGAGCATGAGAAAGAGAGACCACATCTAAGGGAGCATTCATTTTTTCAAATGTATAATTATAGAGTTGAAATATGGGAGAAATTTTTTAAGCGTAAAAGTGTGAAAACTTTTCAAAGTTTAAGCATTGAATGAAAGGATGTGGTGCTCATTAATTACTGAATAATATATTACATTTTATTCCACCTATGCATAGCAGGTGTTTATTCATGTTTAAAATTGTATAATGCCAACCCAAGAATGTAACAGAATTTTTTTTTACATTTATTAAGCTGTCAACTAGGTAGAGGAGGGGTATATTACACCCAAAATTTGGTGAATTTCACCCAAAAATGTAACTGACAATTTTTTTTTAAACCTGTCTACTAGGTATAGCAGTGGCACATCACATCCAAAAATTGGTGAATTTCACCGGAAAATGTAACTGACAATTATTTTTAATTTTTTTAAACCTGTCTACTAGGTATAGCAGTGGTACTATACACCCAAAAATTGGTGAATTTCACTCGAAAATGTTAATGCCAATTTATTTTTATTTTTTTACCGGTGTACTAGGTATAGCAGTGGTACTATACACCCCAAAATTGGGGAATTTCACCCGAAAATGTAAATGAACATTTTGTTTTTTTACCAGCCTACTAGGTATGGCATTGGTACTATACACCCAAAAGTTTGTTAATTTCACCCAAAAATGTAAATGACAATTATTATTTTTTTAAACCGGCCTACTAGGTATAGCAGTGGTACTATACACCCAAAAATTGGTGAATTTCACTCAAAAATGTTCATGACAAAGTAGTGAAATGATATAAAATAAAATACGTACAAAAAAAATTTGATTTATGAATTTATGACGTGGAGTTCCATATGGAGTAGGAGTTTGATGAGGCAGTGGACCTAGCAGTGTAGGTGGAAGCAGCGGTGGAGGAGGACGAGGTAGCCAACACAGGTTTTTGGTTTTAATTTTAATTTTTAAAATTAGGGTACACTCCAAAGAGTGTGAAATATCCAAAATACAAACATGAGAAATTGCGCTGCAGTATAACAATGGCTGGTTAGTGCCGGTATTCATGTCTATTCTGGACAAGGTACGGACCAGTCCGGAGGGATCAATGCCTGGTTCATTTTAATGAAATTGAGCTTGTCCACATTGTCTGTGGACAGGCGGCTGCGCTTGTCTGTGATGACGCCCCCTGCCATGCTAAACACACGTTCAGATAATACACTGGCTGCAGGACAGGCCAGCACCTCCAAGGCGTACAGGGCAAGCTCAGGCCATGTGCCCAATTTGGAGACCCAGAAGTTGAAGGGGGCAGACCCGTCATTAAGTACGTGTAGGCGTGTGCACACATACTGCTCCACCATGTTGGTGAAATGCTGCCTCCTGCTAAGACGTTCCATATCAGCTGGTGGTGCTGGTTGTTGTGGCGTGCTGACAAAGCTTTTCCACATTTCGGCCATGCTAACCCTGCCTTCTGAGGTGCTGAGGGCATTCTGCTGAGGGCCTTCTGCTTCCACTGCGCCCCCGCTGTCAGGTGGGAATGCCACCAACAGCGCGTCTACCAGCGTGCGCTTGTACTCGCTCATCTTACGATCAGTGAGGGAATTAAGGATGGTAAGTTGTCCTTGTAACGGGGTTCCAGCAGCGTGGCCACCCAGTAATCAGCACAAGTTAGAATGTGGGCAACTCGGCAGTCATTGCAGAGGCACTGCAGCATGTAATCGCTCATGTGTGCCAGGCTGCCCAGAGGCAGCGAAAAGCTGTCCTCTGTGGGAGGTGTATCGTCTGTGTCCTTTGTATCCCCCCATCCACGCACCAGTGATGGCCATGAGCTGGTCTGGGTGCCACCCTGCTGTGAACATGGTTCCTCCTCCTCCATCTCCTCCTCCTCATCCTCCAGAACTGTACCCTGGCTGGACAATTCTGTACCTTGGGTTTGTGGGTGCAGGACCCCACCCTTGGAGCCACTAGGGAGTGACTGGCCGGACACCCTACAAAATGATCTCTCTTCTTCCTCCTGTGCCACATCCTCTTCCATCATCGCCAGGAGTATTTTTTCAAGGAGGCATAGAAGTGGGATAGTAACGCTGAGAACTGCGTTATCGGCACTGGCCATGTTGGTGGAGTACTCAAAACAGTGCAACAAGGAACACAGGTCTCGCATGGAGGCCCAGTCATTGGTGGTGAAGTGGTGCTGTTCCACACAGGGACTCACCCGTGTGTGCTGCAGATGAAACTCCACTATCGCCTCCTGCTGCTCGCACAGTCTGGCCAGCATGTGCAAGGTGGAGTTCCACTCTGTGGGCACGTCGCATATGAGACGGTGAGCGGGAAGGCCGAAGTTACGCTGCAGCGCTGACAGGCGAGCAACAGCAGGGTGAGAACGCCGAAAACGCGCACTTTATTCAGCAGCTCTGACATATCAGGGTAATTTTTAAGGAATCTCTGGACCACCAAATTCAGCACATGCGCCAGGCAAGGGATGTGCGTCAAACCGGCTAGTCCCAGAGCTGCTACAAGATTTCGCCCATTATCGCACACCACAAGGTCGGGCTTGAGGCTGACTGGCACAAACTACTCATCGGTCTGTTTTTTCAAGGCCCGTCCACAGCTCCTGCACGGTGTGGGGTTTGTCCCCCAAACAGATACGTTTTAAAACTGCCTGCTGTCGTTTACCCCTGGCTGTGCTGAAGTTGGTGGTGAAGGTGTTACGCTGACCGGATGAGGAGCTGGTAGAAGATGAGGAAGCAGAGTAGGAGGAGGAAGCAACAGAAGGCAAACTAAAGCGCCCTGCAATCCTCGGTGGTGGAAGGACATGTGCCAAACTGCTATCCGCCTCAGGCCCAGCCACCACTGCATTTACCCAGTGTGCTGTTATGAAGATATAATGGCCCTGACCGTGCTTACTGGTCCAAGTATCCGTAGTCAGGTGCACCTTGCCACAAATGGCGTTGCGCAGTGCACACCTGATTTTGTCTTCTACTTGGTTGTGCAGAGAAGGGATGGCTCGCCTTGAAAAGTAGTGGGACAGCCACCGCCATAAGGCCTATAAAACTATCCGTCTCCACCAGACGGAATGACAGCATTTCAAAGGCCAGTAATTTAGAAATGCTGGCATTCAGTGCTAGGGATCGCGGGTGAGTAGGGGGGTACTTCCTCTTCCTCTCCAGTGTTTGGGAGATGGAGAGCTGAACGCTTCTGTGGGACATTGTGGAGATGCTTGGTGACCCAGGTGTTGGTGTTGCTGGCAGATCCTCTGTTTGCGGGGTGGCAGGTGGCACTGTCACTCCAGAGGTGGATAAAGAGGCCGAGACTGCAGCAGAAGAGGAAGCAGGAGGAGCCAGAGACCTTTCTTGGTTTTTGAGGTGTCTACTCCACTGCAGCTTGTGCTTTGCACTTAAATGCCTGGTCATGCAGGTTGTGCTCAGGTTGAGAACATTTGTAGTGTCCCACTAGATAGGAGTGGGCACTACACAAAGGTCAATTGGGTCACGTGTTACTTCTGCTCACAAGGGACAGTGATGTTGTATTCCTATATGTATTTAATGTGTTTTCACATGTGTAGTTTCCCCTGTTACATGCATAGCAGGCCTATTGGAGTGTAGTTAGACATCCTAGACACTAGAGGGAGATAGGGAGCCCCTAGTATAAATGTCCAGGGACAGACAGGGAGGAGTTGGGTCATAGTCAGGAGTCTGTGGAGACAGAAGTGAGAAGGCACCGGCCAGGCTGAGGGCCTCCTCCTGACATGCAGCTAGCTAGTCCAGGCTTCTAGTTGCCCCAGGAGGCTAGTGAAGGAGTACAGCCTGCCTGGAGACCAGTGATCCTGCAACCACAGAAGAAGTAACCCCAGTAGTAGGGATGAGCCTCCTGGGAGAAACCTTTTTTTCATCATCTGAGATGTGCTGCGATGGTCCTCCCATGTACTAATCTTGAAAGATAAGTGGTTGGGCATCGGTGCACTCAATCTCTTCCACTTCTGGGGCAGGGCTAGGTGGATGGCCCTGGGAAACCCTGCTAACAGAGTCATCAAAAAGCAGAAGAGACTGCTGCATGACTTGGGGCTCAGACTGCTTGGCTGATTTGCAAGGGGGTGAGGTGAAAGACTGATGGACATCGGCTGCAGGTGCCAACTGTGGTCTTTCAGCAGGAGACTGGGTGGGAGACAATGTGAAGGAACTGGATTCACTGTCAGCAACCCAATTTACTATTGCCTGTTCTTGTTCAGGCCTCACCATTCGTAGAGCAGCATTAGGCCCGACCAAATGCCGCTGCAGGTTTTGTCGCCTACTCGCATCTGAGGAAGGGGTGTAGCTGGAATAAATCGACCACGTCCTCTCCCAGCAACAGGAGCTCCACCAGCAGCACCACAACCTGGGGCACGTCCCTTATTTGACACTCTCAACATATTTTTCGAATTTTGGATCTTGCCCTAAATGGGTGTTTAATTAATAGTAGAATAGAACGACAGTATGTAAAGGGTGTATCTCACATGGCCTGAACCAGACTAGGCCTCAATTAAAGATTTTTTTGCCCCAAATGGCTGTATTTCAAATGCCTGAATCAAACTCCTGTATGTAGAGGGTATATCTCACACGGCCTGAACCAGTGTAGGCCTAAATTAAATCGTACTTTGCACAAAATGGCTGTATTTCAAATGCTGTATTTCAAATGGTTGAATCAAACCCCTGTATGTAGAGGGTGTATCTCACAGGGCCTGAACCAGTGTAGGCCTAAATTAAATATTTCTTTGCACAAAATGGCTGTATTTCAAATGCCTGAATCAAACCCCTGTATGTAGAGGGTGTATCTCCCAGGGCCTGAACCAGTGTAGGCCTAAATTAAATATTTCTTTGCACAAAATGGCTGTATTTTAAATGGCTGTATTTCAAATGCCGGAATCAAACCCCTGTATGTAGAGGGTGTATCTCACAGGGCCTGAACCAGCGTAGGCCTAAATTAAGTATTTCTTTGACCCAAATGGCTGTATTTCAAATTGCTTTATTTCAAATGCCTGAATCAAACCCCTGTATGTAGAGGGTGTATCTCACAGGGCCTGAACCAGTGTAGGCTTAAATTAAGTATTTCTTTGACCAAAATGGCTGTATTTCAAATGGCTGTATTTCCAATCCCTGAATCAAACCCCTGTATGTAGAGGGTGTATCTCACACGGCCTGAACCAGTGTAGGCCTGAATTCAATATTAGTGCGCCAAATGGCGATATTTAACCGCCTCCGGACCGCCTAACGCAGATGTGTGGACCGGAGGCGGCAGCCCTGCGCACGACGATGCATATAAGCGTCATCTCGCGAGGGCCGGGATTTCCTGTGAACGCGCGCACACAGGCGCGCGCGCTCACAGGAACGGAAGGTAAGCGAGTGGATCTCCAGCCTGCCAGCAGCGATCACTCGCTGGCAGGCTGGAGATCTGATTTTTTTAACCCCTAACAGGTATATTAGACGCTGTTTTGATAACAGCGTCTAATATACCTGCTACCTGGTCCTCTGGTGGTCCCTTTTGTTAGGATCGACCACCAGAGGACACAGGTAAGTCAGTAAAGTCGCACCAAACACTACACTACACTACACCCCCCCCGTCACTTATTAACCCTTTATGAACCCCTGATCACCCCATATAAACTCCCTGATCACCCCCCTGTCATTGATCACCCCCCTGTCATTGATCACCCCCCTGTCAGGCTCTGTTCAGACGTCCGTATGATTTTTACGGATCCACGGATACATGGATCGGATCCGCAAAACACATGCGGACGTCTGAATGGAGCCTTACAGGGGGGTGATCAATGACAGGCGGGTGATCACCCATATACACTCCCTGATCACCCCCTGTCATTGATCACCCCCCTGTAAGGCTCAATTCAGACGTCCGCATGCTTTTTACAGATCCATGGATACATGGATCGGATCCGCAAAACACATGCGGACGTCTGAATGGAGCCTTACAGGGGGGTGATCAATGACAGGCGGGTGATCACCCATATACACTCCCTGATCACCCCCCTGTCATTGATCACCCCCCTGTCATTGATCACCCCCCTGTAAGGCTCCATTCAGATGTCCGCATGTGTTTTGCGGATCCGATCCATGTATCCATGGATCCGTAAAAATCATACGGACGTCTGAATGGAGCCTTACAGGGGGGGTGATCAGTGACAAGGGGGTGATCACCCTGATCACCCCCTGTCATTGATAACCCCCCTGTAAGGCTCCATTCAGACGT
Source organism: Bufo gargarizans (assembly GCF_014858855.1). NCBI lineage: Eukaryota > Metazoa > Chordata > Amphibia > Anura > Bufonidae > Bufo > Bufo gargarizans. The sequence goes on from NC_058083.1 coordinate 335,489,819, forward strand.
CCGCATGTGTTTTGCGGATCCGATCCATGTGTCCATGGATCCGTAAAAATCATACGGACGTCTGAATGGAGCCTTACGGGGGGTGATCAGTGACAGGGGGGTGATCACCCTGATCACCCCCTGTCATTGATAACCCCCCTGTAAGGCTCCATTCAGACGTCCGCATGTGTTTTGCGGATCCGATCCATGTATCCATGGATCCGTTAAAATCATACGGACGTCTGAATGGAGCCTTACAGGGGGGGTGATCACCCTGATCACCCCCTGTCATTGATAACCCCCCTGTAAGGCTCCATTCAGACGTCCGCATGTGTTTTGCGGATCCGATCCATGTATCCATGGATCCGTAAAAATCATACGGACGTCTGAATGGAGCCTTACAGGGGGGGTGATCAGTGACAGGGGGGTGATCACCCTGATCACCCCCTGTCATTGATAACCCCCCTGTAAGGCTCCATTCAGACGTCCGCATGTGTTTTGCGGATCCGATCCATGTAGCCATGGATCCGTAAAAATCATACGGACGTCTGAATGGAGCCTTACAGGGGGGTAATCAATGACAGGGGGGTGATCAGGGAGTCTATATGGGTGATCACCCCCCTGTCATTGATCACCCCCCTGTAAGGCTCCATTCAGACGTCCGCATGTGTTTTGCGGATCCGATCCATGGATCCGTAAAAATTATACGGACGTCTGAATGGAGCCACAAGTGACCCCATTTTGGAAAGAAGACACCCCAAGGTATTCCGTGAGTGGCACGGCGAGTTCCTAGAATTTTTTATTTTTTGTCACAAGTTAGCGGAAAATGATGATTTTTCTTTTTTTTTCCTTACAAAGTCTCATATTCCACTAACTTGCGACAAAAAATAAAAAATTCTAGGAACTCGCCGTGCCCCTCACGGAATACCTTGGGGTGTCTTCTTTCCAAAATGGGGTCACTTGTGGCGTAGTTATACTGCCCTGGCAATTTAGGGGCCCAAATGTGTAAGAAGTACCTTGCAATCAAAATGTGTAAAAAATGGCCTGCGAAATCCGAAAGGTGCACTTTGGAATATGTGCCCCTTTGCCCACCTTGGCTGCAAAAAAGTGTCACACATCTGGTATCGCCGTACTCAGGAGAAGTTGGGGAATGTGTTTTGGGGTGTCATTTTACATATACCCATGCTGGGTGAGAAAAATATCTTGGTCAAATGCCAACTTTATATAAAAAAAATTGGAAAAGTTGTCTTTTGCCAAGATATTTCTCTCACCCAGCATGGGTATATGTAAAATGACACCCCAAAACACATTCCCCAACTTCTCCAGAGTACGGCGATACCAGATGTGTGACACTTTTTTGCAGCCAAGGTGGGCAAAGGGGCACATATTCCAAAGTGCACCTTTCGGATTTCACCGGTCATTTTTTACACATTTTGATTGCAAAGTTCTTCTCACACATTTGGGCCCCTAAATTGCCAGGGCAGTATAACTACCCCACAAGTGACCCTATTTTGGAAAGAAGACACCCCAAGGTATTCCGTGAGGGGCATGGCGAGTTCCTAGAATTTTTTATTTTTTGTCGCAAGTTAGTGGAATATGAGACTTTGTAAGAAAAAAATAAAAATAAAAAATCATCATCATTTTCCGCTAACTTGTGACAAAAAATAAAAAGTTCTATGAACTCACTATGCCCATCAGCGAATACCTTAGGGTGTCTACTTTCCGAAATGGGGTCATTTGTGGGGGTTTTCTACTGTTTGGGCATTGTAGAACCTCAGGAAACATGATAGGTGCTCAGAAAGTCAGAGCTGCTTCAAAAAGCGTAAATTCACATTTTTGTACCATAGTTTGTAAACGCTATAACTTTTACCCAAACCATTTTTTTTTTTTTGCCCAAACATTTTTTTTTTATCAAATACATGTAGAACTATAAATTTAGCGAAAAATTTATATATGGATGTCGTTTTTTTTGCAAAATTTTACAGCTGAAAGTGAAAAATTTCATTTTTTTGCAAAAAAATCGTTACATTTCGATTAATAACAAAAAAAGTAAAAATGTCAGCAGCAATAAAATTCCACCAAATGAAAGCTCTTTTAGTGAGAAGAAAAGGAGGTAAAATTCATTTGGGTGGTAAGTTGCATGACCGAGCGATAAACGGTGAAAGTAGTGTAGTGCCGAAGTGTAAAAAGTGCTCTGGTCATGAAGGGGGTTTCAGCTAGCGGGGCTAAAGTGGTTAAAATCTGAATCTAACCCAAATGTATTAAGGGTGTATCTCACAATGACATCTGCATCAAAGGCTGCCAACTAAACTTTTCGTGCCCAAACGAGTGTTTGTTTAACAACTTAATTTGACAGCAGTATATAAGCCTGTAATTTCACACGTGCTGATGCTGCAAGGCCTGAAAATAGTAGTTTTTGTAAAAAAAAAGGGGAGTTTTTAAAACCCCAGAAATTGATGGGTGTATTTCTAGCTTAAATTGCACACTGACTAATCCAGATGTTGTAGATTGCAAAAAAAAAATTGTGGGGGGGGGGGTAACAGAATATGAAAGCTGTATATATATTAAACTTGAATTTAACACTTGCAGATCAGGAAAATACAGTTTTTTTTTTACAAAAAAGTGTGTTTTTCAAACCCCAGAAAATGATGGGTGTTTTTCTAGCTTAAATTGCACAATGACTAATCCAGATGTTGTAGATTGCCCAAAAAATATGGTGATTTGCAATGTCCCAAAAGCTCAGATGCAGTGCTAGTGCACTGAGCTTGCATAAAATGGCCGCCGCCGCCGCCCACCTAACTAACAGAATTATAGAAGTTTTTGTTTTTTTTGGTCAATGGGCTCAGGGCAGGGTAAAACGATAGTGCCCTGCACCCACACAAACATTTCTAGTTAGATTGCTGAGTTAGACTCTCTCCTATTCTCTCCCTGAAATCACCAGTCCTGCAGCATCCTCTCCCTACACTTGTAACAGCAGAGTGACGTGCAGCGTTACGTGACTCAAGCTTATATAGAGCCTGGGTCACATGCTGCTCTGGCCAATCACAGCCATGCCATTAGTAGGCATGGCTGTGATGGCTTTTAAGGTCAGACAGTAAACCGCTTGTTTATTAGCTGCTCTGCAGCCTTTCAAAAAGCGCCAAAAATTAGGGTCTAATACTGGGGCCGCTATATCGATTATATACTGATTATATGTCAGGGGACAGAACAGGAATTTTGAACTTTTATTCAGCAGTTTAATCAAAAGAACCTCAAGATAAAACTCGCCTTTAAGACCAGCCGTACTAAAGTGGAGTTCCTGGATATATGCTTACAGGTTAACGAATTGGGTTCAATTACAACGGACCTTTATATAAAAGAGACGTCGGTAAACTCATTACTCCATGCAGAATCAGGACATCCGTGGAATTTGATTAAGGACCCTGCCATATTTCACCTTAAGAACCAGACAATTTTTAGCAAATTTGACATGTGTCATTTTATGTGGTGATAACTTTAAAATGCTTTTACTTATCCAGGCTATTCTGAAATTGTTTTCTCGTCACATATTGTACTTCATGACAGTTGTAAAACTGAGTCAAAAAAATATTTTTTATTTATTAAAATTAGCAAATTTCTATTTCTCCACTTTTATAATAGATAGTAATACCTCCAAAAATAGTTATTACTTTACATTCTACATATGTCTACTTCATGTTTAGATAATTTTGTAAATGCCATTTTATTTTTTGGGGACGTTAGAAGGCTTAGAAGTTTAGAAGCAAATCTTGAAAGTTTTTCCGAACATTTCTAAAACCCACTTTTTCAGGACCAGTTCAGGTCTGAAGTCACTTTGTGAGGCTTACATAATAGAAACCACTTTACCCATTTTACAAACTACACCCCTCAAGGTATTTTAAAACTGATTTTACAAACTGTGTTAACCCTTTAGGTGTTCCAAAAAAATTAATGGAAAATAGAGATCAAATTTCAAAATTTCACTTTTTGGCAGATTTTCCATTTAAATCCATTTTTCCAGTTACAAAGCAAGGTTTAACAGCCAAATAAAACACAATATTTATGGCCCTGATTCTTTAGTTTACAGAAACACCTCATATGTGGTCATAAACTGCTGAACGGGTACACGGCAGGGCGCAGAAGGAAAGGAGCGCCATGTGGTTTTTGGAAGGCAGATTTTACTGGACTGTTTTTTTGACACCTTTCCCATTTGAAGCCCCCCCTGATGCACCCCTAGAGTAGAAATTCCAAAAAAGTGACCCCCTACTACACCCCTCAAGGTATACAAAACTGATTTTACTAACTTTGTTAACCCTTTAGGTGTTCCACAAGAATTAATGGAAAATGGAGATGAAATTTCTGAAATTCCCTTTATTGGCAGATTTTCCATTTTTATAATTTTCCGCTAACAAAGCAAGGGTTAACAGCCATACACCCCATATGTGGTCGTAAACTGCTGTACAGGCACACGGCATTGTGAATAAGGAAAGGAACGCCATATGGTTTTTAGAAGGCAGATTTTGCTGGACTGTTTTTTTTACACCATGTCCCATTTGAAGCCCCCCTGATGCACCCCTAGAGTAGAAACTCCAAAAAAGTGACTCCATTTTGGAAACTACGGGATAAGGTGGCAGTTTTGTTGGTACTATTTTTGGTTGCTCTATATTACACTTTTTGTGAGGCAAGGTAGCAAGAAATAGCGGTTTGGCACCGTTTTTATTTTTTGTTATTTACAACGTTCATCTGACAGGTTAGATCATGTAGTATTTTTATAGAGAAGGTTGTCACGGACGCGACAATACCAAATATGACTACTATTTTTATTTATGTAAGTTTTACACAATGATTTAAACCCAAAAAATAATGTTTTCGTGACTCCATAGTTTGGGAGCCATAGTTTTTTCAGTTTTTGGGCGATTATCTTAGGTAGGGTATGATTTTTGCGGGATGAGATGATGGTTTGATTGGCACTTTTTTGGTGTGCTTATGACTTTTTGATTGCATGCTATTACACTTTTTGTGATATAAGGTGACAAAAAAATTGCTTTTTTTTTTACACATTTTTTTAAATTTTTTTTTATGGCGTTTACCTGAGGGGTTAGGTTATGTGGTATTTTTTATAGAGCCAGTCGTAATGGACCTGGCAATACCTAATATGTATACCTTTTACACAATAATATCATTTTTGAAACAAAAAAAATCATGTTTTAGTGTCTCCATATTCTGAAAGCCATAGTTTTTTCAGTTTTTGGGCGATTATCTTAGGTAGGGTACCCATTTTGCGGGATGAGATGACGGTTTGATTGGCACTATTTTGGGGTGCATATGACTTTTTGATCGCTTGCTATTACACTTTTTGTCATGTAAGGTGACAAAAAATTGCTTTTTTTACACCGTTTACATTTTTTACGATGTTCACATAAGGGGTTAGTTCATGTGATATTTTTATAGAGCAGGTTATTACGAATGCGGCGATAACTAATATGTATACTTTTTATTTACTTAAGTTTTACACAATTACAGCATTTTTAGAACAAAAAAAATTATGTTTTAGTGTCTCCATATTCAGATTTTTTTATTTATTTTTTGGGCGAGTGTCTTAGGTAGGGGCTAATTTTTGGCGGGATGAGGTGACGGTTAGATTGGTACTATTTTGGTGGGCATACACCATTTTGATCACTTGGTGTTGTACTTTTAGTGATGTAAGGTGACAAAAAAATGGCTTATTTAGCATAGTTTTTATTTTTTTATTTTTACGGTGTTCATCTGAAGGGTTAGGTTATAGAGCCGGTCGATATGAAACTTGTAATTTTTTTGTAAAACTTTCTTTTTTTAACTTCTTTTTTCACTTAATTTTTTTGTCCCACTATGGGACAGGGTCTGATCCCTCTTTCAATACAGAACAATACATCTGTATTGTGCTGTATTGTACTGTCAGTGTCTTAGGGTCCATTCACACGTCTGCATTTTTTCACTGCATCCGATCTGCATTTTTTGCGGATTGGATGCGGAACCATTCATTTCAATGGATCCGCAAAAATTGCGGGCAGCACACCGTGTGCTGTCCGCATCCATATGCCCGTTCCGCAGCTCCGCATAAAAATAGGACAGGTCCTATTCTAGTCTGCGAAATGAGCTCTGTGGTCTCATTGATTTCTATGGTTCCGCAAAAAATACGGATGTCACACGGATGCTATCCGTATGTCACCTGTTTTTGCGGCTCCGTTGTTATAGTTCCAGTCACATGACATAAATCCCTGTGCAGCTCAGTTCCGGAGAGCCAGCTACAACACACATTTTTAAAGACTAGAGAAATCACAATGCCTCTACACGATGTAGAAAAGTTGATTAACCTAGTGGAAGAGAGACCCGAATTATGGGACACGCGGTCAAACCGTTATCATGCCCGTCTCAAGAAGGATGCGGCCTGGGAGGAGGTGACCAAAGAGTTGTATGAAGGACAGTGGACATCAGCATCCACAAAGCAGCGTCAGAAATTCGGTTGGTACCTGCTTGTTTGTTGCTGTCAAAACTTAAAAAAAAAAAAGTTCCTAAAAATGTTTAATGTATTGTGATCTCCCTATTGCCTCCTTTGCTTTTTTGAATCATTTAACCATCACATATACAGTTCATTCCATTGTTATGACCACCCTGTAAACCAGCAGCGGTGGTGTGCATATGCTGCTGTCTTTTCCATTTATGGGCAAGAAAAACATGACTCTCTTCTCCTGGCTCGAATATACTTTTATCAGTTTTATATATTTGCCCACAACATTTTAATGGTTACTTTAAGAGATTGAATCTGCAATATAGAGATATTCATTTTAATGATGGAAAACAGTTTTATATTATATATTATTACACCTGGGGCCAGCCCCTCCCACTTGTGGGCAGCCCCCAGGTATTTAGTTTTTGGGCATTTTTTTTTATATCTATATAAACTTCTGTTTAATGCTAGCTACTGTGATTACCTATTAACCTGATGAAAGGGACACTTTGAGCACCGAAACGTGTTGTTCTATGTACATTTATGAAATAAAGAAGATTCACCTATAGAGACCTGCCTAAACCAGTGATTTTGCGCCTGACCAGAACTTCCTTTCCTACAAGCACCCTTTGGGGGATTGGGCATCTGATCCCAAAGAATTTTTTTCTGCGGCTGCTTTCCTGGATCTTAAGGGTCTATATATTTATAAGTCTACAATAGAGTTGTGTCTATTTCTAGCACAACCCTAAAAGGTGAGCACCTTTATCTTTCAATCAATTTATTTAGTATTGAACGCACTATCCTATTGTGCAACCCCCATCCCTCTTGTTTTCTTTATTCCCCTCGTGACCGAGTGGAATTTAGATTCGCCCGTGGTTGTTAAGACTCTATCCTATGATGGCACAGGAGGCCCACGGGCCCACACACCAAGCAAAGGGTCCTATGGTGAGCACGGTACTGAAGAGATAGGTTGCACCTGGTTTCTCCACTATTGCCAGTAGATTTGTACAAGGGTGTATGATCTGTGCTCTAAACAACCCCTGACAGGTAGTTAAGACACCTAGGCCATTTTACCCATTCCAGAGACTGAAAATAGACTATATACAGTTACTGAAGTTAGGAACATACAAATATGTGCTTGTGTGCGTTGATCTCTTTTCAGGATAGCCAGAGGCTTACCCTGTATTCTCTGCAAATGCCAAGAATACTGCAAATAAACTGGTCAGTGAACTTGTGTGCAGTTATGGAGTCCCTGAAGTGATAGAATCAGACAGAGGAGGCCATTTCACAGGGGAGGTGATGGGAGCCTTGGGGGTAACTCAGGCCTTTCACACGGCCTATCCAGTGGCTGTGTGGAAAGACTGAACGGCACTATTAAAAATCCAGAAGGCTATTAACCACTTCAACTTCCCTAGCTGAAACACCCTTAATGACCAGGCCACTTTTTACACTTCTGCACTACACTACTTTCACCAAGTTTATTGCTCGGTCATGCAACTTACCACCCAAATGAATTTTACCTCCTTTTCTTCTCACTAATAGAGCTTTCATTTGGTCATATTTCATTGCTGCTCAAATTTTTACTTTTTTTGTTATTAATCAAAATTTAACGATTTTTTTGCAAAAAAATGACATTTTTCACTTTCAGTTGTAAAATTTTGCAAAAAAAAATGACATCCATATATAAATTTTTCGCTAAATTTATTGTTCTACATGTCTTTGATAAAAAAAATGGTTTGGGTAAAAGTTAAAGCGTTTACAAACTATGGTACAAAAATGTGAATTTCCGCTTTTTGAAGCAGCTCTGACTTTCTGAGCACCGGTCATGTTTCCTGAGGTTCTACAATGCCCAGACAGTACAAACACCCCACAAATTACCCCATTTCGGAAAGTAGACACCCTAAGGTATTCGCTGATGGGCATAGTGAGTTCATAGAACTTTTTATTTTTTGTCACAAATTAGCGGAAAATTATGATTTTTTTTTTCTTACAAAGTCTCATATTCCACTAACTTGTGACAAAAAATAAAAACTTCCATGAACTCACTATGCCCATCACAAAATACCTTGGGGTGTCTTCTTTCCAAAATGGGGTCACTTGTGGGGTAGTTATACTGCCCTGGCATTTTAGGGGCCCAGATGCGTGAGAAGAAGTTTGAAATCAAAATCTGTAAAAAATGACCGGTTAAATCCGAAAGGTGCTCTTTGGAATGTGTGCCCCTTTGCCCACCTAGGCTGCAAAAAAGTGTCACACATCTGGTATCGCCGTACTCAGGAGAAGTTGGGGAATGTGTTTTGGGGTGTCATTTTACATATACCCATGCTGGGTGAGAGAAATATCTCGGCAAACGACAACTTTTCCCATTTTTTTATACAAAGTTGGCACTTGACCAAGATATTTATCTCACCCAGCATGGGTATATGTAAAATGACACCCCAAAACACATTCCCCAACTTCTCCTGAGTATGGCGATACCACATGTGTGAAACTTTTATGCAGCCTAGATGCGCAAAGGTGCCCAAATTCCTTTTAGGAGGGCATTTTTAGACATTTGGATCCCAGACTTTTTCTCACGCTTTAGGGCCCCTAAAAAGCCAGGGCAGTATAAATACCCCACATGTGACCCCACTTTGGAAAGAAGACACCCCAAGGTATTCAATGAGGGGCCTGGCGAGTTCATTGAATTTTTTTTTTTTTGGCATAAGTTAGCGGAAATTGATTATTATTTTTTTTCTCACAAAGTCTCACTTTCCGCTAACTTGGGACAAAAATTTCAATCTTTCATGGACTCAATATGCCCCTCATCGAATACCTTGGGGTGTCTTCTTTCCAAAATGGGGTCATTTGTAGGGTGTTTGTACTGCCCTGGCATTTGAGGGTCTCCGCAATCATTACATGTATGGCCAGCATTAGGAGTTTCTGTTATTCTCCTTATATTGAGCATACAGGTAATGAGATTTTTTTTTTCCGTTCAGCCTCTGGGCTGAAAGAAAAAAATGAACGGCACAGATTTCTTCATTCACATTGATCAATGTGGATGAAAAAATCTCTGCCCAAAAAAAAGGAGGGGAAAGGCGTCTGCCAGGACATAGGAGCTCCTCCCAACATCCATACCCACTTAGCTGGTATGCCCTGGCAAACCCGATTTCTCCATTCACATCAATCGATGTGAATGAATAAATCATTGCCGGGATTTTTATTTTTATTTTTTATATACAAAGTGTTTGCCAAAGCATATGAACACCGCCACCTCCTCAGCTCATATGCCTCGGCAAACGTATCTTTTACTGCAGAGGAGAAATCTCGTCTTGCAGCGCCGCATACACCGACTTGTGTGTAATCTGACAGCAGCGCAATGCTTCTGTCAGAATGAACATCTGTGCTGCAGCTAGTCGATCGGTTGGTCCACCTGGAAGGTAAAAAAAAACAAAACAAAAAAGAAAAAACCAGGCCGCAACGCAATAATTTTATTAACTTTATAATAACTTTTGAACAGAACATATAAACTTTAACTTTTTGAACTGAACGTTAACCTTTTTGCTTACTGGTGATTTTTTAAAAATTTTTTAAATTTTTTTACCTTTATAGGACAAACCTCTCCTTCCCCATGGGACAATGTGCAAAGCGCAAATCGCCCAAAGATGTGGCGAAGTGCGTTATGCACTTTGTCCCAGGTGAAAGGAGAGGTGTGCCTGTCCTGTTGAGATGTGATCCCTATGCTAGGTGTACCTGTGTGTGGTACTTCCGTAAACACTCCCCTAAGCATAGGGCAGGGTGGTCAGGGCAGTCAGGACAGAAATAGCGGGTGTCACACCTTATTCCACTCCTGCTACAAACACGTCATCTTTTTCGGGGTGACGGTTGGGTTGAGGTACCGGCAACGACATTGGGGAAATGCCGCTCGTGTAGACGGCTAACTACACTGGTGGATGGGGCCACGGAACCTCCTGGATACAGGAGGTTCTCGATGATCTCTTCCTGAAATTTATGGAAGAATCCTGTTCTCCCAGCCTTACTGTAGAGAACAAAACTATTATGCAGAGCCAATTGAATTAAATATACAGACACCTTCTTATACCAGTGTCTGGTTCTGCGGGAAACTAAATACGGAGACAACATCTGGTCATTGAAGTCCACCCCTCCCATGTGAAGGTTATAGTCGTGGACTGAGAGGGGCTTTTCAATGACACGGGTTGCTCGCTCAATTTGGATTGTCGTGTCTGCGTGAATGGAGGAGAGCATGTAAACGTCACGCTTGTCTCTCCATTTCACCGCGAGCAGTTCTTCGTTACACAAGGCAGCCCTCTCCCCCCTTGCAAGACGGGTGGTAACGAGCCGTTGGGGGAAGCCCGCGCGACTAGTTCGCGCTGTGCCACAGCAGCCAATCTGTTCTAGAAACAAATGCCTGAAGAGGATCACACTTGTGTAGAAATTGTCCACATAAAGATGGTACCCCTTGCCAAATAAGGGTGACACCAAGTCCCAGACTGTCTTCCCACTGCTCCCCAGGTAGTCAGGGCAACCGACCAGCTCCAGGGTCTGATCTTTTCCCTCATAGATCCGAAATTTGTGGGTATAGCCTGTGGCCCTTTCACAGAGCTTATACAATTTGACCCCATACAGGGCGCGCTTGCTTGGGATGTATTGTTTGAAGCCAAGGCGCCCGGTAAAATGTATTAGGGACTCGTCTACGCAGATGTTTTGCTCTGCAAATTTCAGGTTGAAGTGGTCTATGAGGGGCCGAATTTTGTGGAGCCGGTCAAAAGCTGGGTGGCCTCTGGGATGGGAGGTGGTGTTGTCGCCAAAGTGCAGGAAACGCAGGATGGCCTCAAATCGTGCCCTGGACATGGCAGCAGAGAACATGGGCATGTGATGAATTGGGTTCGTGGACCAATATGACCGCAATTCATGCTTTTTGGTTAGACCCATGTTGAGGAGAAGGCCCAGAAAAGTTTTAATTTCAGAAACTTGGACTGGTTTCCACCGGAAAGGCTGGGCATAATAGCTTCCCGGGTTGGCGGTTATAAATTGTGTGGCATACCGGTTTGTTTCTGCCACGACTATGTCCAAGAGCTCCGCAGTCAAGAACAGCTCAAAAAATCCCAGGGACGAACAGATCTGAGCTGTCTCAACCCGAACTCCAGACTGGGCGGTGAAAGGGGGAACTAATGGTGCGGCTGAAGTTGGGGACTGCCAATCAGGATTTGCCAGCACCTCAGGGACTCTAGGGGGTCTACGGGCCTGTCTGTGCGGTGGCTGCGACGGGGTAACTACTGCACGTGCCACCGTACCAGCTTCAACTGCCCTTCTGGTGCTCGTCACTTCACCATGTTGTACGGCAGTGCTGGTACTAGGTCCAGGGAGGGCTGTGCTGCTGGTGTATGCCTCACCACGTAATCCAACAGCGCCAGCCCCACTCTGCTGCCCTTGAAGCGGATCCTGCGCAACCTGTGGTCTAGCGACACGGGGCCGGCTACGCCTGGTGCTATCAGGGACCTCAACCTCCTCGTCCGAACTTTGGGTCAGATTGCCACTGCTTTCTACAGGTTCATATTCTGACCCGCTGGATTCGTCAGATGAGGGTTCCCATTCCTCATCCGACTGGGTCAGAAGCCTGTAGGCCTCTTCAGAAGAATACCCCTTGTTTGACATTTGGGCAACTAAATTTAGGGGTATTCCCTGAGACTACCCAAGAAAAAAAGCAAGCCTGTCTTACAAATGGGAGGCTAGCGAAGTACCGGAGGCCGCTGCATGTGATAAAAAATATCAAAACTGATTTTTTTTATCGCCGCAGCGCGTGTAAAGTGAATGTGCAGTGATCAAAAAAAAATAATTTTTTGTCACTGCGGCGGGGCGGGCGTGGGTGAACGCACGTGTGGGCGACCGATCAGGCCTGAACGGGCAAACACTGCGTTTTGGGTGGAGGGCAAGCTAAGGTGACACTAATACTATTATAGATCTGACTGTGATCAGTTTTGATCACTTACAGATACTATAAAAGTACAAATGCTGATTAGCGATACGCTAATCAGCGAATCAGTGACTGAGGTGCGGCAGGCTGGGCGTTAACCGAGCGCTAAACTACCTAACCAAGGGGTCTAAACTATCCTAAAAACTAACAGTCAATACCAGTGGGAAAAAAAAGTGACCGTTTACACTGGACACTTTTTTCCTTTCACTAGGTGATTGACAGGGGCGATCAAGGGGTGAACAAAGGGTTAATTGGGGTGCAGGGGGGTGATCTGGGGCTAAAGTGTAGTGTTTGGTGTACTCACTGTGAAGCCTGCTCCTCTGCTGGAACCAACCGACCAAAAGGACCAGCAGAGGAGCAGGGAAGCCATTTAACACATCATATTTACTAATATGATGTTAGATGGCTTCTGATTGGATTTTTTAAAAATCATAAGCTTGCCAGCCACGATCATTGGCTGGCAAGCTGATGACGTGACCCCCCTCGAACAAATGCCGGCCCGCGATGCGCATGTGCGGGCCGGCTAATCGCGTCATCTCGCGTCTTGCGAGATGACGCATCCGCTCGTGACTCTGCCTGCAGCTGCCGCGATCCTGCGTTAGGCGGTCTGGAGGCGGTTAAGGAGACTGGGAAGCCCTGGACTGAGTGCCTCCCCCTTGCCGTGTACTCCATCCGCACCACCCCAGGGAAAAGGTCTGGCCTATCCCCATATGAAATCTTGTTTGGTTCTGTACCCAAACTGGGGCTGTATTTTCCTCAACAGTTGCAGCTCCAGACTGACAGCATGGTTAGTTACATGAAGGCCCTCACCCACAGAGTGGAGCACAATCATAAACAAGCGTTTGCTTCCATTCCAGATCCAGACTCAGTGGAAGGGACGCCTGGTGATTGGGTTGTCATAAAAAGGCACTTGAGAAAGACATTTGAGTGCAGATTTGATGGTTCCTTCCAAGTTTTGTTAAAGACTGAGACTGCTGTAAAAGTTAATGGAAAACCCAACTGGATACACGCTTCTCACTGCAAGAAAGTCTTTGAACCACAGGATGAGGGTCCTTCTGTTGGCACTGGCTCTGGGCAGTGACAGTCCACATATGTCTCAAAGATGGAGGGTCCATCTTGAATTTTTGTATCACTGCTTGTTGTTACAATCTTGCTTGTGATAGTGGTATATTGTATTCTGCCATGTACTAAAAGACTGCAGACAGAAGTAACTTTTTACCAATTCCATAGTAAGACAATGGATGGGCTTGGAACCCTGGTTTTAACTAAACTTTGCATGGCTGCCGGCAGATGTACATTTCATCCATTAGGTGAAACATCTGGGGTACATCCTGCTAGATCTTACAAGTTCACCATTGTTTCAAATGGGGGAGATGTGAGGGATGAGACTCCATCTTGGTGTCTGCAGCAACCATTTTACATTGTATGACCTCTTTGAAGTTAATAGATCAGAAACTTTGACATGCAAAAGTCTCTGCAGAATATAACTTAGCCACCACCTTTGCTATTTTCGATAGATGGAAACTGCTAGCTCTAACGGTTATTTCCTGTATTCTGAATTGTATGTGGTTAATTGACATTTACAATTTCTGTTTCTATAAGCACATATATGTACAAATATAGTCATGACCTTCATGAGATGTGTGTGGGTGGCTTTTCCACCCCCTTCCTCGTCAAGACAGTATAACATGATATGCATTTTGTTTGAATAAACAGAGACTTGTTTGATCACTGAGTGTCGGTCAATCAATGCTCCAGATGGGTACCCCTTACTAAATCTATTGGCAATTATGATTTGGAACTCAGCATAAATAGAGTAAGGGGTCTTTGCCCCCACATGGCCACTCTGCCATAAAGCACAACTCTATGGAGCGTACGGCTTATTGTTGTCCTATGTACAGATACTCCAGTCTCTGCTGTGTAACTCTGCAGCTCCTCAAGGGTTACCTTAAGTCTCTGTGCTGCGTCTCTGATTAATGCCCTACTACGGTCCGTTATTTTTGGTGGGCAGACGTCTCTTGGTAGGTTTGCTGTCGTGCCATGTTTTTTCCATTTGGTTATGATAGATTTGATGGTGCTCCTGGGGATCATCAAAGATGTGGATATTTTTTTATAACCTAACCCTGAATTGTACTTCTCAACAGCATTGTCCCTTACTTGTTTGGAAAGTACCTTGGTCTTCATGGCAGTGTTTGGTTAGTGATGCCTCTTGCTTAGGTGTTGCAGCCTCTTGGGCCTTTCAAAAAATATGTGTGTATATGTAATGACAGATAATGTGACACATAAATTGCACATAGGTGGACATCATTTCGCTAATTATGTGACTTCTGAAGGTAATCATATGCACCGGAGCTTTTTATGGGCTTCTTAACAAAGGAGGTGAATAAATACGCACATGCCAATTTTCTGTTTTCTATTTCTTAACAATAGTTTTATTTAAATATTTTTCTCATTTCACTTCACCAAATTAAACTATTGTGTTCTGATCCATCATATAAAGGATTAACAAAACATTGAACTTAATTCTGTAATGTAACAAAACACGAAAAAAGTCAAGGGGGGTGAATACTTTTGCAAGGCACTGTAAATCATCTAGCAGAGCAATGAATAGGGATATCTCTGGATCCATGTGAGGTGCATGACTAATTCTAGCTTTGTTAGAAAGAGACATTCTGTATTTAAAAATTGCCCATGTACCTGGTGTCTGGGAAATTTGCTCCAGTCCACTCCAACTTTATGTCTAAGTTCCTTCATCCAAGAACTGTAGATTGAAGCCTCTGCTTGCTTCCTGCATCATTTTGGAAAACTTTCCATGCTGTCATATTCAATTCATTAAATTAATAACTGTATAAATAAATAATCAAATAAATAATCAAATAATAAAAAGAAACCTATGAGAAACTATGTCGCACATATCCCATTTATTGTGGTGTATATATGAATGCTGCATTATGTTGTCTATATCTATCCCTTTAATAGGACTTTAATTCCTCTATGTCATGCATTTCCTGGACATGTAATGCATGACTTCTCCACAGACATTTAAACCTAAATGATTATTGAAATCAAAGTGTTCTGAATGTATAATGGACACTTAAGGTTAATAAAGAGGTCACATTGCAATTCCTGGTGCAGCATTCCTTCTGTTAACAAATGCACATTAAATTACTTCATAACCTTGATTCATTATAACTGGTTAGTTTTGCATTGATAATAGCAGCTTATGTCTCTCCCTGTAGTGCATCTGATTATATAATAGCCAAACAATATATGCTGCACATGTTATTTATAATAGAGTAGCAGAACCTATACCAACATTTTTCAAATATATAAAGATACTTTGTCATATTCGTTTTTATTGATATGTTAAGCATTGTTATAATATACTTTTTTAGAGAAAGGTGTTTTTTTTTTTTCTTTACTGGAAAACAGAGAGTAAATGGTCTCTAGCAAAAGTGTTGGTACTGCAGTGTTTCTAGTGTTCTACTGCAGTGTTTCCCAACCAGTGTGCCTCCAGCTGTTGCAAAACTACAACTCCCAGCATGCCCGGACAGCCAAAGGCTGTCCGGGCATGCTGGGAATTGTAGTTTTGCAACAGCTGGAGGCACACTGGTTGGGAAACACTGTTCTACTGAATGCTTCAAATGAGTGTGGAACATACAGAGGGAGGATTCTCAGCCTGCTTCTAATCTCACTACTCCAGCCTATAGCTCCCTATTTGTGCCCTAACAATTTCTGCTTGTGTCCCAATCTGACTTGTTATACCTAACCATAGTACATTTACTGTCAGGGCTAAGTGCTGGCAGTTCAATTATTCTCTTTTCTCTGTGCTCTGTAACTAACACAGAAGTACAGGGAATAGAGTTAAAAGCGCAGCGCTACCAGCAGTCAGCACTGACAGCAAGTCACATTGGCAAAAACACAGGTAGATATTATTAGGGAAAATATGAGCAGTTAGGGGCTAGGGTAGTGAGGTAAGAGGCAGACTGAGAAACCTGCCTCTGTATATTCCATTTAGCTATATTCAGCACACTGATAGACTCTCCTTAGCAATGTTCAGTTTATTTCAATAAGGAGACTCTTTACACACTGTTTTCTAGTAAAAAAATATATATATACAGTACAGACCAAAAGTTTGGATGCACCTTCTCATTCAAAGAGTTTTCTTTATTTTCATGACTATGAAAATTGTAGATTCACACTGAAGGCATCAAAACTATGAATTAACACATGTGGAATTATATACATAACAAAAAAATGTGAAACAACTGAAAATATGTCATATTCTAGGTTCTTCAAAGTAGCCACCTTTTGCTTTGATTACTGCTTTGCACACTCTTGGCATTCTCTTGATAAGCTTCAAGAGGTAGTCACCTGAAATGGTTTTCACTTCACAGGTGTGCCCTGTCAGGTTTAATAAGTGGGATTTTTTGCCTTATAAATGGGGTTGGGACCATCAGTTGCGTTGTGGAGAAGTCAGGTGGATACACAGCTGATAGTCCTACTGAATAGACTGTTAGAATTTGTATTATGGCAAGAAAAAAGCAGCTAAGTAAAGAAAAATGAGTGGCCATCATTACTTTAAGAAATGAAGGTCAGTCAGTCCGAAAAATTGGGAAAACTTTGAAAGTGTCCCCAAGTGCAGTCACAAAAACCATCAAGCGCTACTAAGAAACTGGCTCACATGCGGACAGCCCCAGGAAAGGAAGACCAAGAGTCACCTCTGCTGTGGAGGATAAGTTCATCCGAGTCACCAGCCTCAGAAATCGCAGGTTAACAGCAGCTCAGATTAGAGACCAGGTCAATGTCACACAGAGTTCTAGCAGCAATCACATCTCTAGAACAACTGTTAAGAGGAGACTGTGTGAATCAGGCCTTCATGGTAGAATATCTGCTAGGAAACCACTGCTAAGGACAGGCAACAAGCAGAAGAGACTTGTTTGGGCTAAAGAACACAAGG
Organism: Bufo gargarizans; assembly: GCF_014858855.1. NCBI lineage: Eukaryota > Metazoa > Chordata > Amphibia > Anura > Bufonidae > Bufo > Bufo gargarizans. Next base: position 335,507,213 of record NC_058083.1, read on the forward strand.
AATGGACATTAGACGAGTGGAAATCTGTGCTTTGGTCTGATGAGTCCAAATTTGAGATCTTTGGTTCCAACCACCGTGTCTTTGTGCGACGCAGAAAAGGTGAACGGATGGACTCTACATGTCTGGTTCCCACCGTTAAGAATGGTGGAGGAGGTGTGATGGTGTGGGGGTGCTTTGCTGGTGACACTGTTGGGGATTTATTCAAAATTGAAGGCATACTGAACCAGCATGGCTACCACAGCATCTTGCAGCTGCATGCTATTCCATCCGGTTTGCGTTTAGTTGGACCATCATTTATTTTTCAACAGGACAATGACCCCCAACACACCTCCAGGCTGTGTAAGGGCTTTTTGACCATGAAGGAGAGTGATGGGGTGCTACGCCAGATGACCTGGCCTCCACAGCCACTGGACCTGAACCCAATCAAGATGGTTTGGGGTGAGCTGGACCGCAGAGTGAAGGCAAAAGGGCCAACAAGTGCTAAGCATCTCTGGGAACTCCTTCAAAACTGTTGGAAGACCATTTCAGGCGCCTACCTCTTGAAGCTCATCAAGAGAATGCCAAGAGTGTGCAAAGCAGTAATCAAAGCAAAAGGTGGCTACTTTGAAGAACCTAGAATATGACATATTTTCAGTTGTTTCACACTTTTTGTTATGTATATAATTCCACATGTGTTAATTCATAGTTTTGATGCCTTCAGTGTGAATCTACAATTTTCATAGTCATGAAAATAAATAAAACTCTTTGAATGAGAAGGTGTGTCCAAACTTTTGATCTGTACTGTATGTATTATAGAAGTAGAGAAATTGAAACTTTGAAATTTGCAATTTTAAAATTTTTTTTGATAAATTTGGTATTTTGTTATAAATAAAAAAAATTTTTTTTACTTCATGAAGTACAATATGTGATGAAAAAACAATCTCTGAATGGCCTGAATAAGTCAAAGCATTTTAAAGTTATCAGCACTTAAAGTGACACTGGTCAGATTTGCAAAAAATGGCCTTAAGGTGAAATAGTCCTTAAGGGGTATCAGTCAGGAGAAGGGTACAAAAGAATTTCCAAGGCATTAGATATACCATGGAACACAGTGAAGTCATTATCAAGTGGAGAAAATATGGCACAACAGTGACATTACCAAGAACTGGACGTCCCTCCAAAATCTTTGAAATGACGAGAAGAAAACTAGTCTGGGAGGCTACCAAGAGGCCTACAGCAACATTAAAGGAGCTGCAGGAATATCTGGCAAGTACTGGCTGTGTGGTACATGTGACAACAATCTCCTGTATTCTTCATATGTCTGGGCTATGGGGTAGAGTGGCAAGACGAAAGCCTTTTCTTACAAAGAAAAACATCCAAGCCAGGCTACAGTTTGCAAAAACACATCTGAGGTCTCCCAAAAGCATGTGGGAAAAGATGTTAAAACCAAGGTTGAACTTTTTGGCCAGAATTCCAAAAGATATGTTTGGCGCAATAGCAACACTGCACATCACCATACCCACAGTGAAGCATGGTGGTGGCAGCATCATGCTTTGGGGGTGTTTTTCTTCTGCTGGAACTGGGGCCTTAGTTAAAGTATAATTGTGGCCGCGGCCACGGTCAGAGGTGTGACAGGAGGGGGTCCTAATGGTGGCTGGTGTGTGCCTGGAGCCACGGGACGTGGGCCAGCCTAAAAGAGGGCCAACCCTAGGGAGAGTAGAAGAAAAGGGAGGGAACAAGGGGGGGGGACAACGGAGGAGCGACGCGGCATTGAGGTCAGGGAGCAGGGGGTTTAAGAAGGGGACCTGGCCCCTCCCACAATTACAGGCTGCGTGCAGCCTTAACTATTTGTGGCCGCGGCCACGGTCAGAGGTGTGACAGGAGGGGGTCCTAACGGTGGCTGGTGTGTGCCTGGAGCCACGGGACGTGGGCCAGCCTAAAAGAGGGCCAAAAGACACAGGGTAGGGAAGGTGCTGTTTAATGCGTGCAACACAGATTACAAAACCAAGGAACGGAATACCTGGCGGGTTTCAGTCAGCGGATCCGGAATGTACCGGGAAAAACAGGCAGATCTCCACCTACCCATGTGGCGAATGACGTGCGGAGGTGTCCCGTGCTTGGAGGCTGCGAAGGCCGCCCCAATGCGGAAGGAATGACCTGATATGGTTTTGGGGTCCACCCCTAACCCAGCGACCAGGGACCGGATGTAAGACACAAACTGTGGCGTGGATAGGGGTTTCCCTTGGCACGGGAGCAACGGAGCCTCGGGGTTTGGAGAAGGCGTGGAATCGATGAGACCCTGGAGTACTACCACAGGGCACCAGGCGTTACCGGATTTGAAGAAGCGGATCCGAGTGGGAGGACCAGTTTGTGACGTCTTGGTGGATGGAAGAGTTAACACCAGATGGTCCTGGTTCCAGGACAGCTGTTTTCTCTTCAGGAAGGTCGACTTCTGGGAAGAGACGGAGAATTCACCTGGGCGCAAGAATCCGTAGAAGCTCAGGTACATCGCGGCCTTGATGACAAGGCTAACGGAAGGGCCAAAAGGGTTACCATCTAGGGAAGCGGATAGTTGCCTGAAGAGTTCACCTGAGACCGGTCGGCGGGCAGGACCTGATTCCTTGCTGCTCTTCTCGATACCCCTGAGAGTGGCCTTGACGGCTTGGGAAGTGAAAGCTGTGTGAACTTCCGGATTCCGTAGAACCAAGAAATGTTGAGCCCCGGCCAGGTACAAACGGATGGTGCTGGGTGCCAGTTTGAGATTGACATGGCAATGGGCCATGAAAGCCATGATATATGCCACGAAGGTGGTATCTTGCTGCGGGTGATCTCTTGAAAACTTTTGGTACAGGTTCCAACCCGTGTTGTAATTCCGGGCCCTGTTGACCGAGAGGGATCGGTGCATGAGTACCCTGGCGGTAGCCAGCAGGGACCTCAATCCAACATCAGGTCGTGGAAACCGGGAATCCGGGCCCCGGTCTGGTCTGCATCGGGACATACCTGAAAGAAGGTTAGAAAGTTGAACCTGGACAAAGCATCGGCCGCCGTGTTGCTGACACCTGGAATATGGGCACAAGTAAAGTGGAAATTATTGACCATGGCCAGCCAGACTAGTTTTCGCAGCAAGGACATGACCCTGGCGGATTTGGCTCGGCCTTTGGAAACGATATCCACCAAGTCCTGACTGTCGGTGACAAACATTACGCTGGTATTGGCCCAGAGATGACCCCAAACCGATGCGGCTGCCACGATGGGGTAACATTCCAGGAACGGGGATGACCTGAGGGACTGAGGATCGGCACTGACCTGAGGCGGCCATGGCCCAGCCAACCATCGGGATTCGCAGATGGCCGCGAAACCCTGTGACGCTGCGGCATCGGAGAACACCCTGGTGGACGACTGGGACCACGGGGACACAAACAGGCTGACCCCGTTCCAGGTGGAGAGAAAGCTGTCCCACATGCGCAAGTCAGCCATGGCAGCTCTATCCAGGTGGATGATGCTGCTGGGTTCGGAGGCCGCCGGAAGAAGAGAGAGCAGGCGGGAGATGAAGGCCCTGCCCTGGGGCATCACCCTTAACGCAAAGTTCAGCCGGCCCAGGATGGACTGGAGCTCGACCTTTGTTACCTGGGACGAGGTGATGGCCCCTGCCACGACTTCCCGGATCTGGGACAGCTTTGCCTCTGGCAGCCTGGCCTCCATCCGGTCGGAGTCCAGGACGATGCCCAGGAAGGTGATGGATGTGACAGGCCCCGCGGTTTTCCCCTGCGAGATGGGAATGCACAGGCTGGAAAACAGATCCAGGAGGGAGCGTAGCCCGGCTGGCTGACATAGCGGAGGTTCTATGAGGAGGAAGTCGTCCAGGTAGTGGATGACCGCCGGGGTGCTGCCGTGGTGAAGCAGGATCCAGTGCAAGGCCTGCGCCAACCGGTCAAACAGCCACGGGCTGCTTTTGGAGCCAAAGGTCAACCGGTTGGCGAAATAGAACCTGCCCTCCCACTGGATACCATAAAACTGCCATAGGTGCGGGGCGATAGGCAGTAGTTTGAAAGCGTCCGCTATGTCAGCTTTGGACAGCCAGGCGCCCCTCCCAGCGCTGAGGATGAGGGCGATGGCCTCGTCAATGGAGGCATAAGACATTGAAAACTCCTCAGAAGGAATCAGCGAGTTGATGCTGGGGATGACAGAACCATGGGGGGCGGAGAGGTCATAAATTAAACGCTTTTTATTTGAGTCCTTTTTGGACACGATGCCTATGGGGCTGATCCGCCAGCGAGGAAAGGGAATTTGGCTGAAAGGGCCCAGGAGGAACCCCTTCTCTACCTCTGAGTTCAGGAGTTCCTGAACCGAGGCAGGGTCTGCTCTGGCCGACTGCAGATTGTCGCACTCCCAGTTGGAATGGGGGAGCGCCACCAACCCTGTGTCGAAACCAAAGCAGAGGCCCGCGATCAGGAAATCCGCAAAACCCGGCACCGGATGCTCCCGTAACAGGAGGGCCAGGAGGTCGACGTTGCAGTCGGCCAGTCATAGGCGCTTGAATGCCTTCTTGGGACAAGTGGACCTGGGGTGAGCCCTGAAGCAAATGGAGCAGATGTGCAGGGCCCTGCACCCGCTGAACAGACATGACCCGTAATTGAAGTTATTGCATACTTGACTGTTGCCAAGATATGCGATGGGTCTGCCCAGTTTATCGGTGGCGGAGGGGCTGCGGGAAGCCCCGGAGGGGCCTGGGATGGCCCTGTCAGGCTGGGTCGTGACCGTTTGGGGACACCACTCGGTGGCATGGAATATTGACTGGCATGTTGAGCAAGCGGGGGCCCGGAGACCGGCGAAGTGCCGGCAGAACAATTCCATGTCCAAGGTGGCCCAGCTGACAGTAAACTGAAACTGGGTCAGTGCGGCGGCGGCTTTGGCTGAGAAGGAGCGATGATAATCGTAGAAAGCCGTGCCGCCGTACTTGTGCCCCAGATCGGTGACCCTGTATAGGTATGTGTCCAGCTCCTCCCGGCGAGCCGGGTACGCGGAGCAGATCACATCCCTATACAGGCTGAAGGCCAGGACAAACTCAGGCACCGTGAGTTTGCGGTTGAGGCGGCCATCTTTAGCCCGGAGGACCACCGAGATCTCCCCGCAGTCAAAGGTCTTGTTGTCCGCCGCATCGTGGGACGCGATCAGGATGGACGCGAGGTTCACGTCCTTGCCCGCCAAAATGTCCTTCCTGATGTTGTCCGGCACGAAGTGTGCCGGAGCCACCACGGGAGCGACAGGGGTCGTACCTGGAGCTGGTAGCTGGTACAGCGGGGGATCGCTGAGAGGGACCACCGCCTGAGATGGAGCCGGTGCCCTGGCCTCCAAGTCCACCACCCTGGACCTGATGTCGGCCACGGACGAGACCAGAGAATCCATTGAGGCCTGCAATTGCCCCAAGGCTTGCTGGATGGACGGGGTCGGATCTTCACTCTCAGGAGGACCGGATTCCGTCATCAATAACCTGTACAGCTCCGCCTTTCTGGCTGAGGCTGGGTGCCTGATGCCCCTTCTACTTAACTCTGCCACCAGCCTCGGTACGGTCCATCTTCGGAGGGACTCGGGCCCACCTTGGCCAGAGACCGAAGTACCCGGGAGGGACAACGCGTCGTCCACGTCTGAGACTTGGGACATGGTTTCGCCGCCGGACGAGACTTCGAGCGAGACCTGGAATTAGAGACAACAATATGGCCGCTGGGACGGATATGGGGACCGTGTACCGTGGTTGCTGCGGACGTGGGTGAACGTATGGATGACGTACCTGAAAGCTTGGGATTCGAGACCCTTGTCTTACCGTCTACGGACGACGAGAACGACCCGGCTGGCCCTGAGGACTGAAAAGGTTAAGAGCGACGTGAGACAAAGCGGCGTGGACACGAAAATAATGCCTATGCGGATGGACCCGCTACCGTACTAACTCAAGGATGTACCCAGCGGGGTGAGAAAGAACCGGAGGCATATCTGGTGAGCCCGGAGACGGAGTTGAGGACGGCGGGAAGGAGGCGGGCTGAAGGTACCGGGGTTGGTGGCGAGGAGTGACCTGGATGTTCTGGGACGGGGGCGCCAGCCGGGTTGCCTGGGAGCTGCCAGGAATGTGGGCCTGGAGGATACCTGACGTCTTGGTTGCGACCGCCGCGGGGGTTGTGAGCCGTAGGCAGAAGCAACCAAGACGAGACCCCGATGCTGTCGGCAACGGGGGGGGACCCTTGGGCCCCGGGGTATCTGGCCAACGGTGACCCCTGATCGTTCCAGGGTGGGTGGACAGAGAAGACACCTGCAGCTGCCGGAACCTGGAGAGAGAAGACACCTGAACGCCTCAGGCTATAGGACAGAGAAGACACCTGAACGCCTCAGGCTACAGGACAGAGAAGACACCTGAACGCTTCAGGCTGAGGTGGACAGGGAAGACCCCTGAACGTTTCAGGCTAAGGTGGACAGAGAAGACGCCTGAACGCCCCAGGCTAATGGACCGAGAAGACACCTGCGCGCTTTGGCTAAGGTGGACAGAGACGCCACCTGAACGCCTCAGGCTAAGGTGGACAGAGAAGACACCTGAACGCTTCAGGCTAAGGTGGACAGAGAAGACACCTGAACGCTTCAGGCCAAGGTGGACAGAGAAGACACCTGAACGCTTCAGGCCAAGGTGGACAGAGAAGACACCTGAACGCTTCAGGCCAAGGTGGACAGAGAAGACACCTGAACGCTTCAGGCTAAGGTGGACAGAGAAGACACCTGAACGCTTCAGGCTAAGGTGGACAGAGAAGACACCTGAACGCTTCAGGCTAAGTTGGACAGAGAAGACACCTGAACGTTCCAGGTTGAGTAGGCGATGCCGAACGGAGGCAACGTGGCATTAACTTACCAGAAAAACCCTTGCACTAACGAAATCCCGCGAGTGGTTGGCAGCAACCTTCTGCAACCTGTGGGAAAAACAAATACCTTTTCCTTTTTTTTTTTTTTTTTTAATACCGTAATACCCCCGCCCAATACCTAAACCGGATGTAAGCTTTCTGCGACAAGACACGGCGGGAACCACGCACGCTACTGGCACCTGAAAAAGAAACGGAGATGTGAGGATGGGGGTGGTGATGACGAGGGGTCCTTTGAGGCCCGGCTGTGAAGGAAGGAGCGAGGCCGGCTGGGGCGAGGAGGCCTGGGGGTCCATGGCCGGACCCGGGAGGCGTGGCGGTGGGTGTGCGCAGCTTGGCTGGCAGGTGCAGGAGGCACGGCAGGGTGGACAGGCGGAGCAGCGGCACGTAGGAGTGCCGGTCTGCATCCATCAAGTACCCTTGGGTGTCCGCAACCAGCAGTATTGCTGGTTGTAGTGCACCGCCGGGGTCCGCTGATTAAGCTGACCACCGCACGTGCCAGCAACTGCCATGTTTTGAGACTCTGCCGATGGCGAGCATGCCCAACGCCGGGAGTCCAGGGCTCTAGCATGCACGGACACGGAGGACCAGATGGAAACGTGTAAGTGGTACACGTGTCCATGTAGGAGTCTCCACATGTATGCAGGCAGTGATGGCAACCCCCAGGGTGGCATGCAAGGGAGAGCCAGGATTGCCCCCAACATGATGCCATTACACTGGCATGCCGCAGGGGACCTGGCTCGTGGCGCCCTGGTCTGACCTGGGGCATGCCTGACGTCCGGTATGAGGCACAGGCACGTGGGGGAGGCGTGGGCGGCTGGCGTGCCGGCCGCAGTGCGAGTGAACCCGGCCGTGGTCGGGGCTCCTCCTCCGCCCCACCTCCCAGCCGCCGGCGCAGGAACAGCCGGGACCCGACCTCTCGCGGGACCCGACCTCCCGCGGGAGCACGCAGGGCGGAGCGGACGGGGGGGTGAGAGAGGCTGGGCGCCCCTGAGACAGCGGGCCTGCGGAGGAGGGGGAGCGGGATGATCGGGGACACGAGGCGCGAGACGGCCGGCGCGCTTGCCAGCCGGCGATACTTACCGGAAGTGACGCGAGACACCGGAAGTGACGCGAGACACCAGACAACGGAGGAGCGACACGGCATTGAGGTCAGGGAGCAGGGGGTTTAAGAAGGGGACCTGGCCCCTCCCACAATTACAGGCTGCGTGCAGCCTTAACTATCTGTCATATATTATTTTTTTTTTGAGTATTGGATTGTGGTGATTAATATCTCCTTGGTGGCCCTATTTCAACTTTTCACTGTGTATTCAATTACCCCTTAATTCCACAGTTTTGTTCCCTGTACTGTCTACTTTTACCTGTGCTTAAAATCAGGTTGCTATGCAGGGTCCGTCTATGTGTTGAAGGATGGAGGACAGGAGGCAGAAGCACGCAGCCTGAAAGGTCAGATTACAGACAGCCAGGGACTGTAAGTAAGTGATTAAAGCCAGGTCCTCCGGAGCAGCTGATAACAGTGCCTGGGCTGTGTGCACTTCTCCCTGTCCCTGCTCTTGGCAGACGCTCCCTCACTCAGCAGACTGGGAGAATGCAGAGTCGAAGCACTGCAGACAAGGGAAGGGAGATCTGCCATCTGCTCAGTGTATACAGGTCCTTCTAAAAAAATTAGCATATTGTGATAAAGTTCATTATTTTCTGTAATGTACTGATAAACATTAGACTTTCATATATTTTAGATTCATTACACACCAACTGAAGTAGTTCAAGCCTTTTATTGTTTTAATATTGATGATTTTGGCATACAGCTCATGAAAATTTCCTATCTAAAAAAATTAGCATATTTCATCCGACCAATAAAAGAAAAGTGTTTTCAGTACAAAAAAAGTCAACCTTCAAATAATTATGTTCAGTTATGCACTCAATACTTGGTCGGGAATCCTTTTGCAGAAATGACTGCTTCAATGCGGCGTGGCATGGAGGCAATCAGCCTGTGGCACTGCTGAGGTGTTATGGAGGCCCAGGATGCTTCGATAGCGGCCTTAAGCTCATCCAGAGTGTTGGGTCTTGCGTCTCTCAACTTTCTCTTCCCAATATCCCACAGATTCTCTATGGGGTTCAGGTCAGGAGAGTTGGCAGGCCAAATGAGCACAGTAATACCATGGTCAGTAAACCATTTACCAGTGGTTTTGGCACTGTGAGCAGGTGCCAGGTCGTGCTGAAAAATGAAATCTTCATCTCCATAAAGCTTTTCAGCAGATGGAAGCATGAAGTGCTCCAAAATCTCCTGATAGCTAGCTGCATTGACCCTGCCCTTGATAAAACACAGTGGACCAACACCAGCAGCTGACATGGCACCCCAGACCATCACTGACTGTGGGTACTTGACACTGGACTTCAGGCATTTTGGCATTTCCCTCTCCCCAGTCTTCCTCCAGACTCTGGCACCTTGATTTCCGAATGACATGCAAAATTTGCTTTCATCCGAAAAAAGTACTTTTTACCACTGAGCAACAGTCCAGTGCTGCTTCTCTGTAGCCCAGGTCAGGCGCTTCTGCCGCTGTTTCTGGTTCAAAAGTGGCTTGACCTGGGGAATGTGGCACCTGTAGCCCATTTCCTGCACACGCCTGTACACGGTGGCTCTGGTGATGTTTCTACTCCAGACTCAGTCCACTGCTTCCGCAGGTCCCCCAAGGGCTGGAATCGGTCCTTCTCCACAATCTTCCTCAGGGTCCGGTCACCTCTTCTCGTTGTGCAGCGTTTTCTGCCACACTTTTTCCTTCCCACAGACTTCCCACTGAGGTGCCTTGATACAGCACTCTGGGAACAGCCTATTCGTTCAGAAATTTCTTTCTGTGTCTTACCCTCTTGCTTGAGGGTGTCAATGATGGCCTTCTGGACAGCAGTCAGGTCGGCAGTCTTACCCATGATTGCGGTTTTGAGTAATGAACCAGGCTGGGAGTTTTTAAAAGCCTCAGGAATCTTTTGCAGGTGTTTAGAGTTAATTGGTTGATTCAGATGATTAGGTTAATAGCTCGTTTAGAGAACCTTTTCATGATATGCAAATTTTTTGAGATAGGAATTTGGGGTTTTCATGAGCTGTATGCCAAAATCATCAATATTAAAACAATAAAAGGCTTGAACTACTTCAGTTGGTGTGTAATGAATCTAAAATATATGAAAGTCTAATGTTTATCAGTACATTACAGAAAATAATGAACTTTATCACAATATGCTAATTTTTTTAGAAGGACCTATAAATGAAAGCAACATGTGGTAAGAGGACCCCTTTGCTGCAGGAGATTAACCCTTTAGGGGGGAGGGCTCTGGTTACTGACACTTTTGGGGGCTATTGTTACTGGCTAGTGAGGGCAGGCGGGATTAGCCTCAGGGTGAGGGCAGTGGCGGCCATCTTAACTGAATAGTGAAATTGCCGTTTTATGCAGACTGGTTGCTAAGGGCTGAATCTTATAAAATATGGGGTAAGTCAGTCTAATAGTAACTGATTCTGGAATATCATGTTATTAGTAACTACATATATGAAAATTTAAATTAGGGTCTATGTGTGACAGTTATCCTTTAAGCTAGAGGGAATTATGAACAGTTCCAAATACCAGTCAATATTGGCACAAAACCTTCAGGCTTCTCCTAGAAAGCTGAACATGAAGAGGAACTTAATCTTTCAGCATGACAATGACCCAAAGCATACATCCAAATCAACAAAGGAATGGTTTCACCAGAAGAAGATTAAAGTTTTGGAATGGCCCAGCCAGAGCTCAGACCTGAATCCGATTGAAAATCCGTGGAGTGATCTGAAGAGGACTGTGCCCTCACAATCTGACAGATTTGGAGTAGTTTTGCAAAGAAGAGTAGGCAAATCTTGCCAAGTCAAAATGTGCCATGCTGATCGACTCATACCCAAAAAGACTGAGTGCTGTAATAAAATCAAGAGGTGCTTCAACAAAGTATTAGTTTAAGGGTGTGTACACTTATGCAACCATATTATTTTATTTTATATTTTTTTCTTCCCTCTACTTAAAAGATTTCAGTTAGTTTTTCAATTAAGTTGTACAGTTTATAGGTCACATTAAAGGTGGAAAAAGTTCTGAAATGATTTATCTTTGTCTCATTCTTTTACATCACAGAAACCTGACATTTTAACAGGGGTGTGTAGACTGTTTATATCCACTGTATATTTGGAGATAAATTTACTTTTGGGTGTCTGGGGGGCATGGAGTAAGGATGTGAGGAAGAAAGGCACCATCAATGCAGAAAAATATATTCAGGTTCTAGAACAACATATGCTCCCATCCAGACGTCATCTCTTTCAGGGAAGACCCTGCATTTTTCAACAAGATAATGCCAGACCACATTCTGCATCAATCACAACATCATTCATCATTTCACCAAATATTGATTGAGGCCTGCGATATACCAGCTTCCACCAAATATTGTTTAAAGCGTTTGATATACCTGCTTCCAGAAAATACTCCTTAAAGGGGACCTATATACCTGTTTCCACAAAATACTGATAGAGGGGATTGATATCCCGGCTTCAAACAAATATTGATTGAGGCCTGCGATACAACAGCTTCCACCAAATATTGATTAAGAGGTTTGATATACCAGCTTCCACCAAATACTCATTAAAGGGGTTATCCCATCTTAGACAATGGGGGCATATCACTAGGATATGCCCCATTGTCTGATAGGTGCGAGTCCCACCTCTGGGACCCTCACCTACAAGGAGAACGAAGCGGAGAAAGTGGAGGAGGGCTCACTGAGCATGTGCAGCCGCCCTCCATTCATTTCTATGGAGCCGCCGAAAATAGCCAAGCAGTGGCTCGGCTATTTCCGTTGGCCCCATAGAAATGAATGGGAGCGGTGGCTGCGCATGCGCGGTGCGCTTCCATTCACTTCAATGGGAGAGGCGGGGAGCTGTGACAGGTGGTGGACGGACCCCGGGTTTCCAGCCACAGCTCTCCCCAGCTCCGCTTTCCTTGTAGGTGTGGGTCCCAGGGGTGGGACCCACACCTATAAGACAATGGGGGCATATCCTAGCGATATGTCCCGCCTGCCCTCACTAGCCAGTAACAATAGCCCCCTTTAAGGGGTTCTATATACCTGTTTCCACAAAATACTGATAGAGGGGATTGATATACCGGCTTCAACCAAATATTGATTAAGGGGTTTGATATACCTGCTTCCACAAAATACTCAATAAGGGGTTCTATATGCCTGTTTTCACAAAATACTGATAGAGGGGATTGATATACCAGCTTCCACCAAATATTGATTGAGTAAAAACCAAAAAGAAAAAAGTCTCTGATACGTTACCTGGACTCTTGGCGCTGCTGATCCTAGAGAGTGAAGTGGGTCAAATTCACCATGTAATTTACTGTATTTCTTGTATAGGACCGCGCTGCAGATTTTCTAGGATCCCTCTGTTTAAAATGGCTCCTGGGCCCGGTAGCGACTGCTACCTCTGCACCCCCTATAGCTACGCCCCTAGTTCTAAAAAAATAAATTACATTACTAAAATGATGCCAACATATAGTACACATACGGTGAATGTAAACAATCTCTAAATGGCTTGGATGAGTTAAAGCATTCCAAAGTCTTTACCACATAAAGTGACATTTGTCAGATTTGCAAAATTAGGCCTGGTCAGGAAATGGGCAAATGGCCCGGTCTGGATGTGAAGTGAAGTCACTTTGTGGGGCTTAGGGTACTTTCACACTAGCGTTAGTGTGAGTTCCATCCTAGGGGTTCAATACCAGAAAAACTGATCAGTTTTATCCTAATGCATTCTGAATGGAGAGCAATCCATTCAGTATGCATCAGGATGTCTTTAGTCACTCTTATGGTATTTGGCTGGAGAAAATACCGCAGCATGCTGCGGTATTTTCTCCGTCCAAAATTCAGGAACACTTGCCAGAATTGAAATGCATTAATGCCGGATCCGGCACTAAGTGTTCCAGCAAAACAGATCCGGTTTTCCGGTCTGTGCATGCGCAGACCTTTAAAAATGCAAAAAAATAAATAAATACCGGATTCGTTTTTCCGGATAACACCGGAGAAACGGATGCAGTGTTTCAATGCATTTCAAATGCTATCCGTTTGCACACGGATTTCCTGATCCAGCAGGCAGTTCCAGCGACGGAACTGCCCGCCGGATCTTCACAACGCAAGTGTGAAAGTGCCCTTACATAGTAGAAACCACCCATAAATGACCCCAATTTAGAAATTACACCCCTCAAGGTATTCAAAACAGATTTTACAAACCCTTGTAAACCCCTGTGTTAACCCTTTATATATTCCACAAGAATTAAAGGAAAATAGAGATGACATTTCTACATTTCACTTATTTGGCATATTTTTCATTTTAATCCATTTTTTTCCAGTAACACATCAAGGGTTAACAGCCAAACAAAACTCAAAATCTACTACCCCGTTACTGCGATTTACAGAAACACCCCATATGTGGTCGTAAAACTGCTGTATGAGCGCATAGCACGGCACAGAAGGAAAGGAGCACCATATGGTTTTTGGAGGGCAGATTTTGCTAGACTGGTTTTTAGACACCATTTGCCATTTGAAGCCCCCCTGATGCACCCTACAGTAGAAACAACCAAAAAGTGACCCCATTTTGGAAACTACGGGATAAGGTGACCGTTGTGTTGATACTATTTTGGGGTACATATGATTTTTGATCACTTTATATTATGCTTTTTGTTAGGCAAGGTTTTTATTTTTTGTTATTTACAATTTTCATCTGACAGGTTAGATCATGTGTTTCTTTTTTTTACAGACAAGACGATATCAAGTATGTCTAATTTTTTTTGTTTGTTTCAGTTATACATAATAAAGCATGTTTTTCTATTTTTCTGCCGATCATCTTGTGTAGGGGCTAGTTTTTTATGAGAAGAGTTTACATTTTCATTGGCACCAATTTTGGGTACATAATATTTTTTGATCATTCAGGATACCATAAGGCTCCTTCTTGTTAACAGAAACTTCTCCCCTAATTCACACAACCTGTAGAATGCCAAGGGGTCGCAAGATAGGGAAGCACTTCCTCGTCCGTTTCAAATAAAATTAATTTATTATACTCACAAGCATTCATTTGCAAAAGGCATATAACAGAGATAAAATAACCACGCTGCCCGACCAGGGTTTCGCAATTATGCTTCATCAGGGGCGTGTCTGACGAAGCATAATTGCATCTCTTACTATGCATAATTGCGAAACCCGGGTCGGGCAGTGTGGTGAGTTTATCTTTGTGATATGCCTTTTGCAAGTGGATGCTTGTGAGCATAATAAATTAATTTTATTTGAAATGGATGAGGAAGTGCTTCACTATCTTGCGACCCCTTGGCATTCTACAGGTTGTGTGAATTAGGGGAGAAGTTTCTGTTCAATCTATCTTTCTTCCATGTCCGGGTTAACAAGAAAGAGCCTTATGGTGTAAAGAGGGATACCGATACACTGGCTTTCACCAAATATTGATTAAGGCATTTGATATACCAGCTTCCACCAAATACTCATTATGGGGTTCTATATACCTGTTTCCACAAAATTCTGTTAGAGGGGATTGATATACCAGCTTCCACCAAATATTGATTGAGGCCTGCGATATACAGGCTTCCACCACTACGCTGTATACTGACTACTTTACATTGCTTCAAAGTGTCATATCTTCAGAGTTGTCCCATGAAAATATATAATACAGTATATTAGCAAAAATTTGAAGGGTGTACTCACTTTTGTGAGATACTGTATTCATATGGTTTACTATTTTTTATTTCTTAAAGGACATTTGTCGTTACTTACCAGTAGGTGAAATGGTCAGAATGTAGAGAGTAAGGCTTCATTTACACATTCGTGTAACACAGTCCGTGAGATACTGGACTAGCATCATGCTTAGTGCAGGAGCGCACAGCGTCATTAGTTCCTATGATGCCGTGCACTTTGTGCCGCCGCCGCAGTACAGTACACCGAGCGCTCCTGCACTAAGCAGGATGCCAGTCCAGTATCTCTTGGACCGTGTTCCACAGAAGTGTAAATAAAGCCTAAGACTGACATGCAGCCTGATAAGGTCTGGTACAAGGCAAGCCTAAGGGACATAGACAGAGTTATCTCTGATACTAAACATTAGAGTAGTATGTCATCTGTATAATACAGTTGACACCTACAAATCCTATACCCGTGACTTCACTGCACTGTAATACTTAATATAGAATTTTTCCCGAAATACTATTACAGCACATGACATTTTTTTTATATTCAAATATCTTTATTAATTTTTTCAAAACATGAACAATATACAAATATATATAGAAAGGAGGAGCGTAGTCCATATGTCTCTTATATCTCCAAATGTATACTCAGTTTTGTACATACTAATAAAGTACTATTGTGACACGAAGTGTCCCAGTGTGGTAAATAATCTCCCTCCTCCCTTATTGAGCTGACCTGCCCCCCCCCCCTCCCGGCCACGCCACAGCTGTCGCGGAGGCGGCGGCGGTTTCCCCCCTTATTCCAGCTGTTTCATAATACGCTGTAAATCATGCTATATTCACCCAATGTACACGATTACTACCGCCTAGTCATCCCCTGCCGATTCAATGTGGTTTGGATAGTCACTATTAAATCTTGGATTTCCGATTATCAGTTCCACTTCAGTCGTATAGCTTTCAACTATACCGGTGTTTCTCCCCTTTACGTTTAATGACTTCAAATTCTTTTACTCTTTGCATTAGTCTTTCCCACTCCTGTAGTGTAGGAGCCCTGTCTATCACCCAGTTCCTAAGGATTAATACCTTGGCCACTAGGAGTCCCTTTAGCCAGCAGATCTGTTCACTTTTTGTTACTTTATGTTTAAACTCATGGGGGAAAAGTCTGAGTATAGCCACTTCAATAGTTAACGGGGGACTATTTACAGATATTGCCCCCATGCCCTGAAATATGCTTTGCCAGAAAGTCTTGATAACCAGACAGCTCCATAGCATATGGACATATCCAGCGTCAGGAAAGGAGCATGTCAGACAGCAAAATTATTTTCCTTTTTTCCCGTACATTTTGGATAGGAGACCCGGAGTGAGATATAATCTGTGTACTATTTTAAATTGTGTCAACCGGTGTTGGCGTGAGAGAGAAGCCTTCTTAATATTTTGATATATCTCCCGCCATTGGAGTGGGTTACATTCCCCTATATCCGTTTCCCATTTACCAACACTTTTAAATATAATAACAGTGCTTACGGTAATTCCTTTATTAATCTACTATAAATTTGTGAAACCCTAAATTTTTTCCCAACTGAATTATAACAAAAATTTAGCAGTGACTGCGTTCCTAATGTTTGGGGAATTTTATTTTGCGTATATGCTAGTGCATGCCCAAGTTGCACATATCTATAGTGTTGTAAAATGGTGATTGGTGTCTCATAAAATATTTCCCCAATGGGTTTCAATTTTCCTGCAGTGCATATATGTGAAACCATCGTGATCCCTCTCCGGTTGACACCTACAAATCCTATACCCGTGACTTCACTGCACTGTAATACTTAATTGAATATTTTTTCCCCGAAATACTATTACAGCACATGACATTTTGCTTCTTTAAATAATATATGTTTTACTGGCATGACCTAATAGGCAGATACCTATAGCAGAAAAAATGTATGGTATATACAGTATAGTAACTGTTGGAGGGCACACAAAACATGTGGTTCTGCACAGACTTAAAGGATAAAAAGAAATTTAATGAGCATACAATTAAAAAAATTTACCACCACAGATATATACAAAAATCGATCATATAATGTGACGATATACACAGCATACTAATGCACTCACATAACTCGCATGCGTTACTGGTAATATTTTGTATGCGTTAAAAATGATATAAATAAATAAATTGTATATTAACGCCACAATTGTAGCACACAAATCCATGTGTTATTTGAATGATATTGCGTCACTAGTTGCATGCCATACAGTAGTTGCGTATTATGGAAAATTTGCTCAATTTTTCTTTAAAGTAACATCGTTTTGTAATTGGGCTGAATCAATGAAAAAACAGGTCTCCATGTTCGTGACACTTATAACATCCACAGAAAAAAATTGTCCCTGCGATTCCTGTTGTTCATATATCAGCAGCCATACATATAAGATCAAGTGTCTAAAATAGTTTCCTCCTGTATATTAATTACGACTTCCCACCGTATGCATTAGATGACAAACCACATTTAATCTCTTTGATGTACAAACAGGACTCCGTGATCCACTTGTTGCACCCAAGTTCACATAGATACGGACACATACACACAGTTAATCATAGTGTACGTTAAAAGTCCAATGGGTGTTGCAACTACACGGTCTGAGTCTCGCTGTAGAGATGAGGAGTCGGCTTGGAGTCGTTCAGCGTAGAGTCTTTCGCTGTTCGCACTATGTGGCGTCCCACGTGTGCTAGAACTTAACACGTGACAACTTGTTCCGCCGGCAAATGCGTCTTCGTGTGTCCTATTAGCAGCCTCCAAAAGCTGGATACAGGTGGAATAGATAACCAGGGAAAATAATTATTAATCGTAGATCTTGGCTGTGATAATTTCCTTTTTGTTCTTGCTGTATACCAAACGCGTTTCGGAACTTAAATGTTCCTTCTTCAGTGGTTAGATACCTATAGCAGACCTGAAGCCTGGCTGCCATAGAAACCCACTGGTTCCCCACAATCTTAATGGGATTGCCTATTTGTTTCTACTAAGCTACAAATTTGTTAATAAAGGGGTATTACCCTATATATTTGGACATTTATGGCATATCCATTCAGCTACTTTTTGGAACTCCCAAAGAAGTGAATGGTGAAAGCCATGTGAAAGCTTGTGTAGCATCTGTCCATTCTCAATAGGGCCGCATTCTCCACAGGTAGGATCCGCACCTATCCTGTGGATATTCCATAAATGTTCAAATGGAAATACCCCTTTGAATTTAAAAGTGATAACCAACATAGCCCCACTTCCTGTTGTCACCAAAATAAAAATATTGCCCCATGCCAGTAAATGCTATAATATAATAATTCTATACTCACAGGTTTCTCCCTACTAGGGATGAACAAATTTCATGTTATGAAATTTGTTTGTGCTTCGTTTTGTGGTAAAAGCAGAATTGCGTTATGGATTTCGTTTCCACAGACCATAATGCAATTCTATGACGGAATGTATAACGGAATGTCTTTAGAGGCATTCCGTTTATCATTCCGTTATAATAGAAGTCAATGGCCTGCATAACGGATCCGTCCCGTTTCCATTATGCAGGATAGGACTCCACTGCATAATGGAAAGGGGACGGATTTGTTATGAAGGCCGTAGATTTCTATTATGCATTCCGTTATGCATTCCGTCATAGAATTGCGTTATGGTCCATGGTAACTGAATCCATGATACAATTCTGCCTTTAGCACCAAACGAATTTCAAAATACGAAATTCACTCATCTCTACTCCCTACCATTGTCATTGCAGCTGCTCTGGTCCTCTTCCTGGTGTTTGTATACAAGGCTGCAGTGGTGATGTAGAGATATACAGCATGTGACCACTGCAAGCACTTGCCTCATTCTGTATACCACTGAGGCTAGTGATTGGCTGCAGAAGTCACATGCTATATAACTGTACTTTACCACTACAGCCTTGTATATGAACACCTAGAAAAGGTTTGGAGCTGCAGCACTGAGTACGACAAGGGAAAAACAGGTGAGTATATAATGGCTATTTATTTTATGATATTTAATAGCATGGAGCAAGTGTTGGAATAACTCTGACAAACCATATAATAGATATTGGTGATTACTCAAACTTCTAGTTTCTCTGTAGGAGGTTTTTTTTGGTGAATGAAACAAGTATCGATACATTTCAGATAAGGTAGTTGACCAAAGACAGGTGGCCACTGTGTCTTTTGTAAATATCATAAGAAGTGTCATGTCACTGTGTCCGTCAAATTAGGTTGAACTACGCTGTAGTTGAAATAAATGTAACATCAAGGGTAATCAAAAGTGAAGAGGAAGAATCAAGAAGTGAGCAGGCCAAGAGAATTGCCTTTCTACTTCTAATTTCTGTAACAGCATGGGACTGATAAGTTTTCAGCGACTTAACTAAGTCACAGCGATGTGGCTAACCCAGAAAAAGTCTTCACAAAAATATGGAGGAAATCTTCATTAGTAAAACAAAATGTAAAAAAAAAATGTGAGCAGCAAAAAAAAAAGAAAAAATTATATTATACAGTATATGAACATCTGTTTCTCTATTTAAAGGGATCGCTCTCTCACAAGGGGGTCGGCAACGTCAGATTGCCACAAACAGTGGTGGTTAAAGTCCAATCTGTGCTTTATTAGTTAACTCCAGCATAAAAAAAGCATACAAGTTATGTCCTCACTTGGTGAGGTGAAGCTACAGCACCGGCAAAACACAAAACAAAACCTGCCCATCTAGGCTCTAACTAATATAACAGGTGGTTCCTGACTCACCTATAGATCACTGTTGACACCAGGGGAGAGATCCGGCTTCACACAGCCTCCTGACTCTGACCACCCAATGCCTCTCTCCAGGATTCAATCCCCCATTTAGTCTAACAGCCTTCCTGGCTGTGACCACACCATGCCTCTCAGGCTTCCTTCTCTCCCCAGACTCAATTCCTCTTCAACACATATAGGGCTCATGCACACGACCGTATGCACTCCGAGACATACGGTCCGTGAGTGGGCCATAATATGAGTGCGGGATAATAGTCCCGCGGGCAGCCCGATGCGCACAGCATCATAGTAACCTTCTAATATTCGCGAATATTCTTTTTTTTTTTTTTTAATCAGCAACCTCCCTTCTTGCTTGAGAGCCAGTGAGGAGACTGCAATGTCTTTGTCTGATCCCTAGCAACCAATAGGAAAGTTGCCTACCCCTTACTATATAAGAACCTCCCCAGCAGCCATTTTCTGAAGTTTTATGGAGTTCTGAGAGAGACAGCAGTGTCATTGCTGTGTTCTGTGCTTTAGTGTTTAATTACATTAGATAGTTAGCATATATATATATATACATATATATATATATATATATATATATATATATTATATACAGTACAGACCAAAAGTTTGGACACACCTTCTCATTCAAAGAGTTTTCTTTATTTTCATGACTATGAAAATTGTAGATTCACACTGAAGGCATCAAAACTATGAATTATGTGTTAACACATATGGAATTATATACATAACAAAAAAGTGTGAAACAACTGAAAATATGTCATATTCTAGGTTCTTCAAAGTAGCCACCTTTTGCTTTGATTACTGCTTTGCTCACTCTTGGCATTCTCTTGATGCGCTTCAAGAGGTAGTCACCTGAAATGGTCTTCCAACAGTCTTGAAGGAGTTCCCAGAGATGCTTAGCACTTGTTGGCCCTTTTGCCTTCACTCTGCGGTCCAGCTCACCCGAAACCATCTCAATTGGGTTCAGGTCCGGTGACTGTGGAGGCCAGGTCATCTGGCGCAGCACCCCATCACTCTCCCTCATGGTCAAATAGCCCTTACACAGGTTGGAGGTGTGTTTGGGGTCATAGTCCTGTTGAAAAATAAATGATGGTCCAACTAAACGCAAACCGGATGGAATAGCATGCAGCTGCAAGATGCTGTGGTAGCCATGCTGGTTCAGTATGCCTTCAATTTTGAATAAATCCCCAACAGTGTCACCAGCAAAGCACCCCCACACCATCACACCTCCTCCTCCATGCTTCACGGTGGGAACCAGGCATGTAGAGTCCATCCGTTCACCTTTTCTGCGTTGCACAAAGACACAGTGGTTGGAACCAAAGATCTCAAATTTGGACTCATCAGACCAAAGCACAGATTTCCACTGGTCTAATGTCCATTCCTTGTGTTCTTTAGCCCAAACAAGTCTCTTCTGCTTGTTGCCTGTCCTTAGCAGTGGTTTCCTAGCAGATAGTCTAGTGATAGTGATTCACACAGTCTCCTCTTAATAGTTGTTCTAGAGATGTGTCTGCTGCTAGAACTCTGTGTGGCATTGACCTGGTCTCTAATCTGAGCTGCTGTTAACCTGCGATTTCTGAGGCTGGTGACTCGGATGAACTTATCCTCTGCAGCAGAGGTGACTCTTGGTCTTCCTTTCCTGGGGCGGTGTCACCACCAGACATCTGAGAAGCTCTGACAGACGTTCTTCAGAACCTCCTCCTTGAGGTTCCTTTTGTTTTGCTTTCGTTTTCTCATCTCGTTAGCCTCTCTCAGCTGTCATGTAGTTGCACTGATTGCATCCCTTTAAATCCCTTCTCATACTGCATCACTTTGCGGTTTATACAACTTCCTGGAGTGTGTGCATGCTGGATGCTACTACTGAGTCTTCTACAGATACGTTTTGTTCATTAATTTGTGTTTTCCTGTTTGCTGGATCCCAGGTGACCCTGACTCCCTCCGTATCAAGTGTAGGGAGCCGGTGGTCGTGTCCCCTCACTATTATAGGGTGTTCAGGTGTTATACAGTCGAGGTACGAGGATATGCGATCATCTACCATTGAGATTTTTGCATAGGCTGAGCAGTTAGGGAGAGAGCCAGGTCTGTTGCAGGGCTCTCCCTTTGGTTCCTTAGTTTTGGATCCAGTCAGCCGGATCTTCATTTTGTGTCTTCTAGTTTTCTGTACACCTTCCGTGACAGGCGGTCCGCATGTGAGCCAGTTTCTTTGTAGTGCTTGATGGTTTTTGTGACTGCACTTGGGGACACTTTTAAAGTTTTCCCAATTTTTCGGACTGACTGACCTTCATTTCTTAAAGTAATGATGGCCACTCATTTTTCTTTACTTAGCTGCTTTTTTCTTGCCATAATACAATTTCTAACAGTCTATTCAGTAGGACTATCAGCTGTGTATCTACCTGACTTCTCCACAACGCAACTGATGGTCCCAACCCCATTTATAAGGCAAGAAATCCCACTTATTAAACCTGACAGGGCACACCTATGAAGTGAAAACCATTTCAGGTGACTACCTCTTGAAGCTCATCAAGAGAATGCCAAGAGTGTGCAAAGCAGTAATCAAAGCAAAAGGTGGCTACTTTGAAGAACCTAGAATATGAAATTTTCAGTTGTTTCACAGTTTTTTGTTATGTATATAATTCCACATGTGTTAATTCATAGTTTTGATGCCTTTAGTGTGAATCTACAATTTTCATAGTCATGAAAATAAAGAAAACTCTTTGAATGAGAAGGTGTGTCCAAACTTTTGGTCTGGACTGTATATATATATATATATATATATATATATATATAATACAGATAGTTCAGATAGTTAGTGGGAGATAGTCAGTGTAGGTTAGATCGTGATATGGTATAGCTGATACGTTCTGCTGTCCATACATACATGCTACAGACATAGTGCTGTGATTTCATAAGTTCACAACAATACTTAGTGCACCAATCAGTAATATGTAGTCAGACCTGCTAAAATGTGAAGTTGCACGCATTGCGCAAAAATATACGCATCATTAATTGCCGATTTGCACAATCGGCAATCGCTAATATATTGGAGCACTCTATCTGCATATCAAGCTACATACAGTCCTAATCAAAAGTTTAAGACCACTTGAAAAATTGCAGAAAATCATATTTAACATGGCTGGCTCTTAACAAGGTTCCAAGTAGAGCTTTAACATGCAACAAGAAGAAATGGAAGTGAGACAAAACATTTTTTTAGCATTCAATTTAATGAAAACAATGAATAAACTGAAACAGGCTGTTTTTCAGCTGATCAAAAGTTTAGGACCACACCTCCCAAAAAAACGAAACCCCCCCAAAACAGAAATCCAACTTCCAAACATGAAGTCAGTAATGAGTAGCTCCGCCATTATTGTTTATCACTTCCCAATTTTTTTTTTGCCATCCTTGATGCAAGTGTTTCCATGAGGTGAGTGGGAATATTTTTCCATCCATCCCCGAAGGTTCTCAATTGGATTTAGATCAGGGGCAGGGCCGTCTTTACCAAGGGGCAAAAGGGGCAGCTTCCCCGGGCCCAGTTGCTCCTGGGGGGCCCAAGGCAGCTGCCTCTTGAGCCCTGCTAGCCACTGCCCCGGGTGTCAGGCTGTCAGCTACACAGGGGGTGCTGCCATGCCACGCCTGCCGGCACTGAGTCCAGGCATCGTACCGTGTTACAGCTGTGATTTAGGACCTTTGATGACATCATCACCATGTGACCAGTAACCTAGCAATATCACTGGTCACATGGCTATGAGGTCATCACAGGTCCTACCAGGAGTGTTGCAGGAGAAGTTAACTGTGGAGCTTTTTTGTGTGAAGATTACATCAGAAAAAGGTGACAGGGGCTGTTATGTTAATATACTGTAAACTAATGTATAGTGGGGTGCTGTATACTGTGCGGGGGCCTGTATACTGTGGGGGGCTATATACTGTGGGGGGCCTGTATACTGTGGGGGCCTGTATACTGTGGGGGACCTGTATACTGTGGGGGGCTGTATACTGTGGGGGGGCTGTATACTGTGGGGGGGCCTGTATAGTGTGGGGGGCCTGTATACTGTGGGGGGGCTGTATACTGTGGGGGGCCTGTATAGTGTGGGGGGCCTGTATACTGTGGGGGGGCTGTATACTGTGGGGGGGACTGTATAGTGTGGGGGGCCTGTATAGTGTGGTGGGCTGTATACTGTGGGGGCTGTATACTGTGTGGGGGGCTGTATACTGTGTTGGGGCCCATATACTGTGTGGGGGGCTGTATACTGTGGGGGGCTGTATACTGTGGGGGCCTGTATACTGTGGGGGGGCCTGTATAGTGTGGGGGGCTGTATATTGTGGAGTGCTATACTGCTGTACTGTATACTGTGGGGGTCTATATACTGTATACTGTGGGTGCTGTATAGTGTGGAGTGCTATACTGCTGTACTGTATAGTGTGGGGGGCTGTATCGTGTATAGTTTGGGGTGCTGTATATGGTGAGGTGCTATACTGTGAGGTGTTGTATACTGTGGGGTGCTGTATACTGTGGGCTGTGATACTGCTCTACTATATACTGTGGGGTACTGTATAGTGTGGGGTGCTATACTGCATACTGTGTGGTGCTGTATACTATAGGGTGCTATACTGCATACTGTGGGGTGCTGGGGTGCACTGTAATACTAGGGTGAGCCGAGCCCTGGTGTCACGGCTGTAAGTGAGCAACACACAGTGAATAGCAACTGACCGGACCCAAACTAGGGAGGATAAAGGGTGACCCCTGTCAGACCCTAAAAGCTCTCCCTAAGCTGCTATGCACATGTCCGGATCCATATGGTGGATCGAGACATGCCCGCGTACCTTAGGCTGATGACCACTGAAACCCCTACAATAGTGGAAGGGGCACGGCCACCGGTGCCCTGCTCAGTATATGGACGGAACCGGGGTCGCCTCGGATCCAGTCAGCAAAGAAACAGAAACACACAATGTCTGTACACTTAACTGAAGGTGCTGTGGCTGCAGTGAAAACAGATCCAAAGTCAGCAGACAAAATCCGAAGTACTTGCTTCAGCAGAACACAGATCCAGTGAAAAGATATCACACAGGTGAAGATACTCAAACGAGAGATACAGCTCAAATGAAAAGTATAATCCGCACCTCTACAAAGGAGGAGGGGTGATTTAAAGGCAGCGAAATCAAACACAGGAGAGACAGCTGGGAGGAAGGAAACAGAAAGTAAAGACCTCATCACAGGGGCGGAGAAACAGGGCAGAGGGAACTCCTCCAAGCTCTAGTAGTGACATCATCACAGGGGTGGAGAAACAGAGCTGTGAGAACGTCTCAAAGCTCTGGTAGTGACAGTACCCCCCCCCCCCCCTCTCTACGGGTGGACTCCGGACACCCAGGACCCACCTTCTCAGGATGAGCCCTATGAAATGCCCTGATGAGGCGAGTGGCTTTAATGTCCGACACTGGAACCCACATCCTCTCCTCAGGACCATAACCCTTCCAATGAACGAGGTACTGAAGAGAACCGCGGACAATGCGAGAGTCCACAATTCTGGAAACCTCAAACTCCAGATTGCCATCAACCAAAATCGGAGGAGGAGGCAAAGAGGAGGGTACCGTGGGCTGGACATATGGTTTTAAAAGAGCCCTGTGAAATACATTATGTATCTTCCAAACCCGTGGAAGATCAAGACGGAAGGCAACAGGATTGACGACTGACAAGATTTTATAAGGCCCAATAAACTTGGGACCCAATTTCCAGGAGGGAACCTTCAGTTTAATATTTCTTGTAGACAACCACACCAGATCACCCACATTCAGGTCCGGACCAGGCACACGTCTCTTATCAGCCACACGCTTATATTTCTCACTCATCTTTCTAAGATTACTCTGAATCTTTTGCCAAATGGTAGACAAAGACGAGGAAAATCTCTCCTCCTCAGGCAAACCAGAGGGAGCCCCTCCCTAGAATATCCCAAACTGCGGATGGAACCCATATGCACCAAAGAATGGTGACTTATCAGAAGATTCCTGACGACGGTTTTTCAGAGCAAACTCAGCAAGAGGGAGAAATGAACACCAATCCTCCTGGTTCTCTGCCACAAAACAGCGCAAATATGTCTCCAGATTCTGGTTGACGCATTCAGTCTGACCATTCGACTGCGGGTGAAAAGCAGAAGAGAAGAAGGACAGCCGAACCCCCAGGCGAGAACAGAAAGCCTTCCAGAATCTGGACACAAACTGCGTGCCTCTATCGGAAACAATATCCGAGGGAATGCCATGCAATTTAACAATATGGTCGACAAAAGCTTGCGCCAACGTTTTAGCACTGGGTAAACCAGGGAAGGGTACGAAATGAGCCATCTTGCTAAAATGGTCCACCACCACCAGGATCACCGACTTCCCTGAGGAACGAGGAAGATCCGTGATAAAGTCCATGGAGAGGTGTGTCCAAGGACAGGAAGGTATGGGTAACGGGAGAAGGGGACCTGAAGGCCGTGAACGAGGGACCTTAGCGCAAGCACACGTCTCACAAGCAGTCACAAAACCCTCCACCGACTTACGAAGAGCCGGCCACCAAAATCTCCGAGAAATAATATCTACCGTGGCTCTACTCCCGGGGTGACCAGCAAGAACAGTATCATGATGCTCCTTGAAGAGTTTGTGACGTAACTCAGGAGGCACAAACAACTTCCCAGGAGGACAACAAGCAGGTACCTCAGTCTGGGCAGCCTGGACCTCGGCCTCCAAATCAGAATACAGAGCAGAAACAACCACCCCCTCCGCCAAAATGGGACCCGGGTCCTCGGAGTTTCCTCCTCCCGGAAAACAGCCAGAGAGAGCATCAGCCTTCACATTTTTGATCCCAGGGCGGAATGTAATGACAAAATTTAATCTGGAGAAGAACAGAGACCATCTGGCCTGTATCGGATTCATACGCCTGGCCGACTCCAAGTACGCCAGATTCTTATGGTCGGTAAAAACGGTGATAGGGTGTCTGGCCCCCTCCAACCAATGGCGCCATTCCTCGAAAGCCAACTTGATGGCCAACAACTCTCTATCTCCCACATCATAGTTTCTCTCTGCCGGGGAGAGTTTTTTTTGAGAAAAAGGCACAGGGTCGCCACTTGGCAGGAGAAGGGCCCTGGGACAAAACCGCACCCACACCCACCTCGGAAGCATCCACCTCAACAATAAAAGGTAAGGAAACATCGGGATGCACCAAGACGTGAGCCGACGCAAAACTCTCTTTAATCTTAGAAAAAGCTGCAAGCGCCTCCTCCGACCAAGAGGAAAAATCCGCCCCCTTTTTTGTCATGTCAGTGAGGGGTTTGACAACAGAGGAATAATTCAAAATGAACTTTCTGTAATAGTTTGCAAAACCCAGAAAGCACATCAATGCCTTCTGATTCTCAGGAAGCTCCCACTCCAGCACAGCACAGACCTTCTCCGGATCCATGCGAAAACCAGAAGCAGAGAGGAGAAAACCCAGAAATTTAATCTCCGATACCATAAAAACACATTTCTCCAGCTTGGCGCACAATTTATTCTCCCGCAGAATCCGCAGAACCTGAAAAAGATGATCCTGATGGGTCTGAACATCAGGGGAAAAAAATCAAAATATCATCAAGATACACCAATACAAATTTCCCCATTAAATGGTAGAAAATACTGTTAACAAAATGCTGAAAGACGGCCGGAGCATTCATCAGCCCGAAAGGCATAACGAGATTCTCAAAATGCCCGTTAGGGGTATTAAAGGCCGTTTTCCATTCATCTCCCTCTCTGACCCTGACCAGGTTGTACGCGCCTCTCAAATCCAATTTGGAAAAAACCTTGGCCCCAACAATTTGGTTGAAGAGGTCCGGGATCAGAGGAAGGGGATAGGGATCGCGAATCGTGATACGGTTCAGCTCCCTAAAATCTAGGCAAGGTCTCAGAGAAAAAACAGCGGCAACAGGTGATTTTGAGGGACGAATATGCCCCTTATCGAGACTCTCAGAGATATAAGTTCGCATTGCGATTCTTTCTGGTTGTGAGAGATTGTAGAGGCGTGCTTTTGGCAGCTTGGCACCGGGAATGAGGTTAATGGGACAGTCAAACTCCCGGTGAGGAGGTAGCTCCTGAACACCGCTCTCGGAAAACACGTCCGAGAAATCAGAGAGAAATGATGGCACCGTTTTAGTAGACACCTCTGCAAAAATCGCTGTGAGACAATTCTCTCTACAAAACTCACTCCAATCACTTATTTGCCTTCCTTGCCAATCAATAGTGGGGTTATGTCTAGTGAGCCAGGGTAACCCCAAAACTAGAGGAGAAGGCAATCCGTTAAGGACAAAACAAGATATATCCTCCACATGAGTGTCACCTACCGCTAACCGGATATTGTGAACAATGCCCTTCAGGGATCTCTGTGAGAGTGGAGCAGAGTCAATAGCAAAAACAGGTATATCCTTTTCTAATGTGCAAACCTGAAAACCATGCATGGCTACAAATTGAGTATCAATGAGATTGACGGCCGCTCCACTATCGACAAAAATTTCACAAGAAATGACTTTGCTCCCTAGCGCTACCCTGGCAGAAAGGAGAAAACAGGAACTGCAGGTCAGAGGAAAAGCATCAATTCCTAGATCAACTTTGCCCAAAGTAGCAGATGAAGCAGAGTTTGATGATTTACCTTTTGAGGTTTTTCTCTTATTATAACTCTTAGTACAGTTCAAGAATTTCCTAGACGGACAAACATTTGCCAAATGACCTATGCCCCCACAAAAAAAAACACACCATTCTCTGAGGACTAAATCCTCTTTTATCAGGGGTAAGTCGACCTAGCTGCATGGGCTCCTCCACAGAGGGAACCGAGAGAGGATAAGGCCCCTGCACAGTGTATGAGTCCGCACCACTGCCCCTAGACTGAAAATGACTGGACAGAGAGGTCTCATTTCTTTCTCTTAGACGCCTGTCAAGGCGTACCGCCAATGACATGGCAGACTCTAAGGACGTTGGTCTCTCATGGAAAGCAAACGCATCTTTCAATCTCTCTGAGAGACCATGAGAGAACTGACTCCGGAGTGCAGCATCATTCCAACCTGAATCAGCTGCCCATCTCCGAAATTCAGAACAATAAAGCTCCGCAGACAGTTTGTTCTGGCATAAATAACGTAAGTTAGATTCGGCCAGAGCAACACGAACCGGGTCATCATATATCTGCCCCAGGGCCACAAAAAATCTTTCCACGGATCAAAGGGAGGGATCCCCCGATGGCAACGAAAAAGCCCAAGTCTGAGCATTACCCCTGAGCAGGGAGATGACAATCCTCACCCTCTGTTCCTCATTACCAGAGGAATAGGGACACAAGCAAAAATGGAGTTTGCATGCCTCTCTGAAACAAACAAAATTCTCACTGCCCCCGGAGAACGTTTCCGGAAGTGAGACCTTTGGCTCGCAACAGACTCCATGGGCTGGAGCAGAGCCCAATGCTTGAAGCATAGATTGACGGAGATCAGCTACCTCCAAAGAAAGACCCTGCATGCGGTCAACCAGGTCAGAAAGCGGATCCATGTCAAAAAAGGACTGGCGGATTATAATGTCACGGCTGTAAGTGAGCAACACACAGTGAATAGCAACTGACCGGACCCAAACTAGGGAGGATAAAGGGTGACCCCTGTCAGACCCTAAAAGCTCTCCCTAAGCTGCTATGCACATGTCCGGATCCATATGGTGGATCGAGACATGCCCGCGTACCTTAGGCTGATGACCACTGAAACCCCTACAATAGTGGAAGGGGCACGGCCACCGGTGCCCTGCTCAGTATATGGACGGAACCGGGGTCGCCTCGGATCCAGTCAGCAAAGAAACAGAAACACACAATGTCT
This sequence comes from Bufo gargarizans, assembly GCF_014858855.1. Taxonomy (NCBI): domain Eukaryota; kingdom Metazoa; phylum Chordata; class Amphibia; order Anura; family Bufonidae; genus Bufo; species Bufo gargarizans. The sequence goes on from NC_058083.1 coordinate 335,536,447, forward strand.
GTACACTTAACTGAAGGTGCTGTGGCTGCAGTGAAAAAAGATCCAAAGTCAGCAGACAAAATCCGAAGTACTTGCTTCAGCAGAACACAGATCCAGTGAAAAGATATCACACAGGTGAAGATACTCAAACGAGAGATACAGCTCAAATGAAAAGTATAATCCGCACCTCTACAAAGGAGGAGGGGTGATTTAAAGGCAGCGAAATCAAACACAGGAGAGACAGCTGGGAGGAAGGAAACAGAAAGTAAAGACCTCCTCACAGGGGCGGAGAAACAGGGCAGAGGGAACTCTTCCAAGCTCTAGTAGTGACATCATCACAGGGGTGGAGAAACAGAGCTGTGAGAACGTCTCAAAGCTCTGGTAGTGACACCTGGTCTCCTTCCTGCAGAGCGGTGCCCACTTCCAGCCTGAGCCCAGCTGCCCAGAGCACTGATCCTGAGCCGCTGGAGTCTTCAGAACTGGAAGTATTTACAGTCATTCACTGGACTCTACCAGATGTGTGGATTTTTTGTGTGTGTGTTGTGGTGGAGGGCGTGATTGCCTGCTAAGGTGTGGGAAGGCGGGATCCAGGGTGCCCAAGTAAATTTTTGCCCAGGGTCCAATCAATATTAAAGACGGCCCTGATCAGGGGAACATGCAGGATGGGCCAAAAGAGTGATGTTATTCTCCTGGAAGAAGTCACTTGTCCTGCGGGCATTGTGTACTGTAGCATTGTCCTGTTGAAAAACCCAGTCCTTACCACACAGACGAGGACTCTCAGTCATGAGGAATACTCTCTTCAACATCTGGATATAGCCAGCGGCCGTTTGACGCCCCTGCACTTCCTGAAGCTCCATTGTCCCACTGAAGGAAAAAGCACCCCAGACCATTATGGCACCCCCTCCACTGTGGTGTGTAGAAAACATATCAGGTGGGATCTGCTTGTCATGCCAGTAACGTTGAAAACCATCAGGACCATCAAGGTTACATTTTTTCTCATCAGAGAATAAAACTTTCTTCCACCTTTGAATGTCCCATGTTTGGTGCTCTCTTGCAAAGTCTAAGCGAGCAGTTCTGTGGCGTTCAAGGAGACAAGGTTTTTGAAGAAGTTTTTTTGTTTTTGAAGCCCTTCAGTCTCTGATGGTTATGGGGCTGCAGTCAGCACCAGTAAGGGCCTTAATTTGGGTCAAGGACAGCCATTTGGATCCCCCGGCTCAGTGCTGATGACTTTTTTGGGGTCTTCCACTTGACTTTTTTGTTCCATAACCCTCAGGATCATTTAAGAAATTCCAAATGACTGTCTTACTGCGTCCCACCTCAGCAGCGATGGCGCGATGTGAGAGACCCTGCTTATGCAGTTCAACAACCCGACCACGTTCAAAAAGTGAGAGTTTTTTTGCCATTGCCATCACAATGTGTGACTACCTGACAGAAAATGACAATGAATCCACATCTTTGTACAGATTTGGCCTTTGAAAGGCATTTGGTCCTAAAATTTGGATCAGCTGAAAAACAGCCTGTTTCAGTTTAATCATTATTTTCAATTAATTGAATGCTCAAAAAATGTTTTGTCTCATTCTCATTTCTTCTTGTTGCATGTTGAAGCTCTACTTGGAACCTTGTTAAGATCCAACATTGTAAAATATGATTTTTTGCCATTTTTCAAGTGGTCTTAAACTTTTGATCAGGACTGTATTGTAATGTTCTGCCGTGCCAACCATTTTCACCAGTCTCAGAAAACTTCTAGCAGCTTGAAAAATGTAGCAACAGTGACTCACGCCTATATTGCGCGTGCAATACGTGCATATTACATTGCTGATTTTCATAGTCAAGAAAATAACCGTGAATTAGACTAGATCATCCATGGTGCCACACCAACACTTTGATAAAAGGAACTGGGTTTTTTCTGACTACCTGCCTCAGCTACTACGCTTAGGCTGCCACCCGCCTGATGCCACACATCTGATGCCTTCTTTCACCCACCTTCATCAGCGGCTACTGGGATTGCCACCCACAGCCCCATTCTGTCACCGGGTCACTTTGTGGCCTCCTGATGGAGCTGCTGCTGCCATCTCCGCACTATGTAATATTGCCACTCTGTGGTATCCTCCTGCTGCTGCCTTATCCACACTATGTCACCTTGCCACTCTGTGGTATCCCGATGCTGCTGTTGCTACTGTCATCTCCACACTATGTCACCTTGCCACTCTGTGGTCTCCTCATGCTGCTGCTGCCATCTGTACACTATGTCACCTTGCCACTCTGTGGTATCCTGATGCTGCTGCCATATCCACACTATGTCATCATTAATTGCCGATTTGCGCAATCGCAAATATATTGGAGCACTCTATCTGCATATAAAGCTATTGAAATGTTCTGCCGTGCCAACCATTTTCTCCAGTCTCAGGAAACTTCTAGCAGCTTGAAAAATATAGCAACAGTGACCCATGGCAGTATTGTGCGCGCATTACGCAAATATTACATTAAAAAAAAAAATCTCAAATTTGCAAATATATGATGAATATTTGCCCAAATTCGAATATTGCCCCTGCCGCTCATAACTAGTGCTATCTGCACATACCCCATGCAGATAGCCCGTATATAAATGTCATGGTAGCTCTTTAATCCAAGCACTGCAAAGCGCTTGAATTAAAGCTTCTGCCCCTGCACTGCCACTGTCAGGGACAGTGCAGTGTCTGGTAATGCCAGCAAGGGACCAATTAGAGTGGTCCCTTGCCGGCGATCGCTCAGATTTGTTAGTCTGTGCAGACTAACAAATTGGATCGCGGCAGTGTAAAAATGCTGGTTTCAGGCTCTGTTTTGCACTTTGCAGATCAGAGTCTGAAATCAGGCATCAGCTGTTCAGTGCCCCTAATATATGCCCGTCATTTAGCCCTCTTCCTGATCTGTGCCCTTATAAGTGCGCCCTAATGCCTCCTGCCTCCCCCATCTGCTCTGTCCCGCGATCAGTGCCTGCAACCTATTTGCTTTCCCCTTCAAACTTTCTAGCTTTGCTCCGCACGTGCCTGTCCATAGCTACAACTATTCCTGTCGATGTCCCCTGCCCCTTACTGTATTCCCAGCATTCATCTTTGCCCCCTGTTGCAGTCCTCTGGAATGTGATGGCGGCAGCTGAGTAGCAATCAGCAGCGAGTGTCAGCTGTGTGCTGACACCCTGCTATAACCCCTTAGATGCCGCGGTAGAGGGAGGGGGCTCCCATTTTCAATCATCGGGCTGCCACTCTACAATGGCATCCAGTGTTGCCATCTAACAAGAAACCTGGTAGTACCATACTATATAAGTCTAGTACAGCCATCAGCCCCACTGGATCTTCAAGATCCAAGCGGGACTTAATAAAAAAAAAGTGTGAATATAAAAAAAATTAAAAATAAAAAATGTAAAAAATAAATAAAAAATAAAAATGTAAGTTAAAAATAAATAGCTTTTTCCCATATCCGCTCATTTATAAAAGATAAAAAAATAAAAAATAAATTACCCATAATTGGTTTTGCCGCATCCGTAATGACGTGATCTATAAAATGATTATGGTACTAATTCCAAATGGTAAACGCTGAATAAAAAAAAATAATAATAATAAAAGGGCGGAATTGCTGTTTTTTTGCCTCACCTTCCTAAAAAGTGATCAAAAAGTCATATGCATCCCTAAAATTATACCAATAAAAACTACAGTCCATCCCGCAAAAAATAAGCCCTCATATAACTATGTTGATGTAAAAAAAAAATGATGCAAAAAAAATTATGTTTAATAAAGAGTAATAATATAGTATAAAAGTGGTAGAACATGAAAAAACAATACAAATTTGGTGTCGTCATAACCGCATTAACCCACAGAATAAAATTATCATATCAAATATACCAAATGGAGAAAAAAAATTAAAATAAAAAACACTGACAGAAATGCAATTTTTGCCTGCTTCACCTTATGGGTTATGGGTCTTCAATTTGGTGATGCAAAAAAATAAATAAAAAAACATGTTTAATAAAAAGTGATTTCATGATATAAACATGGTAGAACATAAATAAAACAATATAAATTTGGTATCACCATAACCATATCAACCCACAGAATAAAATTATCTTATCAAATATACCACATGGAGAACCCAATAAAAAATAAAAATATCACAGTAGTTATGCCCAGATATGTGCCCCCTCACAGTAGTTATGCCCAGATATGTGCCCCCTTACAGTAGTTATGCCCAGATATGTGCCCCCTCACAGTAGTTATGCCCAGATATGTGCCCCCTCACAGTAGTTATGCCCAGATATGTGCCCCCTCACAGTAGTTATGCCCAGATATGTGCTCGCTCACAGTGGTTACGCCCAGATATGTGCCCCCTCACAGTAGTTATGCCCAAATATGTGCCCCCTCACAGTAGTTATGCCCAGATATGTGATCCTCACAGTGGATATGCCCAGATATGTGCTCGCTCACAGTGGTAATGCCCAGATATGTGCCCGCTCACAGTAGTTATGCCCAAATATGTGCCCCCTCACAGTAGTTATGCCCAGATATGTGCCCCTCACAGTGGATATGCCCAGATATGTGCTCACTCACAGTGGTAATGCCCAGATATGTGCCCGCTCACAGTAGTTATACCAGATATGTGCCCCATTACAGTGGTTATGCCTTTATATGTGCCCCTCACATTAGATATGCCCACATATGTGCCCGTCACAGTGGTTATGCGGTTATGCCAGATTATGTGCCCCCCTCACAGTAGTTGATATATGTGCCCCCTCATAGTTATGCCTTTATATGTGCCCCCTCACAGTAGTTGATATATGTGCCCCCTCATAGTTATGCCTGTATATGCGCACCCCTCACAGTAGTTGTGCCCATCAAACTCCCTTCCCCTTTGCCCCCAGTCTGCAGAGTTAGGAAAAGAAAAAAAAACACATACTTACCCTCTTCCCTGATGTTGCACTGCCACACTTGCATCGCTCTGCTGGCTGTGCTGAAGGCAGTTTCCCGGGCCTTCAGAGCTCCTCCCACAGCCAGCAGCTCGATGTGTGGCCAGCAAAGGGAGCGCTGGAGCTCCTGCTTCACTGATGATCTGGATACCGCCCAGCAGTGACAAGAATTGCTGGGCGGACTGTATGTGGGTGAGTGCGCGTGTCCTCTCTCTTCCTCCTCCCCGCCTCTGCGCAAACCTCCCCCCACCTTGCCTCATATTAAACATGGAGCGCCCTGATGGGGGCCCAGCATTGTCACTGTAATTCATGCTGGGCCCCGTCACAGCGCTTCATTACATGTTAGTACAGCGGGCCCCCGCCGGGCCCGGTCGCAGTCGTACTTCCTGCGACCGCGATCGTTACGCCCCTGGCTTGAGGGTACAGCACTTTCCACCTCCTTCACTTCTCCCACATCTGGTGGGGGTGGCTCAATAGGCTGGGAGGGTCGGGCCTCCTCCTCCTCTTCCTCCACAACCTCCACGGCCTCCGCCAATCGCCTTCTCTGAATGGAGGGAATAGGAACTTCTGTTCAGATTTTAGATAAACAACTCCAAAATCTTAAGAACATTAGATATAAAGAAATTCCAATATGGCGGGATCTAGATATAATTGCAGCGGCTGCCAGCTTTATGACGCATAACTCAATAAAAAATTAACAATAAGTATGAAAAAAGACATCCCCTCCACAGTGTCTTATTGAAACAATAGGGTGAGAGGAGACCCATGTGATGGGATTATCTCCTTAGTGTATCATAGGATGATCTACTTCTCTACACCAGAGTAGGCTACTTCTTAATCCCATCACTAACACAATAGAACAAAGGGACAAATAAACCAACACATTCATTGGGAGTCTCAGAGCAGAGTTAACCCTTATTGTGTTTATGGATTCACACTATGCAACTTTAATGGGGAATAAGAAAGATGTGGCCTATAGTTCCCTCTAACCCAAATAGGTCAGAGTGGGGGTCTACATAGTCCTGGGTCCATAGCCCGTAGGAAGGAGGCTAACCGTCAGGCTTCTACTGCAGACACAGTGATGGTTCAGTCCATCACTTGTCTGGCACAAAACCAACACATCACATCACCCAAAGAACACCATCCCCACAATGAAACATGGTGGTGGAAGCATCATGCTGTGGGGATGTTTTTCAGCAGCCGGGACTGGAAAACTGGTCAGAGTTGAGGAAAACATGGACAGGGATATTCTTGAGCAAAACCTGTCCCACTCTGTGAGTGATCTGAGGCTAGGACGCAGGTTCACCTTCCAGCAGGACAATGACCCCAAACACACTGCTAAAGCAACACTTGAGTGGTTTAAGGGTAAACATATACATGTGTTGGAATGGCCTATTCAAAGCCCAGATCTCAATCCAATAGAAAATCCGTGGTCAGACTTAAAGATTGCTGTTCACAAGCGCAAACCATCAAATTGGAAGGAGCAGAATCAGTATTGCAAGGAGGAATGGGCAAAAACCCCTGTGGTAAGATGTGGCAACTGCTCATAGAGACTTAACCAAAGCGCCTTGAAGCTGTGATTGACGCAAAAGGTGGCTCTACAAAGTATTGACTTTAGGGGGGTGAATAGTTCATGCACATTGACCTTTTCTGTTATTTTGTCCTATTAGTTGTATGCAATTTAAAAGAAGGTCTAAGTTGTGGGCATGTTCTACAAATTACATGATGGAAATCCTCAAACAATCCATGTTAATTCCAGGGGGTGAGGCAACAAAAAAAAGAACAAAGTCAAGGGGGGTGAATACTTTTGCTTAGCACTGTATACATTACAAATTGTTGGCAAAACATACAAAAGTTATTTACGCATGCACCTGGGCATTTTTCGTCCCGGATTCTTTTTAGAAACCGGGTCTGTATTCTCTTCATGTCTGACCATTTTTTTATAATGGCCAGACAGCAGTGTTTGAGACTCATTTGGCGCCACATTTCATAGGCCAACTCCCGCACAATCCTCTGTTTCTCGGGGTTGGACCGGGTGCGGTTGTATCCCCACCCTAACATCTGCTGCAAGAGAAAAATGCAAGCATATAATCCCAATTTTTAACAATAATAGTATTGAAAATAATTAACTCAAGTAAACTGCAAAAATAATTTAATGCTTTGAGGTGGAAATATTAGATTGAGGCCGCCTGCACATGGGCGTGTGTTCTCAAAACTATGCACCATACAAACCCATCCTGCAGAGTGGACAAGCGCACGGCATCATTGGTCTTCCGGCCACCACCGATGTACTGTGATACACTTTTATGATCTATACAAGTATATTAATGTACAGCGGCGGCGGCAAGAAGCGCATGGCGTCATAGCAAGTTAGCAACCAATGACGCTGTGCGCTCGTCCACTCTGCAGGACGGCAGGATGGGTTTGTACGGTCCGTAGTTCTGAAAAAATACGCCACGCCTTACTGTTATGGTTAGAAGATGGGATTGTATTACGACTGTATGTGGGTGGGATCTGAGCTAACAGATACTGTCCAGCTAAGCAGAGATGTACCTGTCTAGTGAAGTGACGGTACAGTATAGAGTGTACAGCTGGTTCGCCTCCCCATGGATGCACCCTGGATAACTCTAAATGAACCAGCAAATACTGGCGGTCTGACAAAGAAAGCTTCTCCTGAGTCCTGACCACCAGGATACAAACTATAATCTATAGACTATGTGTGTATGTGCGGTATATAGTGTGTGTCTGTGTGTGTGTGGTATATAGTGTGTATGTGCAGAATATAGTGTGTGTGTGTGCGGAATATAGTGTGCGGCATGACAATGGATGTGCAATGTGCATGTTAAATATATTTCTCTGCTGTCCATACAAATATGCTACTAACTAGTGGATGTCACAGGAATACTTAGTACAAAAATCAATAATATGTAGTGAGACTTTATAAAATGTGAATTTTTGTGCACTTAAGAAAAATTGTATTAGCTGAAGGTCGCACTGGCGATTTTTTTTATAACACTCTTGCATATGCATATAAAGCGATCATTCAGACATGCAGGTGAAATGTAATCAAATGGACTACTTTAATGTAAGATTACTTACAGTCACCAGGAGTTCTTCCTCTTCATCGTTGAACTTGCTTCCAACCATCGCATCCATTAATTTCTAGTCAGTGCAAACCAGTTGCTGTAGGCCACGCCTTCCGAGCGCATGTGCTCTTGCGATTAATATTTTGCTGAAATTTCGCCGATGAAAAACGAATGCTTGTCGATCGCAGATTCGCTTAATATTTCTGGTATGTCAGTGTCCATGTTGTGGGACTATGTGTGCACATCTAGTAACTATTTTGTGGTTGCAAATATGACCTGGAGGTTTTTCATGTTCGCATGCCATTAAAATAAATGGGACCCACCGCGAACCTGCTGTTCGCGAACATTTGAGCGACTTTGAGCAATGGCATTCGCGAACCACCCCATCAGATGTTCGTCCATCACTGCTGCAGAATCAGGTTAATAAATATTGAGGTTTGTTTTGCTGTTAACCCTTGAAGTGTTATAGGAAAAATTGTATTAAAATAAAAAAATCTGCACAAAAACTATTTTCCTTTAATTCTTGTGGTACACCCAAAGGGTTTATCAAACCAGTTTTGAGTAATTTGAGGGGTGTATTTTCTAAAATTGGGTCATTTATGGGTGCTTTCTATTATGTAAGGACCTCAAAGTGACTTCAGAACTGAATTGGTCCTGGAAAAAGTTGGTTTTGAAAATTTTATAGAAAAAAAAAAAGATTGCTTGTAATTTTCAAAATGATGCCAACATTAAGTAGACATATAGGGAATCTTAAGTAAAAACGATTTAATAAGGTATCACTATCTGCCTTTAATGCGTAGAAATACAAATTTAAAAAATTACATTTTTTTCAAAATTTTCTGTAAATTTGGGATTTTTTCCAATATAAAGGTAAAAGTTATCGACCCAAATTTACCCCTAACATCAAGTATGAGATGTCACAAGAAAACAATCTCAGAATATCCTGGATAAATAAAAGCATTACAAAGTTATTAGCACATTTAAAGTGACACATGTCAGATTTGCAAAATTAAGCCTGGTCACGAAGGTGAAAAATGGCTTGGTCTTGAAAGGGTTAATCATAGCTGGCCTCACCAGGGGCCAGAGGAATACCTGTAGTGGAGTAGGGGTGTGGATTAAGAGACTCCCACTATCAACCTGTTTCCCAGTCCAAAGAAATCCAGCCCGTATAACTTAAACCTGTGATGCCCAACCTGTGGTCCTCCAGCTGTTTTAAAACTATAACTCCCACCATGCCCTGTTGTAGGCTGATAGCTGCAGGCAGTCTGAGCATGCTGGGAGTTGTAGTTTTGCAACAGCTGAAGGGCCGCAGGTTGGTCAACCCTGACTTATACAAACAATCTCCAGCTAGCTATGCCTTACTGAAGCAAAAACATCTCTGGATTTCTGCTTGGTAATGCAAACGGATCCGTTCTGAACGGATCTAAGCGTTTGCATTATAGGTGCGGATCCGTCTGTGCAGATACCAGACGGATCCGCACCTAAACGCAGGTGTGAAAGTAGCCTTAGGGGTTCATTATACCTATTTCCACCAAATATTGATTAAGGCCTGCGATATACCAGTTCTACTAAATATTGAGCGTAAAAAGTTGATGACACCAGATAAACCTCTTGCCCAACGGCTGACCGCTGGCTTGTCGGAACTGCTAGCCCACCAACTACTGCCATAGAAACTGGTGGACTCTGAGGCCTTTATTTGTGGCCATTGGCACACAACAGGGAAGGTACATAACTTTTACTGACCACTAGGTGAACCTTCTGACGGCCATCAAGCATGTAACCCGTGGCTCCCATGTGGATTTGGTGTTACCTCCATGGATTGCATGGAGGCCTGCCTCTTCTGCTCCTCCTAATACTCCATCCTCCATCTCCTTTTCGGCTGACTCCTTCTTTTCCACTGCTACCGCCTCTTCCGCTGCACCCCACAAGCTCCTCAGAAGCTATTCGATGTCCCAGGTGAGACGTTGCCATGCTGTGCTGCGGCTGCTGTGCCTGGAAGCCAAGAGCCACACCGATCCTGCACTGCTTTCAGCTCTGCGGTCACAGGCCAATCAGTGGCTAACCCAGGGGCGGACTAGGCCGGGGGGTAAGGGGGCAATTGCCCCCCGGCCTCTCTGTTAGCTCATTGTCCTGGCCGGCCGGCTGGGCTGGAATGATCTGTGACTGAGTCCGTCAGGCTCAGCACTGCGGCCTGCAGAGGGAGACGGGGAGCAGGGGAGGCGTGCTGCCGGCAGCCTATCAGAGAGGCCGCCGGACCGGCGCAGGTGGCGCGATGACACCATCGCGCCGCCTAAATGAGCCGCTGCGCGGCCGTAAAGTATGGACATCGACAGCAGCGCTGGAGGCAGGACGGGAGTATTTCAGTGAAGGTGCTGGAGGTAGGAGGTAAGTATACAGTCATGTGAAAAAATTAGGACACCCTTTGAAAGCATGTGTTTTTTTGTAACATTTTTAATAAAAGGTTATTTCATCTCCGTTTCAACAATACAGAGAGATTAAAGTAATCCAACTAAACAAAGAAAACTGAAGAAAAGTCTTTTCAAGATCTTCTGTAAATGTCATTCTACAAAAATGCCTATTCTAACTGAGGAAAAAGATAGGACACCCTTGCCCCTAATAGCGAGTGTTACCTCCTTTGGCTGAAATAACTGCAGTGAGACGGTTCTTGTAGCCATCTACCAGTCTTCGACATCGGTCTGAGGAAATTTTACCCCACTCCTCAATGCAGAACTTTTTCAGCTGTGAGATGTTTGAGGGGTTTCTTGCACGTACAGCCCTTTTCAAGTCACCCCACAGCATCTCAATGGGATTCAAATCTGGACTTTGACTTGGCCATTCCAGGACTCTCCATTTCTTCTTTTTCAGCCAATCTTTGGTTGATTTACTAGTATGTTTTGGGTCATTGTCATGTTGCATGGTCCAGTTCCGCTTCAGCTTTAATTTTCTAACTGATGGTCTCACATGTTCTTCAAGCACCTTCTGATACACAGTAGAATTCATCGTGGATTCTATGATGGTGAGCTGACCAGGTCCTGCTGCAGCAAAGCAGCCCCAAACCATGACACTTCCACCTCCATGCTTCACAGTTGGTATCAGGTTCTTTTCTTGGAATGCTGTGTTTGGTTTACGCCAAACATGTCCTCTGCTGTTGTGTCCAAATAATTCAATTTTGGACTCATCTGTCCAAAGAACATTATTCCAGAAGTCCTGGTCTTTGTCAACTTTATCTCTGGCAAATGTCAGTCTGGCCTCGATGTTTCTCTTGGAAAGCAAAGGTTTCCTCCTTGCACACCTCCCATGCAAGTTAAACTTGTACAGTCTCTTTCTGATTGTAGAGGCATGTACTTCTACATCAACAGTAGCCAGAGCCTGCTGTAGTTCTCGAGATGACACTTTAGGGTTTTTGGAGACCTCTTTTAGCATCTTGCGGTCTGCTCTTGGGGTGAACTTGCTGGGGCGACCAGTCCTGGGCATGTTGGCAGTTGTTTTGAAAGCCCTCCACTTGTAGACTATCTTCCGGACAGTGGAATGGCTGATTTCAAAATCTTTTGAGATCTTTTTAAATCCCTTCCCAGACTCATAGGCTGGTACAATCTTTTTTCTGAAGTCCTCTGACAGCTCTTTTGCTCTCACCATGGTGCTCACTCTCACTTCAACAGTCAGGAGCACACCAAACTAAATGTCTGAGGTTTAAATAGGGCAAGCCTCATTCAACATGCAGAGTAACGATCTACTAATTATGTGCACCTGGTGTGATATACCTGTGTGAGATCTGAGCCAATTTAAGAGGGAATACATGTGAGGGTGTCCTATCTTTTTCCTCAGTTAGAATAGGCATTTTTGTAGAATGACATTTACAGAAGATCTTGAAAAGACTTTTCTTCAGTTTTCTTTGTTTAGTTGGATTACTTTAATCTCTCTGTATTGTTTAAACGGAGATGAAATAACCTTTTATTAAAAATGTTACAAAAAACCACATGCTTTCAAAGGGTGTCCTAATTTTTTCACATGACTGTAAGTCTGACTGACTGACTGACTTTTTTTTCTCATTTCTGTCACTGATAGGGGGCCCTATCTGGCTACTGGCACATTATAGGGGGGGGGGCCCTATCTGGCTACTGGCACATTATAGGGGGGCCCTCTCTGGCTACTGGCACATTATAGTGGGGGGCCTATGGGCTACTGGCACATTATAGAGGGGCCCTATCTGGCTACTGGAACATTATAGGGGGGCCCTATCTGGCTACTGGCACATTATAGGGGGGCCCTCTCTGGCTACTGGCACATTATAGGGGGCCCTCTCTGGCTACTGGCACATTATAGTGGGGGGCCTATGGGCTACTGGCACATTATAGGGGGGGCCTATCTGGCTACTGGCACATTATAGGGGGGGCTATGGCTACTGGCACATTATGGGGGGCCTATATGGCTACTGGTACATTATAGGGGGCCCTATCTGGCTACTGGCACATTATAGGGTGGCCCTATCTGGCTACTGGCACATTATAGGAGGGCTATAGCTATTGGCACATTATGGGGAGGCTATGGCTACTGGCACATTATATTGAGGGGCTATGGCTACTGGCACATTATAGGGGGCCTATGGCTGCTGGCACATTATATGGGGGGGCTATGGGTACTGGCACATTATATGGGGGGGGCTATAGCTACTGGCACATTATAGGGGGGCCTATGGCTACTGGCACATTATAGGGGGGCCTATGGCTACTGGCAGATAACAGGGGGGCCTATTGGCTACTGGCACATTATACGGGGGCTTATGGCTACTGGCACATTATAGGGGGGCCTATTGGCTACTGGCACATTATAGGGGGCACTATGGGGACATTAGCTCAACTAGGGACATTACAAGGGGGTATTTTTTGCACTGTCTATTATAAGGAGAATTATTTCTACTGGGGGGGGGCATTATGGTGGGCTTTATTACTCCCCCATGGTCTGAGCCCCCTAGTAGCAGCACCAGCCTCTCCCTGCTCTGCTATCCCTCTGCCTCTTCTCCAAATCCTTATTATGATATTTTTCTCATTAGGATAAACACATCAGCTCCGCCGAGCCCCCCCAGCCAAAGTGTTGAAGTGGTGTCCGAGATCCCCAAGGGTCAAGCCAAGTAATTGTAAGTTTTCATATGAAATATGTTTATGTTATACATCTTCCGGACAGTGGAATGGCTGATTTCAAAATCTTTTGAGATCTTTTTAAATCCCTTCCCAGACTCATAGGCTGGTACAATCTTTTTTCTGAAGTCCTCTGACAGCTCTTTTGCTCTCACCATGGTGCTCACTCTCACTTCAACAGTCAGGAGCACACCAAACTAAATGTCTGAGGTTTAAATAGGGCAAGCCTCATTCAACATGCAGAGTAACGATCTACTAATTATGTGCACCTGGTGTGATATACCTGTGTGAGATCTGAGCCAATTTAAGAGGGAATACATGTGAGGGTGTCCTATCTTTTTCCTCAGTTAGAATAGGCATTTTTGTAGAATGACATTTACAGAAGATCTTGAAAAGACTTTTCTTCAGTTTTCTTTGTTTAGTTGGATTACTTTAATCTCTCTGTATTGTTTAAACGGAGATGAAATAACCTTTTATTAAAAATGTTACAAAAAACCACATGCTTTCAAAGGGTGTCCTAATTTTTTCACATGACTGTAAGTCTGACTGACTGACTGACTTTTTTTTCTCATTTCTGTCACTGATAGGGGGCCCTATCTGGCTACTGGCACATTATAGGGGGGGGGCCCTATCTGGCTACTGGCACATTATAGGGGGGCCCTCTCTGGCTACTGGCACATTATAGTGGGGGGCCTATGGGCTACTGGCACATTATAGAGGGGCCCTATCTGGCTACTGGAACATTATAGGGGGGCCCTATCTGGCTACTGGCACATTATAGGGGGGCCCTCTCTGGCTACTGGCACATTATAGGGGGCCCTCTCTGGCTACTGGCACATTATAGTGGGGGGCCTATGGGCTACTGGCACATTATAGGGGGGCCCTATCTGGCTACTGGCACATTATAGGGGGGGCTATGGCTACTGGCACATTATGGGGGGCCTATATGGCTACTGGTACATTATAGGGAGCCCTATCTGGCTACTGGCACATTATAGGGTGGCCCTATCTGGCTACTGGCACATTATAGGAGGGCTATAGCTATTGGCACATTATGGGGAGGCTATGGCTACTGGCACATTATATTGAGGGGCTATGGCTACTGGCACATTATAGGGGGGCCTATGGCTGCTGGCACATTATATGGGGGGCTATGGGTACTGGCACATTATATGGGGGGGGGCTATAGCTACTGGCACATTATAGGGGGGCCTATGGCTACTGGCACATTATAGGGGGGCCTATGGCTACTGGCAGATAACAGGGGGGCCTATTGGCTACTGGCACATTATACGGGGGCTTATGGCTACTGGCACATTATAGGGGGGCCTATTGGCTACTGGCACATTATAGGGGGCACTATGGGGACATTAGCTCAACTGGGGACATTACAAGGGGGTATTTTTTGCACTGTCTATTATAAGGAGAATTATTTCTACTGGGGGGGGGGCATTATGGTGGGCTTTATTACTCCCCCATGGTCTGAGCCCCCTAGTAGCAGCACCAGCCTCTCCCTGCTCTGCTATCCCTCTGCCTCTTCTCCAAATCCTTATTATGATATTTTTCTCATTAGGATAAACACATCAGCTCCGCCGAGCCCCCCCAGCCAAAGTGTTGAAGTGGTGTCCGAGATCCCCAAGGGTCAAGCCAAGTAATTGTAAGTTTTCATATGAAATATGTTTATGTTATACACATAAAGCATATACCATGCCCCACAATATACAGTTTATTCTGCAAAAGTCAAGTGTCATGGGGGACGACGACACAGAGCAACACCCAGCAGGGAGTAGAGAATACACAGATGCGACACTGTATCAGCCAGAAAATGACACTTTCGGCATTATACCAAAAATGCCATTTTCGGCTGATATGTTTCGGCGGCCGATATATCAGAGCATCCCTAGTTTATTTTGTTTTCCTGTGTTGTAATTTACATGGCTGACGAAAGTGGCAAAGGGGGTCAGGAGGAGGCAGGGGAAATGGGAAAGCAGGAGGGGAGCTCAGTAGGCCTCTGGGCGTTACTTTCCCTCTGGGCCAAAAGTTGCCAGTCAGCCCCTGGGCTAACCCCACTCAATTTGACAGTTGGTAAAGTGGTGTGCGACAACGATGCTGAGCGCGCTGAAACAGGGCAAAATTACACACGTGCCATGCATGGAACACATCCTAAACTTAGTCGTGCAGAGATTCGTTGCCAAATACACCGGGGTCCGGGACAGGAACATTTCTGGCCATTTTAGAAGCTCTTACATGGCCATGGCACGCCTTGCTGACGTTCAGCGGCGACTAGTGATGAGCGGCAGGGGCAATATTTTGCGATATTTAGCAAATATTTGGTAGAATATTCGTCATATATTCGAGAATTCGAGATTATTTTCTTGATTGCGAAATTGGCAATGTAGTATGCGTGTAATGTGCATGCGTGATGCAGGCGTGCCCTAGTTTTGCTAGTTGTCATACTGCCAGAAGTTTCCTGAGACTCGGGAAGATATCTGACAGCAACTTTTGCGAATGTGAGAAAAAACTCCTGATTACTGTAAGTCATTTTACATTACAGCACTGTTTGAACAATAGCTTTACAGTGGGATGCAAAAGTTTGGGCAACCTTGTTAATCGTCATGATTTTCCTGTATAAATCGTTGGTTGGTACGATAAAAAATGTCAATTAAATATATCATATAGGAGACACACACAGTGATATTTGAGAAGTGAAATGAAGTTTATTGGATTTACAGAAAGTGTGCTATAATTGTTTAAACAAAATTAGGCAGGAGCATAAATTTGGGCACCACAAAAAAGAAATGAAATCAATATTTAGTAGATCCTCCTTTTGCAGAAATTACAGCCTCTAAACGCTTCCTGTAGGTTCCAAACAGAGTCTGGATTCTGGTTGAAGGTATTTTGGACCATTCCTCTTTACAAAACATCTTTAGTTCATTCAGGTTTGATGGCTTCCGAGCATGGGCAGCTCTCTTTAAGTCACACCACAGATTTTCAATTATATTCAGGTCTGGGGACTGAGATGGCCATTCCAGGATGTTGTACTTGTTCCTCTGCATAAATGCCTTAGTGGATTTTGAGCAGTGTTTAGGGTCGTTGTCTTGTTGAAAGATCAAGCCCCGGCGCAGCTTCAGCTTTGTCACTGATTCCTGGACATTGGTCTCCAGAATCTGCTGATACTGAGTGGAATCCATGCGTCCCTCAACTTTGACAATATTCCCAGTCCCTGCACTGGCCACACAGCCCCACAGCATGATGGAACCACCACCATATTTTACTGTAGGTAGCAGGTGTTTTTCTTGGAATGCTGTGTTCTTTTTCCTCCATGCATAATGCCCCTTGTTATGGCCAAATAACTCAATTTTAGTTTCATCAGTCCACAGCACCTTATTCCAAAATGAAGCTGGCTTGTCCAAATGTGCTTTAGCCCACCTCAAGCGGCACTTTTTGTGCTGTGGGCGGAGAAAAGGCTTCCTCTGTATCACTCTCGCATACAGCATCTCCTTGTGTAAAGTGCGCCGAATGGTTGAACGATGCACAGTGACTCCATCTGCAGCAAGATGATGTTGTAGGTCTTTGGTGCTGGTCTGTGGGTTGACTCTGACTGTTCTCACCATTCGTCGCTTCAGTCTATCCGAGATTTTTCTTGGTCTGCCACTTCGAGCCTTAACTTGAACTGAGCCTGTGGTCTTCCATTTGCTCAATATGTTCCTAACTGTGGAAACAGACAGCTGAAATCTCTGAGACAGCTTTCTGTATCCTTCCCCTAAACCATGATGGTGAACAATCTTTGTCTTCAGGTAATTTGAGAGTTGTTTTGAGACCCCCATGTTGCTACTCTTCAGAGAAAATTAAAAGAGGAGGGAAACTTACAATTGACCCCCTTAAATACTCTTTCTCATAATTGGATTCACCTGTGTATGTAGGTCAGGGGTCACTGAGCTTACCAAGCCAATTTGAGTTCCAATAATTAGTTATAAAGGTTTTGGAATCAATAAAATGACAACAGTGCCCAAATTTATGCACCTGCCTAATTTTGCTTAAACAATTATAGCACACTTTCTGTAAATCCAATAAACTTCATTTCACTTCTCTAATATCACTGTGTGTGTCCCCTATATGATATATTTAACTGACATTTTTTATCGTAACAACCAACGATTTATACAGGAAAATCATGACGATTAACAAGGTTGCCCAAACTTTCGCATCCCACTGTATATATATTTATACACACATGGAGGTACAGATGTATGATACAACCGGCTGATTTTGTACGTTTCACACACACATAAATCAATATACATACGTGTGTGTATATTGTGAGACAGTGACAGACCTCACACAGGTTAGAGGCAAGGAAGGGGTGGGCAGTACAGTCCACACCCCTATTCCACCACAGGTGAGACCAGTGTGTCAGTCTGGGGGAAGTTTTGTCTTGGGACAGAGACTGTGACAGAGGCCTGGAGGCTCTGTGAGTGTGGTCTCAGCCTGGCAAGGCTGAGGGGCCACGAGGCTGGGTGGTAGCCTGGAGTTGGGGGACGCAGCGACACCTGGGAGGGTCGCAGGGCCATAGTCATGCGGACTACTGAGCCTTAATCCCCCAAAAGAGACATTGGACTTGGAGGCTGTGGGACATTGACTGGGAAAGCCGCATCGGTTCACAGGGTGTGAACTGTACATAATAGGTAAGTCAGGGATGTTAATGTATTAGTTAGAGTGTTTATTGTTTTGTTGTTCCGCTTTTTCTGGTGTGCCACAATAAACGCACTGTTTGGACCTTAAACCTGGTGTCCTGAAGCTGTATCTGTGAGGATGAGCCCCTGAAAGAAAGCTACCCCTCACAATATATACATAAAGTGCAATCATCATTCTGTATTCCAGTAAAAGGCCCTGTCCATAATTACATTACATTTGTGTTTTTTTCTTTTAATAAAGGTCCTATTGTTTTGTCTTTGAGTATATGGTGCCAATGTTTCTTAATGATGTTTTCTATTTTTCTGTGTTGGGTGTTATATGGTAATATAATTCTGATTGGTTCTTCCTGTTGTGGTATTATGCTGGCCTCATTAGTTTTTATTTGGAAAAAAGACTCTTGTCATGCTTTCTACCTTTTTTAGTGATTTATCTAATAGGTCTGACAGATATTGTTTTAATAGGAATTGTTCTTTTATTTCTTGTGCTTCTTTATGGAAGTCTTCTTTTTTAGTGCAATTTCGTTTTGATCTTTTAAATTGGCCAGTTGGAATGTTTATAAGCCATCTCGGCAAATGACAACTTGAAAATAGAATATGCCTGTTCCTGGATACTGGTTTTTGATGTTTTACACATTAAATGGTCCATTTCTGCTGAAATGAATAGATCCAAAAATTCTATTTGTTGTGTGCTGTAGTTCATGGTGAATTTTAAATTGGATTGATTGTTGTTAATAGATTCGACAAAGCTTTTGAGTTGATTCTCTGTTTTATTCCATATAAGTAAAATATCAAAAACCAGTATCCAGAAACAGCCATATTCTATTTTCAAGTTGCCATTTGCCGAGATCGCTTATAAACATTCCAACTGGCCAATTTAAAAGATTAAAAGAAATTGCACAAAAAAAAAGACTTCCATAAGGAAGCACAAGAAATGAAAGAACAATTCCTATTAAAACAATATCTGCCAGACCTATTAGATAAATCACTAAAAAAGGTGAGAGAGACAAGAGAGACTTTTTTCCAAATAAAAACTAATGATGCCAGCATAATATCACAACAGGAAGAACCAATCAGAATTATATTATCATATAACGCCCAACACAGAAAAATAGAAAACATCATTAAGAAACATTGGCACCAAATACTCAAAGACAAAACAATAGGACTTTTATTAACAGAAAAAACACAAATCACATATACCAAAGCACCGAACTGATCATTAAAAAACATAAAAAAAACATAAAAAAAACCCATGATACAAGGCTGGCATAACCTAAAAGGCTTCTTTAGGTGTGGTCATTACAAAAATTGCAAAACCACCAAGTTCCCTAAAAAAAAATCCTAAATATATTCATCTAACAGTACATTTTCATGGCAAGTCAAAGACCTTTAAACGTGTAACTCAACCAGTGTAATTTCCTAAATCGGTCAGCTACTTTACTCAGTTATTCTGCTCAAGTGTTCCATCTGATAACACTGTATCTGGTCACTACAAGAACACACAAAGATACTATCATAACAGTGGACTGACTCACAAGATATTGTCAACAAAATTACAATATACCTGGATGGCTATATATACTACTTTTTGGGACAAGATCTAAATATTCATACTTATGTGTGATCACTGATCACATTTTTTTTGTCTATTAACATCGATGTGCACACTATCAATACTGGAGAAATCCGAACTACGACACTCACAATCAGTGTCGCTACAGGAACTTCATTGTCATCCATTTTAGCATATTTTCCAAATTTGATGTCATAAGGTCCGTGATATATGTTTTATAAGGTATATATATGCTCATTTAAGGTTTTTATTCGATATTGTATGTTTTTTAACCATCCGTACGCCAGATTTGATATTAATCACCTTTTATAAATAAACTTAACATATGTATGAAATGCAGATGGTGAGTGCCTGCTAATCAATTATACAAGTTTATTATTACGAAGTGATTAGGTGAACCACTTATAGCAGAGCACGATTGCCATAGTGATAGGAGAAGTGAGCCACTATAAACCAAAGTGTTACCATTACATACATCCCCCACTTAATTTGGATTTTTATATGAGTTCTGAGTTGTTTGCTTAAATTCTGAATATTGTGTGATTACAGGTGTTCCCGTTGCCTCCGTCCACCGCAGGCCTTCCACAGGGGATCTGGAGGTAGTGGTGGTGTCCGTGGAGGAGAGAGAGCAGACGGGACCCTCCCAGCAGCAGGATGCGTCACCCCAACCTGATGTGGGAAAAGTAGTGGAGGTGGATGCTGATGAAGCCGGACCCTCCCAGGACATGGTTACCCCCCCCCCCCCCCCAGGTCCTGATGAGGAGGTGGATGTCACCAGCCGCCGCCAGGAGGGTAAATATGTGCACACAGCAATATAATTATGTATCCATAACACGTATATTGAATATGTCAAGGTGTGTAGTGAGCATTTTGACCGATCATGCGTTTCCCAGAATTAGGAAATACTTGGCTGTGAAAGTGAAAAATTTACATTTTTTCCAGGAAAAGTAGCTTTACAACAAATTTTTCACTTTCACAAAGGGTAACAGGACAAAATTCACCCCACATTTTGTTAACCATTTCTCCCCGAATACGTCAACACCCCATATGTGATCAAAAAATGATGTATGGGCGCACAGCAGGGCTCTAGAGTCAAACAGCAAATTATGGATTTGGCTGACCTGAATTGGCAGACATTTATATTAGGTACCATGTCGCATTAAATAAATTCCTGAGGTCCCCAGAAATTAAAAACCCCAACAATTGACCACTTTTCGGAAACAGCACCTCCGTAGGAACATTTTAGGTGTTGGAAAAGGTATTTTTCAGCAAACAGGTGTCTCACAGAAGGCCGAAACAATAGTGAAAGCATTTCAAAGCACACATTTGTAAACATGCAAAATTACTAGCAGTCCCCAATTTTTCACTTTCACAAGTGGTAACAGGACAAAACGCACCCCAGTATATGTTCCCCATTTTCTCCCTATTCAGGAAACACCCCATATATACAGTACAGACCAAAAGTTTGGACACACCTTCTCATTCAAAGAGTTTTCTTTATTTTCATGACTATAAAAATTGTAGATTCACACTGAAGGCATCAAAACTATGAATTTATATACAAAGTCCCTTTTAGAGACCCTCGGGATATTCTTAATTAATACTGCAATGGTCTGTAGGGCCAAAAATCCCTTTAGGGGTCCCTAACTGATATTAAAATTATATCTTAATTAATTTAGGATATACCAAAAACACACAAAAAGGGGGGAAAACTAATTAAAATTGTCAGTACCTAGTGGAATATGAGATAATTTCTATTGCTACTCCTTGCTGACCGCAGCCAATATTAACATCTAAATGTCTGTGGAGTGCATAGGGAACATTTT